>NC_041233.1:34386073-34411540 GCF_002837175.3 Physeter macrocephalus | reverse complement strand
TTACTTTAAAAAAAAAAAAAAAAAACTACAGTGAGGTATCACCTCACACCAGTTAGAATGGGCATCATCAGAAAATCTACAAACAACAAATGCTGGGGAAAGTGTGGAGAAAAGGGAACCCTCTTGCACCATTGGTGGGAATGTATATTGATACAGCCACTATGGAGTAGAGTATGGAGGTTCCTTAAAAAACTAAAAATAGAATTATCATATGACACAGCAATCCCACTCCTGGGCATATATCCAGAGAAAACCACAATTCAAAAAGCCACATGCACCATAGTATTCATTGCAGCACTATTTACAGTAGCCAGGTCATGGAAACAACCTAAATGTCCATCGAGAGATGAATAGATAAAGAAAATGTGATACATATATACAATGGAATATTACTCAGCCTAAAAGGAACAAAATTGGGTCATTTGTAGAGACGTGGATGGACCTAGAGACTGTCATACAGAGTGAAGTAAGTCAGAAAGAGAAAAACAAATATCGTATATTAACTCATATATGTGGAATCTAGAAAAATGGTACCAATGAACTGGTTCGCAAGGCAGAAATAGAGACACAGATGTAGAGAACAAACGTATGGACGCCAAGGGGGGAAAGTGGCGGTGGGGTGGTGGTGTGATGAATTGGGAGATTGGGATTGACATATATACACTAATATGTATAAAATAGTTAACTAATAAGAACCTGCTGTATAAAAAATTACAATAAAAAAATTTTTTAATGACATAGGGAATGATACAATAAAAATAAAAAAAGAAACTCAGAAACGCCTCAGGAGTCGGGTATGCAAGATTAGGGAAATATTTTTCAGTCTTATCAATAGCAGCAAATATTATTAACATTGTTAAATATTTGTACAATTATCACAACATTTGCTTTTATATTCACCATGTTCCCTGATCTTTACCCGGCTCCTAGGAAGCAGATTTTAGTACAACTGCCATGTTATAGGGGAGAGAATGGAGGCCCAGATAGATTGTGTGTCTTAGCAGAAGCCAGACTCAAATCTCAACCTTTGGCTCCAAATTTCATCCTCATTCTTCTCCACCTCATGTCAAGTGCTAATAATAAGTGGAAAAAAAGATGTTAAAAAAAAAAACACAAAAAATATGCTATTTATTCAAGTTCTTTCCTCCAAAAATCTGCACTCTAGGGTATCGGATTGTCTCCACATCCACACTCTGGGCTGGTCTTTATTCTAGATGCTTTGATATTACCTGGTCAACCCCTCAGAGCTGTGATAATTATGCTAGATTATTATATAATTATGCCTGTGCCCTATCACTTTTATAATACTGCCCCCAAACCTCCTCTCCCTTGTCCTTCACTGGTGAAGGATTTCATCAAAAGGGTGAGACCTCTTTTGCTCCCATTTCTCCAGAAGATTTTGGTTGGTCGGTCTTCCCACAAAGCTTTCCTTATGTCTGTTTCCCTGGCATTAGGTAAGGGGGCTCCTTTCACTTTGCTCCCACTCTCAACTCTCTGTCTCCCTCTGGCCTTCTTTGGCAGGAAGTTCTCATTCTCTACCTGTCGACCCCCAAAACATGGGGAGCATCTGAACACTTGTCCTGGCCAAGTGTTCCATTGACTATGAAAAAGGGGGCCAAGCCCTCTCCTTTAACTGCCAGAATCTAGAGTGAACACAGCTGCGACCAAGACACTCACCTTCCACTCCAAATTAGTCTACTCTTAAACTACTTATTTCTATCCTCAAAAGGATTCTTACAGCCCTGAAAAGAAAATAGAAAGGAGAAAAAGGCAAGATTATGCAACCAACTAGTTCTTCCAGTGATCCCAGGACCACTCACTTGGTCATCAGTTTTCCTTTAGGCTAAAGGTTCTGCCAGCCCTTGGCTTGTCCATTCTTCGAGCTTGGCTGGCTGCAAAGAGGAGGGAAGTTTATATTATTAAGCTCCAAAAGTGTCTGAAATTCTCCTTCAATTTCTCCAGCTTCCAGGCTTTCTGGTACCTGTCTTCTGTCCTTCATGTATTTTGAAATGAAAATAGCCCATAGATACAAATATTTACCAACACAGCTGTGGCACTGACTTTGGCTGACACACATGAAAGAGTGCATCAGAAGCTTATCAGGAGCTCACAGCAGCCATGAGAAGGCTGGAGAAGCATGCTGGGTGATAGGCAGAAGTCGAGGCTTGTTTGGAGCGCTGGGAGGCAAAATCCAGGAGGTGGTCACAGAGTAGAAAGTTTCTTGAAGCACTACCGCTGTCATGGATGGACCATCAACCATCTTCTGTCTCTTTATCTCTTTGTTCAGGATTCAGATCCAGTTCTCTTGTCCTTACCTGGGTCATGGTCCTGCCTTTTGGCTGCAGGTAGTCAGGGCACTGCCAAACGGGTATCTAGTGGGGAAGAAGTGATTCCCCCAAGGAAAATAAATCATGGTCTTCTTGGGAAGGGAGAATTGATGCTTGATAGCAGTAAAACAGCCAGTGCCTAATATAACAGTTTAACAACTATTAAAAATAGTTTAATATTCAAGAATAGCAACAAAGCATATAAATGATACAGGGAAAAGAGCAAGGTTGCACAGAGCTGGATCAACCATGCTATAACTTAATTTAAGAAGAGAACTTGGATTTAGTTTGCTAAACATTTTACAGACTGTTGAAGGAGTCAGCGAAAGACATTGTATGCACCATGTTTAGCCTAAGTACAGGCCTGGTACTCTCTAGCCACTTCCCCCAATTTCACCCATCATACTTGCCACCCAGAGGTGTCCCTAACTTGGAGCTAGTCTCCCAGCAACGGTGAGCTGAGCTCTGCTGAGCTTCGGCTTCAGATCACTGGAAGCTTGGCCCTGCCCATGGGGCCATGTCAACGATTTCTGATGTGGCTTCCATTATGACATGACCCACTTCCCATATTGCCTTCCACCCTCAAACCGGTTGGATTTCTTATCCTCAGGTTTCCTCTTGGCCTTGAATGAGTTCCTCATTGTTGTATGGGTTTGTCAGTCTTCTTGTTCTGGGAAAGGTTCTGGGGAAGATAGCAGGTGTCCCACCAGAAACCAAGCCCTGTGTGCTAGTCATGAACTCAACAAAGTTGTGGAGAGAGCAGTGGTCCTGCCTTCTCCACGCCAGGGTGCATTGGGAGCATGGCATGGTCTGCAGAGACAGCTTCCTTGCCTGAGAAAGGCTGGGATGAGACTTAATGGGATGAAACTTAACCAACCCCATGTACTCTCCTATGAGAGGGGAGCTCAGGCCAGTTATTTAGGGTTGCCTCTTCTTGGGGAATATCCTCTCCCACTAGCCTCAGAGGAGCCCAAAGCAGCCACCGGAATGGCCCTTGGATTTGCGTGTCTCCTTCTTTTTTCTTTTGAAAGTACATTCAGGGCTTTTACATTTTGTGGTATTTCTAACAACCCTGCAAGGTGGGCAGGAGACAGGTTTCTCTCTCTGCTATATGGATGTTGACATGAGACAGCCTGTGATGCTGTGTCTTGGAGCAGAGCTTTGACTCGGTATTACTCATGCAGTTTGACAACAGGGAAGCACGAGCAGTGGGCATAACCTTGCCTGGCACATCCGCACTAATACTCCTGAAGATAGGACTGCAGCTTCTAACACCTCACCAAGGGGCCGGCATGGCTCTTCCACGGACACCTGGTTTTGTACCCCAGGTCACTGGGGAGAAACTGAGGAAGTAGATTACATGGTCTTTTTCTTTAAGGAGCTTTCAAGTAGTTTGGCCTCTTTGATTTATTCTGACACTGTAGACAAAATATCAGTGATATTTGTTCTGCTTCTTTTCTTAAGCAAATAGATAATTGAACAAACAAAACAACCTCCTTGACGCCGTGCACCACGTGGAGAAAGAGTCAGGTGTGTGAGGGTCACCTATCTTGGCAGCCTCAAACCCTCATGATACCAGAAAAGTCAGCTGAGCCCTGGGAAGTCTCTTCCCTCACCATCCCATGCCCCCATCCTCATCCAGGACGCCAGCCCCATGAGACTCCAGATGGGGACACGCCCCCTCCCTGGCATCTCTGGAGATTTTGAATGCTGCAGGCTTCCTGTGCTGCCTGTACCGCTCACTGGGGTTATGAATCTGGGAGGCCATTGACCTTCCTGAACCCAAGCCTCCTTTTGCGTAAGGTGGGGTTGATCCCACCAGGTCTTTTGAGCATTGTGAGCACTAAATGGCAAATCCATGGGGCACGTTGGGAGCTCAAGGACCAGTTCCCTTTTATTCCCATGGGAATCCTTCTGCTGTTTCCGCCAGTTGTTCAAAACATCTTCTCCCAAGGCTTGCCTCTGGGTGTGACAGTCGTTCTAAGCAGAGCACGGGCGGGGGTTGGGGGCAGGCGGCAGATGCTGCCAAGTCCTGCTTGCTGGGTCTTTGCTACCTGGGGCCAGTGTCCCAGGCTACTGGTACCCCAGGTAACAGGGCTGGCCATGCAGTTAAGGGGAGGTGGGAGAAATGGGGGCATGCTCACCCAGTGCCCAGCAGGCTGAACAGGCCTGGGGTCTCCAGCCTCCCAGAGTTTTCAGAAAGCCAGTCGGGGCTCCTGTTAGGGCTTGGCCTGACCCTCCTGTGCTTTCCCTGCAGGACAAAGAAGTGAATCTGGAGCAGGTCCATCGGCGCATGAACAGTCTCATGGATGAAGACATTGCTCACAAGCAGATTTCCCCAGCGTCCATTGAGCTCTCGGCCCTGGAGATGGGGGGCCTGGCTCCCAGCCAGGCCTTGGAGCCAGCGCGGGAGTATCAGAACACACAGCTCTCGGTCAGCACCTTCTTGCCGGAGCAAAGCAGCCACGGCACCAGCCGGACACTCTCGTCAGGGCCCAGCAGCAACCTGCCTCTGCCACTGAGCAGTTCGGCCACCATGCCCTCCATGCAGTGCAAACACAGGTCGCCCAATGGGGGGCTGTTCCGCCAGAGCCCCGTGAAGACCCCCATCCCCATGTCCTTCCAGCCCGTGCCTGGAGGCGTCCTTCCGGAGGCCTTGGACACCTCCCACGGCACCTCCATCTGATCGCGCCGCCTGCCCTCCTGCCCACCCGTCCACCCACCCGACCAGCAGAGCTTTTTAATACCAGAAAACAACAACACAAGCCACACACACACGTGCACACACACACAGAGACTCTTTCATTTTTCTTGTATATATGTGTAAATAATGACAGAATGGAGTGGGGTAAAAGTGTATTTTGAATATTCCCAATTTTCGAAGTCAGTAAAAAAAAAAACCACAAAAACTGTATGAATGACTTTGTAAATTTTGTTCTATATGAATAAAAAGGCAAATTACTTGTGATCATTCTGAAGTGCCAAAGAAGCCCCCTGTTCCTGGGCCTTTCTGAGGGCGAGGGCAGGAGGGGCGATCAGATAAGGATGTCCCCTGCTGGCGGAGAGAGGAAGGTAAGCAGCCGGTCCCTTTAGAGGAGCCCCAATTGCTGCTTGCTGCCCTGTCCCATGGTTTCCTGCCATGTTCCTCAGCTCCTGGCCCTTGGTTCCCCTTAGTCCTCTTGGGTAGATAAAGGGTGAGCCTCAAGTCAGCGCTGGTCCGACCCCTGGGTCCCTGTGCTGTAGGGTGATCAACTGTGCCAGTCAGCCTGGGACTGAGGAGGCTCCCGGGACACAGGACAGTCCTGTTGGTCACCCTACTGCATGTCACAGTGTGCTGTGGACCCAAGAGAAGCACCCAGGCCAATGCAACTGACTCTGAGGGCTCTGAGGCTGACATGCTCTAGGGTTATCCTGTTGGCCTTGTTTTTTACTTTCTTTTCCTAACTGGAAGAATCAACAAGTGATGGAATCTGAGAGAAGGAGGGTAGGTCCCATCATTTCCTCTGGAGACTGGGCAGAGGTGGGCTTGGCCTTGCCTGTGGGGATAGGGAGATGTGAGGTGTGATGTGTGGATCAGGTGAGGCAGGGGGATGAGAAGCCAGGTAGGGGGAGGATGTTCCCTTGGATGTGAGACCCGTGGTTTCAGGTCAAAGGATCCTGTTGGAGGAGTGGAGGGAGGTACCCCAGGTGAGCAGACTAGTGCTCTAGGTGATGGGAGTGCCCAGAGTAGATCAAATGGATCATGTTGGTTCAGGTAAGAGGAAGCCTTAGCTCTGAGAGAAAGAACAGCGTAACTTTGTGTGATGTGGAGACAAGTAATTCCCAGCTCCCAGGGAAGTAGCCCCAAAAGTAAAAGAATGTCTCTGGGTCTTAAACACTGCAGGCAGTCTGCCAAACAGGGCCGGAGCCCAGCCTGAGCCCTCATACCCTGCTTTGCCACCTTCTCCAGACCAGAAACCCTCAAGCTGTGATGTAGCCCATAACAGGGGCCCTCCTGGCTGATGGCATCATATAGTCTCTGAGATCCACAGGCCTATCCTTGAGCTGGTGAACCTGCTAGGAAACTCTGTTTCTTAAGCCGAAGACAACCTGACAGCCCTGCCTCCCTCCATTGCCCTTTTTGGGGCAATTAAACTATAGAACCAGAGAGGGAAAAAACAAAAACAAAGCAAAACACTAGGGGCAGAGTAATTCGAGTACTGTGAGCTGTACCTTCAAGCTCTTCTTCTGAAGACAAAGGTGATTCTGCTTTTCTAACCTGCCAGAATGTGGTGAATGCAGCCTACATCTGGCACCAAAAAGGGTGGGGCTCCCTTTCCCAGCAGTAATCAGGGGGCTAAGAGCTCAGATCTGTGGTCGTGGAGAAATACAAAGTCCTATTGATTGCCTCTCTTATAGCACTGTGGAGTTACTCCAGAGATGTATTTATGAGGGTGATAACTAGCTTGGGATTGATTTCTTTCCCAAAGTCCTGCATGATATGATTGAGCAGTAAGGAGCAGCTGCATCACACAGTCAGCTAAAAACACTCTGGGGAGGAGAGTGTTTATAATTATGTTATTTATCTGTGGATTCTGAGAATGGCCTGATATTCATGCTACCAAGGAGATCCATTGACATTTCTCCAATCACAGCGTGTAGAGCCCAGACCTGGGTGCACGCAGATGAGGAAGCTTAGGTGGGCAATGTTTACCCTGAGGAAGGATGGGCTTCATTTTCTTTCCATCAGCACTTTGAGGGGTCCTGCCCTGGATGGTCAAGTTTTCATATATATTTCTCTATTTTTTTAATCAAATTCTGGTCTCACTGCCTTATCTCACACCCAAGTCTGTTTTTTTTCGGTTTTGTTTTTGTTTTTCTCCCTGAAATGGCCTGTCTTCTGGGGTGTACCATGGGTATCTTCTTGGACAGTTTGCTTTGAATGGGTGTCAGGGAGAGGTGAGAGATTGTGTGTGTGTGTGTGTGTGTGTGTGTGTGTGAGAGAGAGAGAGTCCTGCCCTGGATGGTCAAGTTTTCATATATATTTCTCTATTTTTTTAATCAAATTCTGGTCTCACTGCCTTATCTCACACCCAAGTCTGTTTTTTTTCGGTTTTGTTTTTGTTTTTCTCCCTGAAATGGCCTGTCTTCTGGGGTGTACCATGGGTATCTTCTTGGACGGTTTGCTTTGAATGGGTGTCAGGGAGGGGAGAGAGTTTGTGTGTGTGTGTGTGTGTGTGTGTGTGTGAGAGAGAGAGAGAGAGAGAGAGAGAGAGAGAGAGAGGATGAGAGCAAGTGGATCTTTGAGGGAAAGGTATTTTGCTGATAAAAAAATATTAACACCTCATGGTGTTATTCTTTGCCATGTTTATGTTGTTTTTTAAAATTTCCTATCCTTGGCATGAGGGGAAATGATTGATATTCAAGCAAATTCTCTAGAAAAAAATTCTTCCCAACTCAGATTTCTGTGTCAGCTCAGAATGTATCTTTTTTTCACGCTTTGCTCTTTGGATTTATAACTCTGTTTAGACTATTCCATACATTTTAGGTATATTTTGTGCCTTCAGACACTGCAAATAATAATCAGCATTTGGATTAAAGTTGTTTAATAATAAAACTTGACTTTGCTCCCTATCCTCTTCTTCTGTGGGGGAAGAAATGCTATCTGCTTGTTCCTGGGCAGCAGCTGGATTCTGTCCCATTGGCGTGGACTGTTGTGAGTGAAACTTCGTAGGCCAAGTGGGTCTCAGACACGCCTAGGGGTGGAGGCATGCCCTCCTCACCCAGTGTGTATACAGAGCACCCTCACACCGACTGGGGAGCAATGTGAGAGCAGGCTGAGAAGTCATCCTAATCTTTGGTTAACCTAACAGCTTCCTGTGATACGTGACTTCTTGGAAAACTCCTTGGAGAAAATTGGGCCACACTTCATAGGGAAGTGTTCCCATGGCCTTGTCGAATGAACATCCTTTTAAGAGTTGGGTGGCTTTGTTTCTTCCCTCATCTCTACATCCACTCTGACCTTGGAGAAGTTGCTTCCTTGTGCTTTGGCCTTCGGGCTAAGGGTCTGTCATTCTTTGAGGACCCACAGCTTGGCTTCTCAATATTTGGCCCTCAGAGGGTCTGTGGGTACCATTTTTCAGTGAACATCCATATGCCCAGTCATCTCTACGGCCCCAGGATCACCAGCCTGGGCCCTGGACCTCCAGATTCATATGCTCTCCAGACCTATCTTTTGCATCACAAGGTTCCCCTCTGACTTTTAGGCCTTTGCAGGAGAAACAGCTCCACTGCCAGCCTTGGGCCAAAGAGGACTGACCTGAGGAGTTTGGTCTTCATGATCAAGTTTTCAACTTTTAGGCACTGAAAGGAGCCTGTCTGGCCCTTCCCCTTCTGTCCCCGCACCAATGAGAGGCTTCTCCAATGTTGGGTGCAGGCTCCAAAGGCTGGGGGCAGGGAGTCAGAGAACCCTCAGGCATTCCCAGGTCATCTGGACAGACAGATGGATCTGGACAGGAATCCCAAAGGGTTCTATTTTCTTAAGAAAAAGCTGCTCAGTTCCTAAATTCTAGATCCTTCTAAATCTTGCCAAGGTGAAATGAATTCCATACTTAATCTTGTCTTTTCAAGTGCTGAAAGAAGACAAAGGACACATCAAGGAAGGAAAGACCACTGACCCTAAAGGCCATGAACACATGGAAGGAATATTCCGTTCCTCTGGTCTGTGCCTTCTCATTTTATCATCATAGGGGTGGGCAAGGTCCCATGGAGAACCTGGGTCTCTGTGTGACAATATGCTTCCAAGACTAACGGGTTACTTACTCACGGGCCTCTGCCTTCATTGCAGGAAACTTTCTAGAGAAACTCACCCTTCACTCCCACAGGTGAGCGCTCATGAATTAGCATCTATGTCTTAACAAAAGCTTTGTTTTGCTCTCCTAGCTTTGGCAACACAAGATTAGATAAAATTTCAAAATATTTTAACTGACCTTCCCTGGTTATGAACACAATAAAAGAGACAGAATTTCTGTTCCTAATGTGACATGTTTTACATCTAAAATATTATTTTATTTCATACCATTAGTTGCTTTTAATAAATGAAATTATGCTTGATCCTTATTACTCTTACCCTTCATACCAGGAAACTTCAGATAGGTAACAATTTCCTGTGCCAATAACTTTAATTATTGTCTTTTTTTCCCTCCCATTGGTATATAGTCAGAGGGATTATTTATGAGAGAAGTGCACACGTTCCAGATAAATCAGGTGAACTAATAGTCACCTCCTACAAGGGAGGAAGGGACAATTGTCAATGATGTCAGACCCTCCCTCTAGCTTTCATTTTCTGACCTTGGAACTTGATATTGGGTGCTGAGCTCCAGAGAAAGGAGAGGGTCTCTCCACAGCAAGAAAGAACTTCTGCTACAGAAATTTGCAATGGTCAATGGCCAGGATCTGGAAGAGGGAACACCAGGGTGAACAATCAAATGTGTCTCTGGGAGGGCTCAGTTGCTGGCAGATTCAAGCATACAGTTGCTAGGGACAACCAGGTATCCAAGTTCAGAGGGAAACAAAATAGCCACCAACACACTGAGACTTATCAACAAACACAATAAGGGTACACAGGCACATGTACACATATACACATGCTCATGCATGGACACTGAGGTCCATGCACACACACTCACCATTGCAGGCACAGGCATATAGAGTTTAAAAGCACACAGCAATGCACTTCGGTGATGGAAGCAGGTCCTGCTCCTCAGATCTAGGAAACAGAGTCCAGGGAAGAAAGAGGCTATTTCAGAGCTTTTCTACCCAGTGCACAGTCTCAATGCAACCATCGGCCAAGTGGTGTTCTGCAATCAGCCGCTGTGGAGGGAGATGCATTTCCTGCAAAGTGGCCTCTCTCTGGCCAGGTGGCCCAGTGTGCAGTGAACTGTAACCAAACCATTATTCTGAAATCCTTCGGATTTTCAACCCCAGTCCTTGAAATATGCAAAGAAATCTCAAGCATTCTCCAAGGCATCTAATTGTTTCCATGTAAGAATAGACATGAGGTATAGGCAGACCTCAGAGATACTGCAGGTTTGGTTCCAGACCACTGCACTAAAGTGACTATCACAATAAAACAAGTCACACGAATTTCCCATTGCATATAAAAGTTATGTTTACACTATAGTCTACTAAATGTGCAATAGCATTATGTCTAAGAAAGCAATGTACATACCTTAATTAAAAAATACTTTATTGCTAAAACATGCTAACCATCATCTGAGGCTTCAGGGAGTCATAACATCAAAGTGCAATAGTGACATCAAAGATCACTGATCACAGATCACTCTAACAAATACAATAATGATGACAAAATTTGAAATATTGTGAGAATTACCAAAATGTGACACAGAGACGCAAAGTAAGCAAATGCTGTTGGGAAAATGGTGCCAACAGACGTGTTTGACACAGGGATGCCACAAACTTTTAATTCCTAGCCAATGCAATATCTGCAAAGTGCAATAAAGTTAAGTGAAATACAATAAAACGAGGCCTGCCTGTATAGTGTTTCAGGGACTGTACTCTACCCTTTGCATACAAATGCCTTTTCGTTCTCAGATCAGCGCTGCGAAGTAAAAATTATTATCCAAAATTTGTGGAAAGGGAAGGTGAGACTCAAAAAGGCATGGTCCCCAAGCTGGTAAGTGATAGTGCTGGGATGCCTATTTCCTCGTCTGAGTCTCGAGCACACGTTCCTGCCAGCGCAGCTGGCTCTCCCTCGGTAGGGAGCCCACCTGCTGTCTCTCAGCCGCTGGACCCGTGCTGGCCTTCTCTGTCCCAAGGTATGGGGGAGCTGGCCCCGCAAGGTCCCTCAGCTTCTGCATCTGCTGCTTCCTCTCCAGTGGCCTCAGGTGTGTTGGTGAGTATCTGCTTTTGCACCCCTGCTGTGGACATGGCTAGCCTGGGCTAACAGGGTTATTCCTGCCCACTGAGTCTAGGCCAGGTACCTGCTCCTTTAAAGAGCCCTGAACCAGGCAGGGAATCAGAGTCTGCCAGATTCACTCAGAAGATGGGCTGCTTCCCGAGGGTATCTCTTCTCCCAAAAGCCCCTCCTTCTACAGAAAGCAAACTGTATACCAGGCCAAGGGAAGCTCCAGGGCTGACTTGTGCTCTAAAGCACTTTAGGATTCTCCCCAGAGCAGGAATTCCTCCCTCCCCTGAAGTCCCTGGATAGATCTCAGAGGTGCCTGACAACCTTCTAAAAACTGTTTGTCAAATTGTTGAGTTACTTTGTGTATGTGTGCATGCTTTTCAGAAACAGGGTCCATATCTTCTAGGATATTCTTAAAAATTATCTTATAAAAACTCTAAGACACTGCCTGTAAGAGATGGAATTCAGGCAAGCCCTTGTGTCCCACTCTCACAATGCCAGTGTTTGGGTGTGATGGCAAGTTGGTGGCAAGTTAGTACCCGTCTGAGGGGGGAAAGAATTACAGAACTGTAGCCAGAGGAAAGAGTGTGGGAAATACACTGTGTCTAGGACCCTTGGGACTTTAACCCAGAGGCTGAGAAGTCCCACTGGCAGGGCACACTAGAAACTGCAGGATGCAGGGGCCATGGGGCGATGCTGATGCTGTAATCCTGGTGCACAGGAAGGTGGTCCAGACAAGGCAAAGGAACAGCTATTGAAACTGGCCAAGAGTGGGCTGGAATCCTACTTCTGGCACATATTAGTTGTGACCTCTTGAGTACAGTGGGGTTTTTTTTGTTGTTGCTGTTTTTAACTTCTTTGAGTCTCGCTGCTTTATTCATATATTGATGATGATAATATCTGTCTCATTGTCTTTTGTGAGAATTCCATAGTTAGTAATCATATGGATAGCTGGAAGTTTTTGAGTGTTTGCTACGTGCCAAAGCTTTCTCTGTATCATCTCATTTGTTCCTGTTATTATCGCGCATTATAGCTACCGAGGAGAATGACGCTCAGAGTTCAGTGACTTGCTTATCTGGTGGAGCAGGGATGTGACATCCAGGCAATCTGAGTGCAGAGCCCATGCTGTTACTCATGATCAAATATTAACACTTTACACTGAAACTGTTAGCACAGGGCCTGGGACATATCAACACGTATTTGCCTATGCCTGGCTCCCTGGGGGATGGAACAGAGAGAAGGGATCAGTGTCCCTTAGACCTCAAGCTAGGCAACTGCTGAGTGTCACTAAAATAAGCAAGACCTGGATTTTCATTTTGTTTCTGGACTTTTCAGCTCTGGATTTAAGGTGAGGAGACTAAATGTGTAGAGCTCTCTGTGACCTAACACGGCTAGAATGAAGATTTTCCAGTTCATAAGCTCCCCTCTTCTGATACCTGAGTCTCCTGTCGAACCTACGCAGAGGCTGACAAGCAAGGCCACGCTTACCTTTGCTTCATGGAGGTCAGATTACTTTCTTCTGCATTAAGGTAGAGCCAAATGAACCTCTATGGAAGGCAGCATGACTTCACACTCATATAAGTACAAACTGAGGATCAAACGGATCTGGCTTAAATTCTGGTCTTTGTCACTCACCAGATGAGTATCCTTGGTCCCATCACTGTCATTCCAAGCCCCTGTTGTGTCCTTTCACCTGTAAAATGGGTCCTGAGTCCTGATCGGTTGTGAGGATCAGTGATAAAGCATCTGCACAAATAAAGTCTCATAAATGGCAGCTCTTGGGGGTGATTTGCATACCTACATCATCCCACTTCTCGGTGGGAACTGCTCAGCCTCGGAGCTGAGCCAAGCATCTCATTCATAGTGTTCACATATGGAACACTTCCATTCAGCTTGGGCAGCAGGCAAAGTTGCCTTCCAGGTCAAAGAAAAGCAACATTTCCATTTTCACCCCTAGGACTGGGACACTTGCCCTATGCCCCAGCCCTGTCCCACTGGGAGCTGACAGTGGCTGCAGCCTTCACCTGTTCCCGAGACCCGCTCAGGTAATAACTCTGATGGTTCCCAGAAAGCAAATGAAAAGCAGCCTGGCTCACCTAAAGTGGCATGAATTGACTGGGAGCTGTTCACTCAGTGCCCTGACTTCTATATGTGCTCATCATGAAATGCAGATGAGAGAAGAAGCAGGCTGTGGGAAGCACCAGCCTCCAAAGCTGTAGAGGCACTGAGTCCTGGGGAATATAGTTTCAGGGGTGAGGTGCATAGTCACATATTCCATAAAACCCCAGATCTTCGGGGGCTTCCTGGGGTGATGGCTCTTTTCTTCTGAGGTAGGACCTAACTCCCTTGTGTCTTATGAAAAAAATAGATGCATGAGTATGTGTGCTGAGATCATTTCACATTTACTCTGTCTGTACCTGCTTTTCAGTTTCTGCCACTACCTTAGGTGTGAAGCTCACAGTGGATGAATCTTCTTTGATCAGCATCTGGACAAGCTATGTTACCTCAGGTAGAAGGTGCCTCTCGATTCAGGAGAAAAGCAGGCTACCAGTCAGTAAGGATCCTGCCCAGGAGGAAAGAGAGGGCACATTGAAGCTGGGGAATTTGAGGAGGGGGACCATTCAGAAAGATGTACGTGGGTCGTGAAAGCCACAAGGATAGTGGAGAAGGCTGTAGTTAGAAGGAGCAGCACACTCTTACCCCCTCATGGCCTGAAAGGACAGGGGGAGAAAGCATGTCTTCTAACTGGGAGAGAGGAGGTGTGGAATGGGCTGCCTGAGTCCATCTCCAAGGGGTGACCCCACAAGGAGCCAGAGCGGGGAACACATACTCTGACTTCATTGGGCCTGCCACCTCCTAATCTGCTAATCCCAAGAGCAGAGGGCAGGGAGCCCACCAAGACAGTTCACACTAGCCACCCTCCTGGGGCACAGAGCAGGGTGGAGGAGGATGAATGGCTATGGTAAGGGGGAGAAATAAAAGATATTTAATATTCAGGATCCAGAGGAGGAAAAAGGGGAGTCACGTGGAATATATGCCTATCATGTTCTAGGAGAAGTAACTCATTTCTTACCTTGGAAAATCAAGAAATCTCTTTTTGACAAATGAGGTAAAAGAGACTCAGAATAATTAAGTGGTTTGCTCAAGGTGGTCCAGCTAGTCTGTCAGCCTAGACAGAAGCTGTGTTCTTTCCACCCTAGATTGCCCCCCGTGTTCAGAAGATGTAGACGTGAGATACTGTCAGGCAGAGGGCCACCTTCCCAGATCTGGGGCGCAGCCATCACGGATTGCAAGCTTGTGGGTGAGCTAGGCAGAGTGGAGTATGTGACATTTGTGGAGAAAACACTCATTTCCCTTTTCACCGCTGAGGCAGAGTGACTGTATCCCTCAGAACTCTAGTTGTTGGAGACCACTCTTCTGAATGGATTCCCAAATAATGCTGAGGTGGGGAACTACAGAGGAGGCAGTGAATTGCAATCAGAAAGGCATGGTTTTGAAGTCAAATTCTGCTATTTTCTTGCTATATGACCATGAGTAAGTCACTTAACCCCCCTGAGTATCAGCTTCCACATCTGTGAAATCTATACACTGAGGGCAGCAATCCCATCTCAAAGGATGAAATAATAAAACTTGGAATAAAACATCTAGTACCAGCGTGATTGGCTAGTACATAGCAAGTACTTAATCAGTGATGAACATCGTTAGTGTAGGAAATATGGTCACAAAGGGCTCAACTGACTACAAGGGCACAGTTTGAAAATATACTTTTTTAAAAAATTATAAAATACACCAGAAAAGTGCACAAATCATAAGTGTACAGCTTGATTCATTTCTAACAAGGTGAGCACTCTCGTGTAGCCACCGGCCAAAACAGGAACAGAACATTACCACCTCCCCAATGGACACCTCTGGAACCCCAAAGGTAACCATGCCTCCCAGTTCTATAGCCACTGATTAATTTCATATATTTTTGAAATACGTACAGATAGAATCAATTAACCTTTTTTTGGCCTGGCTTTTTTTTTTTTTTTTCATTCAACATTGGCTTTAGAGATTTCTCTACATTTCTATGTGAAGTTCATTTTCATTGCTATAGAGGATTTAATTATCTGAATATCACAATTTATGTAGTCTACTGTTGATAGACTTTTGGTTTGTTTTCATTTGATGATATTATTACAAATAGTGTCCCTAGGAACATTTTTTTGTTCATGATTTGAGGCAAATTTATGTATGCCTTTCTGTTGGAGTGCTGGTTCAAAGATATGCATCAGTTGGACTTTACGTACATACTGCTAAAAAGTTTTCAGAAACAGTTGTGCTGATTTCTGCACTTTACCTGTGATGTTTGAGAGTTGCAAGTATTGTAAATCCTCACCAACACTAGTACTTTCAGATATTTTAATTGCAGTCATTCTAGTGGGAATGTAGTATGCCAAACTGTGGATTTCATTTGCATGCTCCTGTTGACTAATGAGACTGAGCCTTTACATATGCTTGTCCGAATATCTGCTTTTGTGAAATGCCTCTTTTGTTGAACGGAAGTTCTTAATTTAAATGTAAGTTCATGTATCAACTTTTCTCTTACCCTCAGTGCTCAACTTGTCCTGTTTCTGAACGCTTTACCTAACCCAGGCCAGGGACGGTTTGGTTTTCACATTTACATCTACAATCCTCCTGGACTTAACTTTCGAGAAATGTATTTTAAATACATTTTTAAAAACACAGATATTGGATTATTCCAGCACCACGCATTGGAAAAAAGTCCCGTTGCCATCACCATTGCACTGCCATGTTTATCATAAATCAAGTGAGCTTGTATGTGTTGGCCTGTCTTCATATTCTGTTCTGATGGCCTATCTGTCCATTTTCACTAAGATCCCACTGCCTTAATTACTGCAGCCTTGTAATCAGTTGTGATATCTGGTAATTTAAGTCAGTCCTTTGCATTTACACATCAATTTTGGAATCACTATCCTATTTTCCACAAAATTCCTCAACATTTTGACTGAAACTGCATTGAATCCAGAAATAAATCTGGGGAAAATTGACACCTCTCCATTCCTTACTTTCAGCTTTTCTGTGTGCTTATATTTACGGTGTGACATCTGTAAGCAGATTAAAGTTCTGTGTAAATGTGTGTGTGTGGGGGGTGGAAGGGTCTGTGTTTAATTTGGTATATTTCTTAAAATCTTTAATTGTAGTAATTAGTCCATTTGCATTCAATGTACTTGCTGATTCATTTGGGTTAGATCTACAATCTTATTTATTTATTTTTCTATGTGTCCCTCTGGTTCTATGTTAATTATCTTCTTTTTTGGCCTACTTTGTAGTCAAAATAATGCTTTGTCATTCAATATCTTTGTCTCTGCTAGCATGTTGGTTATACATTCTTATATCCTCTAAATTCTTAAAGGAATTACCCTAAAGATATAAATATGTATTTTTACCGTGTCCAAGACAAAGTCAGCACCTTAAAACACTTTAAATCAATTTATTATTTTATTTCCCACCTTGTATTATTTTAATTCTACATATATTTTTGACAAGGGCCAGGAGAGGTGGTAAACATTTACCAAACAGAAGTACGTGCAGGGCACCATGTTCTTCTGGGGATGGAGAGATGCATAGAAATTCCTACGGAGATTTCAAAGTATACTGTGGTGAGACTATAATGAGGATGACCTGACATCCTCATCTGCCAGAGACTGTCCCAGTTTATGCTTATTGTTCTAACAGAGTTACTAATACACTTCAATTAGAGGGGTAAATTATGTGGTCACTTTAGCTATCATGAATGTGGGATGCTGAGTTCTTTGTGGCTGGAAACTGGAAACTGGTGGAGGGCCTGGAAGAGGAAGTCAGGGATAAGCTCTGAAGGGCCAAAGCAGTTTGCACTTCTGAGAAAGTGCTTCCCAGGTAATGAGGAGCCACCAGGGAACTTAAGCAGTTAAAAGTCAACCCTGGGGGTGTTGACTTTTTCCTAAGGCTCTGTCTAGCAGTGGATGAAGTGGTAGGATGGGAACAAAAGGTAGCAGGATCCTGAGGAGGTGCTGGCCATAGCTCAGAGAGTGAGAACAGTATTCTGAGCTGAGGCAGCAGCAGGGGAGGATGGAAAGGACAGAGATGGATTTGAGAAACATTACCCTTCATTTCTTATTATTGTTGCACCTGTTCAGTGACACCTGTACCCTGAATAAACCCAACCACCTGTTTTCTCTATTCCTACACCCAGACAGTGGAGCACAGGTGACGTAAGGTGCACAGCAGAGCAGATCGCTGTCCCTATAAATTCATGATCACTAGTCTCAAGGAGACCTGAAAATTCTACGAGGACCATCTGACCAATTCAATCTTCATTTTCCCCAGAAACTGTTCACATTTTAGAAATGCATGGTTTCTGAACACTTAGAGGGGTGGGACAGGGAGGGTGGGAGGGAGGGAGATGCAAGAGGGAAGACATATGGGAACATATGTATATGTATAACTGATTCACTTTGTTATAAAGCAGAAACTAACACACCATTGTAAAGCAATTATACTCCAATAAAGATGTTTAAAAAAAAGAAATGCATGAACATGCCTTCTCTCCCCTCACTCAACATTTTTAAAATTAAACTTAAAATTTTTTTGATATAATTATAGACTATGTAGTTGTTAGAAATAATACAAAGAGATCCAATGACCCTTTAGTCAGTTTCCTCTAATGGTGACATGTTGCAAAACTATATAGTACAACATCACACCCAGGATACAGACATCAGTACAGCCAAAATAGAACACATTTTCACCATCACAGGACTCTTCATATTGTTCTTGAAGAGAACAATAGCCACAGCTATTGGTAGCTGGTAGGCTGGGCTGTATCTAGGGGCGTGTCCCAAGGTGGCCAGGCAAGAAAGTCTTTAGGCAGCCCGTCCGCTGATGGCTAGCCACATCCACTTTCCTATGCCTATTCTTAGCTCCTGGCAACCACTAATCTTTTCTCCATTTCCACAATTTTGTCATTTCAAGAATGTTACATATGTGGAATAATGCTGTATGTAACTTTTGGGGATTGGCTTTCATCACTCAGCATAATTCTCTAGAGATTCTTCCAAGTTGTTTTGTGTATTAATATTTGATACATTTTATTGCTGAGTTCATGACTCAGCAATGGATATACCACTGTTATTTTAACTATTCACCCATTGAAGGACATCTGAGTGCTCCCAGTTTTTTCCTGTTACAAATAAACCTGCTATACAGACACACATGTACAGATTTTAATGTGAATGTAAGTATTCATTTTTATGGGATAAAAATCCAGGAGTGCAATTGCTGGGTTGCAGTTGCTATGATAGCTATATGTTGGTTTTATAAGAAACTGCCATCTGTATGGGCATTCTTTCCTTGTTCCTGGTTTATTTTTTTTACCATAAAGTATAATGTTAGGTGTAGATTTTTTTGGTAGATGTTCTTTATCAAGTGGGAAAAGTTTCTATCCCTGTTTTCCTGAGTGTTTTCGTATTTTTATGTATGTGATAGGTTAGTTATGTTTCTTGACCTTGAAGAAGTGGCCTTCTGTAGGAGATGTCCTATGCGTCCTAGCAGCCCATTCACTCTCATCACCGAGCTATATGCTCTAGGGATTCCCCCTAAGAGGGCTGAGGGCGGCCTTCTGTTGTGACAGGCTGACTATGTGGGTGGTCTGGTAGGCTTGGGTGGCCCCTAGTCCGGTTTGGTTGCTAGGTCCTACCTTGTGGGGATGCTGCCGGCTGCTGGTTAGTGGAGTTTGGTCGTGAGGGGGCTGACTGCAGAACACCAGGGAGCCCTGGGGCTAGTGCTGGCTCACAGGTGGTTGGAGTTAGGATCCAGAAAACTTTGGTGCTGTTGCCTGCCCACTGGTGGGCGGAGTTGACTCTTGGCCCTCTGGTAGGCTGGGCTGTATCTAGGGGCGTGTCCCAAGGTGGCCAGGCCAGAAAGTCTTTAGGCAGCCCGTCAGCTGATGGCTAGGGCTGTGTCTCTGCCCAGTTAGTTGTTTGGCCTGAGGTGTCCCGGCACTGGCAACTACAGGCTGTTCGGTGGTGCCAGGTGTTAGCGCTAATGAGCTAGAGGGAGGAGCCCACGAAAGCGCAGCCAGCACCGGCTTTCACGCTGAAATATGGCTGCCGCCAGCGTCTTTGTCTCCAGCGTGAGCCACCCCCTCTTTCTCCTGGGAGACTCTCCTGGAGCAGCAGGTAGGTCCAGCCCAGGCGCCTATCAAATTACTGCATTTGTCCTGGGTCCTGGTGCACGTGAGGTTTTGTGTGCGCCCTTTAAGAGTGAAGTCTCTATTTACACCCCCTTATCCCCCCCAACCCCGGCCCCTGTGGGGCTCCCCAAATTAAGCCCCGCTGGCCTTCAAAGCCAAATGCTATGGGGCCTCGTCTTGACGGTGCAGGACTTCCAGGCTGGGGAGCCCAGCGTGGGGCTCAGAATTCTCATTCCTGTGGGAGAACCTCTGCACTATAATTATTCTCCAGTTTGTGGGTCGCCCGCCTGGGGATATGGGACTTGATTATATCTGGAGTCCACCCTTCCTGCTGGTCTCATTGTGAGTCCTTTGTGTCTTTAGTTATAAAAGATCTTTTCCGGTAGATTCTGGTCTTTTTCATTGATGTCTGTTTTTGCAGATAGTTGTGGTTATTTTACCGGGCCCTTTCCAGATTCTTGGACAGCAACATCGTAGAAATAAATATCACTTCCACAAGACTCTTAGGCAAGCAAAGCTTTTTACTAAAAGAGATAGCAGATGCACAAAAGAGAAGGCAGAAGAAAAAAGTGCCAGCTCCCCAAGTAGAAGGGGCAAGTTGCTTTTATAACTAGAGGGGCAGGGTTTGTGTCATGATCACTGATAATTTCCCAAAATCCTCACACGTCTGTGATCAGCCACAGGTGGCTCCATAGTGGCTGTCAGGAATAGGGGGCATTTCTGTGAACAGAAAGAAATGCATGAAAGTTTTCCGCAAGAAAGCACAGGACCAGATAAGGTTAAAATTTATAGTTGAACCTGTCTCTTGGCAACTGAGTATACTTGTGAGTGTAGCAGAGATAAAGTTAATCTTTTATTCCTGCAAGCATGGTTTTTGTCTCTGGGACTCAGGCCCTCTAGGCCTTTGCTCTTTAGCTTGCAAGGCCTGTTTTGCCCAAGGCCATTCCCCTTTTCCAAAATGGTTGTGCTCTTGTCTTCCTGTCTCAATTTTGGTGAGTTCCTGGGAGGAGGTGAGCTAGGGTCTTTCTACCAGCTTGGCCAATCTCTTGCCTGAGTTTTTTTGTCATGGGTGTTGAATTTAACCAAATGCTTTTTCTGCCTTGACTCATATGACTGCATGAGTTTTTTCCCCCTTTAACTGTTTAATATGGTAGATTGCATTGATTAATTTTCAAATACTGATGTATCCTTAAATCCCAGGAAAAACCTCACTCGTAATAGTATAATTCTTTCTATACATTGCTGAATTTTATATACTAATATATTTTTAAGGATTTTGTATCTATCTTTAAGGGATAAATATACCTGTAGGTTTTTGTGTTTTGGTTTTGGTTTTGATTTTGGTTTTGTCTCTTTTGTCTTGGTATCAGGTAACAGTAGCTTCATAAAATTAATTAGTACTGCTTTCTGAGAGTGATTGTGTACAATGGGTATTAATTCATCTTAAATATTTGATAGAATTCATCAGTGAAATCTTCTGGGTCTGCATTTTTGGGGGGTGATAGTTAAATTAAAAAATCAATTTCAGGACTTCCCTGGTGGCGCAGTGGTTAAGAATCTGCCTGCCAATGCAGGGGACACAAGTTTGAGCTCTGGTCCGGGAAGTTCCCACATGCCATGGTGCAGCTAAGCCCGTGTGCCACAACTACTGAGCCTGTGCTCTAGAGCCTGCAAGCCACACTACTGAGCCCACGTGCCACAACTACTGAAGCCTGCACACCTAGAACCCATGCTCCTCAACAAGAGAAGCCACCGCAATGAGAAGCCTGCGCACTGCAATGAAGACCAGCTTGGCCAATCTCTTGCCTGAGTTTTTTTGTCATGGGTGTTGAATTTAACCAAATGCTTTTTCTGCCTTGACTCATATGACTGCATGAGTTTTTTCCCCCTTTAACTGTTTAATATGGTAGATTGCATTGATTAATTTTCAAATACTGATGTATCCTTAAATCCCAGGAAAAACCTCACTCGTAATAGTATAATTCTTTCTATACATTGCTGAATTTTATATACTAATATATTTTTAAGGATTTTGTATCTATCTTTAAGGGATAAATATACCTGTAGGTTTTTGTGTTTTGGTTTTGGTTTTGATTTTGGTTTTGTCTCTTTTGTCTTGGTATCAGGTAACAGTAGCTTCATAAAATTAATTAGTACTGCTTTCTGAGAGTGATTGTGTACAATGGGTATTAATTCATCTTAAATATTTGATAGAATTCATCAGTGAAATCTTCTGGGTCTGCATTTTTGGGGGGTGATAGTTAAATTAAAAAATCAATTTCAGGACTTCCCTGGTGGCGCAGTGGTTAAGAATCTGCCTGCCAATGCAGGGGACACAAGTTTGAGCTCTGGTCCGGGAAGTTCCCACATGCCATGGTGCAGCTAAGCCCGTGTGCCACAACTACTGAGCCTGTGCTCTAGAGCCTGCAAGCCACACTACTGAGCCCACGTGCCACAACTACTGAAGCCTGCACACCTAGAACCCATGCTCCTCAACAAGAGAAGCCACCGCAATGAGAAGCCTGCGCACTGCAATGAAGAGTAGCCCCTGCTCGCCACAACTAGAGAAAGCCTGCACACAGCAACGAAGACCCAAGGCAGCCAAAAAAAATTCAATTTCATTAATTGTCCATTAAAATTATGTTTCAAATTGGATGAATTATAATAATTTTTGCTTTTTGAGGAATTGATCCATTACACCGAAGTTGTCAAATTATGTTTTGTAGAGTTATTTATATTATTCCCTTTTTATCCTTTTGAAGTTGACAGGGTGTGTAGTGATATCTTCGGTTTTATTCCTGATATTGGTAATTTGTGTCTTTTCATTTTTGTCAGTGTTGCTAGAGATTTGTCAGTTTTATTGATCCTCTCAAAGAACCAGATCTTGGTTTCATTGATTATCTGTTTTTCTGTATGCAATGTTATTTATTTCTGTTATTTTCTTTGTTGTTTCCCTCCTGTTGATTGTTGTGGGTTGTTTTTTTTTTTAAGGATTATTTATTTATTTATTTATTTATTTTTGGCTGTGTGGGTCTTCGTTTCGTGCGATGGCTTTCTCTAGTTGCAGCAAGCGGGGGCCACTCTTCATCATGGGGCACGGGCCTTTCACTATTGCGGCCTCTCTTGTTGCGGGGCACAGGCTCCAGATGCGCAGGCTCAGTAGTTGTGGCTCATGGGCCTAGTTGCTCCGCGGCATGTGGGATCTTCCCAGACCAGGGCAGGAACCCGTGTCCCCTGCATTGGCAGGCAGGTTCTCAAACACTGCGCCACCAGGGAAGCCCTGTTGTGGGGTTTTTTCCCCCTCTGGGTTCTTGAGGTGGAGACTTATATTGTTTTGAGACTTTTCCTCTTTCTAGTGTATGTATTTAGTGTTAATTTTTTTCTCTTAGCACTGCTTTCTCTGTGTCTCACAAATTTTGATTTTCCAATTCAATGAATTTTTAAAAAATATTGCTAGAGATTTTCTCTTGGCTCTTTGGTTTATTTAGAAGTATATTATTTAGTTTTGAAGTGTTTGGAGATTTTCTTGTTATATTTATGTTATCGATTTCTAGTTTGACTCCATTGTAGTCAAAGAACACACTCTGTATGGTTTCAATTTTTAAAAATGTGTTGAAAATTATTTTATAGCCCAAGATATTTTTATGGTCTATTTTGATATATGTTTTACAAGAACTTGAAAATAATGTGCATTCTGCTGTTGTTGGGGGAGGTGTTCTATACATGTTGATTAAATCTTGTTGATTGACCATGTTTTTAGGTTCTTCCATTTCCTTGCTGATTTTTTTGTTTATTGATTGTGGAGAGGGGCATATTAGAGTCTACAACTATAATTGTGGATTTATCTGTTTTTCCTTTCAATTCTATCAGTTTTTCTTCACATGTGTTACAGCTTTATTTTTTGTGAATACGCATATACCTTTAGGATTTCTATGTGTTCCTGGTGGATTGATCTTTTCTAAATCATATTATGTCCCTGTCTGTCTCTGGTAATAAATTTCTTTGCTCTGAATCTACTTTATCTGATATAATATATGCACACCTGCTTTCCTTTGATTAATGTATACATGATATAGCTTTTCCATTCTTTTACCTTCAACTTGCCTACATCACTATTTTGGTAGCTTAAAAAAATAAACAGCATATAGTTGGGTTATATTTTAAAATCTACTATGCAAGTATTTGTCCTTTATTATAATTATACGTTTGCTAGGGCTTAATTCCGTCATTTCTTTTTCTCTTTCTTCTCTCTCTCTTTTCCATTTCTTTGTTTCCTTTTACTTTTTCCTGATTTCCTATGGATTATGGGAACTTTTTTTCAAGTTACAATTCCATTTTTGTACAGCTTTTTTTGTTAATTTTTAAAATTTAATTTTATTTATTTTTTTATACAGCAGGTTCTTATTTGTCATCCATTTTATACACATCAGTGTAGACATATCAATCCCAATCTCCCAATTCATCACACCACCACCCCCATCCACCACTGCTTTCCCCCCTTGGTGTCCATACATTTGTTCTCTACATCTGTGTCTCAGTTTCCGCCACGCAGAATGGTTCATCTGTACCGTTTTTCTAGGTTCCACATTAATGCATTAATATGCGATATTTGTTTTTCTCTTTCTGACTTACTTCACTCTGTATGACAGTCTCTAGGTCCATCCACGTCTCTACAAATGACCCAATTTTGTTCCTTTTAGGCTGAGTAATATTCCATTGTATATATGTACCACATTTTCTTTATCTGTTCATCTGTCGATGGACATTTACGTTGTTTCCATTACCTGGTTACTGTAAATAGTGCTGCAATGAATACTATGGTGCATGTGGCTTTTTGAATTGTGGTTTTCTCTGGATATATGCCCAGGAGTGGGATTGCTGTGTCATATGATAATTCTATTTTTAGTTTTTTAAGGAACCTCCATACTGTTCTCCATAGTGGCTGTATCAATTTACATTCCCACCAACAGTGCAAGAGGGTTCTCCCCACCCTCTCCAGCATTTGTTTTTTTATTTTCTTTTTTAAATTAATTTATTATTTATTTATTTATTTTTGGCTGCATTGGGTCTTCATTGCTGCGTGGGCTTTTCTCTAGTTGCAGCGAGCGGGGGCTACTTTTGTTGCGGTGTGTGGGCTTCTCATTGCGGTGGCTTCTCTGGTTGCGGAGCATGGGCTCTAGGCCATGCGGGCTACAGTAGTTGTGGCACGCGGACTCAGTAGTTGTGGCTCGTGGACTCTAGAGCGCAGGCTCAGTAGTTGTGGCGCACGGGCTTAGTTGCTCCATGGCATGTGGGATCTTCCCAGACCAGGGCTCGAACCCGTGTCCTGCATTGGCAGGCGGATTCTTAACCACTGCACCACCAGAGAAGCCCTCCAGCATTTGTTGTTTGTAGATTTTCTGATGATGCGCATTCTAACTGGTGTGAGGTGATGACTCATTGTAGTTTTGATTTGCATTTCTCTAATAATTAGTGATGTTGAGCAGCTTTTCATGTGCTTCTTGGGCATCTGTATTTCTTCTTTGGAGAAATGTCTATTTAGGTCTTCTGAACATTTTTGGATTGGGTTTTTTGTTTTTTTAATATTGAGCTGCATGAGCTGTTTATATATTTTGGAGATTAATCGTTTGTCTGTTGATTCGTCTGCAAATATTTTTTCCCATTCTGAGGGTTGTCTTCGTTTTGTTTATAGTTTCCTTTGCTTTGCAAAAGCTTTTACGTTTCATTAGATCCCATTTGTTTATTTTTGTTTTTATTTCCATTCCTCTAGGAGGTGGATCACAAAGGATCTTGCTGTGATATATGTCAAAGAGTGTTCTTCCTATGTTTTCCTCTAAGAGTTTTATAGTGTCTGGCCTTACATTTAGGTCTCTAATCCATTTTGAGTTTTTTTTTGTGTATGGTGTTAGGGAGTGTTCTAATTTCATTCTTTTACATGTAGCTGTACAGTTTTCCCAGCACCACTTATTGAAGAGGCTGTCTTTTCTCCATTATATATCCTT
>NC_041233.1:34374774-34385268 GCF_002837175.3 Physeter macrocephalus | reverse complement strand
TTTTGTATCCTGCAACTTTACCAAATTCATTGATTAGCTCTAGTAGTTTCCTGGTGGCATCTTTAGGATTCTCTATCTATAGTATCATGTCATCTGCAAACAGTGACAGTTTTACTTCTTTTCCAATTTGTATTCCTTTTATTTCTTTTTCTTCTCTGATTGCCATGGCTAGGATTTCCAAAACTATGTTGAATAATAGCGGCAAGGGTGGACATCCTTGTCTTGTTCCTGATCTTAGTTGAAATGGTTTCAGTTTTTCACCATTGAGGACAATGTTGGCTGTGGGTTTGTCATATATGGCCTTTATTATGTTCAAGAAAGTTCCCTCTGTGCCTACTTTCTGCAGGGTTTTTATCATAAATGGGTGTTGAATTTTGTTGAAAGCTTTCTCTGCATCTCTTGAGATGATCATATGGTTTTTCATCTTCAATTTGTTAATATGGTGTATCACGTTGATTGGTTTGTCTATATTGAAGAATCCTTGCATTCCTGGAATAAACCCCACTTGATCATGGTGTATGATCCTTTTAATGTGCTGTTGGATTCTGTTTGCTAGTATTTTGTTGAGGATTTTTGCATCTATGTTCATCAGTGATATTGGCCTGTAGTTTTCTTTCTTTGTGACGCCTTTGTCTCGTTTTGGTATCAGGGTGATGGTGGCCTCATAGAATGAGTTTGGGAGTGTTCCTCCCTCTGCTATCTTTTGGAAGAGTTTGAGAAGGATAGATGTTAACTCTTCTCTAAATGTTTGATAGAATTCGCCTGTGAAGCCATCTGGTCCTGGGCTTTTGTTTGTTGGAAGATTTTTAATCACAGTTTCAATTTCAGTGCTTGTGATTGGTCTGTTCATATTTTCTATTTCTTCCTGGTTCAGTCTCGGCAGCTTGTGCATTTCTAAGAATTTGTCCATTTCTTCCAGGTTGTCCATTTTATTGGCATACAGTTGCTTGTAGTAATCTCTAATAATCTTTTGTATTTCTGCAGTGTCAGTTGTTACATCTCCTTTTTCATTTCTAATTCTATTGATTTGAGTCTTCTCCCTTTTATTCTTGATGAGTCTGGCTAATGGTTTATCAATTTTATTTATCTTCTCAGAGAACCAGCTTTTAGTTTTATTGATCTTTGCTATCGTTTCCTTCATTTCTTTTTCATTTATTTCTTATCTGATCTTTATGATTTCTTTCCTTCTGCTAACTTTGGGGTTTTTTTGTTCTTCTTTCTCTAATTGCTGTAGGTGCAAGTTTAGGTTGTTTATTCGAGATGTTTCCTGTTTCTTAAGGTATGATTGTATTGCTATAAACTTCCCTCTTAGAACTGCTTTTGCTGCATCGCATAGGTTTTGGGTTGTCGTGTCTCCATTGTCATTTGTTTCTAGGTATGTTTTGATTGCCTCTTTGATTTCTTCAGTGTTCACTTTGTTATTAAGTAGTGTATTGTTTAGCCTCCATTTGTTTGTATTTTTTCCACATCTTTTCCTGTAATTGATATCTAGTCTCATAGCATTGTGGTCGGAAAAGATACTTTATATGATTTCAGTTTTCTTAAATTTACCAAGGCTAGATTTGTGACCCAAGATATGATCTATCTTGGAGAATGTTCCATGAGCACTTGAGAAAAATGTGTATTCTGTTGTTTTTGGATGGAATGTCCTATAAATATCAATTAAATCTATCTTGTGTAATGTATCATTTAAAGCTTGTGTTTCCTTATTTATTTTCATTTTGGATGATCTGTCCATTGGTGAAAGTGGGGTTTAGTACTTGCCTTATGTATTGAGGTGCTCCTATGTTGGGTGCATAAATATTTACAATTGTTATATCTTCTTCTTGGATCGATCCGTTGATCATTATGTAGTGTTCTTCTTTGTCTCTTGTAATAGTCTTTATTTTAAAGTCTACTTTTCCTGTTTATACTATAATTACCTTAAATATTTTCTTTCCATACATTTAGAACCACATCAGACTGCTATAACTGCTTCATCCATTAGTAAACTCAAGAGAAGAAGGGAAGTCTATTGCTAATAATTGGGCTTACATGTTCTTTCTTCCTTCCTTATGTCCCAGGATTCCTTCTTTTATTATCTTCTTTCTGTTTAGAGAACTTCCTTAGTCATTCTTTTAGTATAAATCTGTTGATGACAAATTCTCTTATTTTTATTTTATCTGAAACTGTCCCAATTTTGTCCCCTTTCCTGAAGGATATTTTTGCTGAATATATGGCCTTTTGGCCTCCATGGTGTCTGATGAGAAACTCACTGTTATCCCAATTGGTTTTCCTTTCTAGGTAAGGTGATCTTGGTCTCTTGCTAATTCCAATATATTTTCTTTGTCTTTAGTTTTCATATGTTTGACTGTGGTGTGTCTTTATCTGGATTTCTTTGATTTATCCTGTTTGAAATTCAGTCAGCTTCTTGAACCTATAGGTTTATGTCTTTTGTGAAATTTGGAAAGTTTTTAGCCATTATTTCTTCAAGTACTATTTCAATCCTGTCTTTTCTTCTCTCTTCTGGGACTGCAGTGACATGAATGTCATATATTTTTATGATGTCCCGCTGGTCCTTGAGGCTCTGTTCATTTTTATTGCAGTCTATTTTCTTTCCTTTGTTCAGATTGGGTAATTGTTATTGTTCTATCTTTATGTCCATTGATTTCCTCTGATCCCTACTTTCTGCTGTTTAGCGCACCATTGAGGCGTCTGTGTTTTTTTTTTTTTTACCTTTGTTATTGTATTTCTCAGCTCTAAAATTTCCATTTGGTTTTTAGTTATATCTTCTATTTCTTTTTTGAGATTTTCTATTTCTTGGCTGAGACTTTCTCTTTCTTTTTTTCATTTAAAAAAATTTATTTCAAGCTCGGTGCTAATAGCTCATTGAAGCATTTTTTAATGATACTGGCTTTAAAACCTTTGTCAGATAATTCTAACATCTCTGTCTTCTCAGTGTTGGCACCTATTGATCATCTTATTCCATACAGTTTCCTGGTTCTTGGTATAATGCATGCTTTTCAATGGAACTCTAGACATTTGTTGTATTATGCTATAAAGCTCTGGGTTTTATTTAAACCTTTTGCTTTAGCTGGCTTCCTCTCACTGATACTGCTCTGTTAGGAGAAGGTATAGGCACTGACTGGCTACTTTCATTTAAGAGTAGAAATTCAAGTTCAGCACTTGGCCTCCAGTGACATCTGACATTGGAGGACTCTGTTACTTTTGGGTGGAGGTGGAAGTTTCAGCTTCACTGACACCATGGTGGGGGTTGCCTCATTACTGTTGGGCAGTCCTGAATGTCCTGACTCTCTACCAGGTCTCCTTGAATACCTCCCAGTTATTAGGGAGAAGGGTAACATTTTTCTTTTATTCCCTACTTGGCCTTTTCTGTTAGCACCCCGGTGGGAGGAGAGGTGCTTTGTTACAATCTGACAACGGTAGAAGTCTAGACTCCCCACTTTGCTTTTGTTGGCATGGGTAGAGGTGGAGCCACAGGTTTTTTCTGTTATGTTTCATAATAGTGGAGCAGTTATTGTCCATAGTTTTCTGTCTTGATAGACTATCCACTTTCTGATCCTTTGCTTAGAGAGAGCAGGGTTTTACTGAAGCTGCTTTTCTCTGTGCCTATTAGTGTTCCCAGCTTGCCTGCTCCTTCAGCTCCATGTCTGGGATATATGAGACAAAATAGAAAACCCAGGGAACTCACTGCCCCCAATCTCACCCCCTTTATTTATTGCTACAACAGAGAAGCTTTCCCATCTGGGAGCTAAGGCCAAACCTCCTACTGAACACTAGATCCCATCCACTCCTGCTTCCCTAGGAGCATTAAAATGTAGATTGTCTTTCCTTTCCCTTTTACATAGATTCCTCCTGTAACTAGATTTTTCTGCTAGCTTTTAATTGTGCACAAGTCGTGTCTTGGTCTCACATTCCCTCTGGCTTCCCTCTTCTTTCTTTGAATTTCTCAAAAGAAAATGTCCTTATTTTTCTGTCTCCTAGCTACCATTCAACCATTCAAATGTGGGTTTTATTCCCATAATTGCACCTCCAAGTGGCTCTACTGTATATCATGTTTCTTGAACTCTTAGCACCTTTTGGCTCTGAAAGTCACTTTCTGCCCTTAGCTTCTGTGAGGCAGCACTCTCCTGGTTTTTCTCTTCTCTTGCCCTTTCTCTATTTTCTGAGCTCAATCTCTTCTACCCTACCCGTAAATGCTAGTCTCAGAGCTGAGTCACATGCTCTCTTCTCAGATCTTTCAAGTTTTCTCCCTGGATCATCTACCAAGACAGAAAACTACACTGGGCATTTTCATTTATACCATGACTTCACTTATTATCTTTACAGATAGCTCACACATTTATATCCAGCCTTATCTCCCCTCTGAGTTTCATACTTGTATGATCTGTCTTGGAAGGCTGAAAGTCTCTGCAAGCCAATATGTCCCAAAATGAAATCAAGATCTCCTTAGCAATCCCCCAGACTCTTAATCCCCTTCCCCTGTTCTCTGAGTCAGTGAATGGTACCATGATCCATCCAATTATAAAAGTCAGAAAACTATATAGGAATCTTTATCTTCCATATTCTGTATATCACTGTGTACTGTTGATTTTACCTCCCAAATAACTCACAAACTTGTCTTTTCTGCAGTCCCACTACCCTCATACTGATCTGAGACACCATCACATCTCTCCTGTCATGGCTATTTCCACAGCTCCCTAAACATTCCCAATGTCTACTCTTTTTTTTTTTTTTTTTTTTTTTTTGTGGTACGCGGGCCTCTCACTGCTGCGGCCTCTCCCATTTCGGGGCCCAGGATGTGGGATCTTCCCGGACCGGGGCACGAACCCACGTCCCCTGCATTGGCAGGCGGACTCTCAACCACTGCGCCACCAGGGAAGCCCTAAAGTTTGCTTCTTTTTTTTTTTTTTTCCAATGTCTACTCTTGCTCCTTGTCAAGCTGGTTGCCACACAATAGCTGGAGTTGTTTGTTCAAAATTTAAATTAGATTCCCTGTCTTTCTCTGTCTCTCTCTGTCTCTGTCTCTCTCTCCGTCTCTCTGTATCTCTCTCACAGACACACACATACACTTCATGCCCCAAATCTGTAGATGCCTCCATTGTCTTGCCAGTACTCTTAGAACAGAAACATGATTTAGTTACGTAGTCTAAAGCTCTGTTTGGTCAGCTTCTCCCCTAACCTTCAGTCTCATTTTGTACTATTTTCTCCCAGTTTCTGCTTCAGCCACACTGGCCTTTCAGTAACAAGGTTGCTCCATGGTGCTTCTGCCCCGGGGCATTTGCCTGCGTGTCTCTGCCTGAGTCCATTTATCCTCTTCTATTCAACTCTTTATCTTTTCCTCTTCTTCAATTCCTGGCTCAGTCATCATTTCCTGAATCATCTTTGCAGTGTTTTATTTATTTGATGCTTAAAGTATTTATGCCCAGACACCTCCGTTAGATTTTCAGATGCATGAAGGCAGAGACTGTCATTTACTGCTTATCCTTATATCCCCTGTGTAGCCCAATACCTCACAGAGTCACTGTGTTACACAAAATATAGGATGTCCCTGGAGTCATGCATTGCTATAGCTGGAATTATTTACTTCACACACAGAGGATTTAAAATAAATACTGTAGGATGAATGAATGAGATTAAATCAATGAGACTTAATATTGAATTGGGCATATGTATGGGAGTAACTGATAAAAAAAGTAAATTGTCATTCTTAAGTTTTCACCTTAGGCAATATGATTAATGTTAATGCCATTAACAAAAATGGAGATCACAAAAGCAATTTTAGGAGGAAGTTGGGTTTCCTCTTTGACATATAATTTTTGCTATATAAGTGCAGATCTCCAGTGTTCAGTTGAGGTCTAGACTTGGGAAATTGGTTTTGGAATCATTAGCTTATACATGGTATTTGTAGTCATATATGTAGATAAAATCTATTCAGTGGAGGGGGGGAACTGGCTCACCCTAAGATTACAAATGTGTTATCACAAAAGTCACAGAAGGAGGAAGTTTCAGAAGGAGGGTGTGATAAACACTATTAGAAGGTGCACATTTCAATTAAGATGAGGAACGGAGTGGAGATTATAGATTTAGTCTTTTCAGAGTGGCCACGGGAAGATGGCAGGGGACTTGGGAGTGAACGGAATGATTGGTGATAAACATAAAGACACAGCGGACACTTAATGGCAAGGCATGATCCACGGAGATTTTTGACAAAGTGGGGTCCTGCTGAAAACGAGGATATCTGAAATCTGAGGGACAGGTGGGGGACAGAAATAGGGCAAGTAAGGGGATTTTAGAGCAAAGATGAAGGCGTTCATGCTTAATGATCTCAATTTTCTCAGTGACACAGACCACTTACTCCTCAGCAAGTAAGGGGATTTCAGAGCAAAGATGAAGGAGTTCATGCTTAATGATCTCAATTTTCTCAGTGACACAGACCACTTACTCCTCAGCAGAGAAGTGAGGGCAGGAGCCTAGTGGAGTGCCTGGCGATGAAGACAAGACTGAGGGTCTTCGCTGCGGGGAACAGGAAAGGGAGTCAGCTTGAGCAGGATAAAGGATTTGGAGTGAGGCAGGAAGCTCAAGACAGCTGAGCTCATACCTGTGTACTCCATTCAAGTCAGTGGCACTCTGCATCCCCAGGCCAGCCAAGGTAAAAACAGGTGGTTGTACTAATCCAGGTCTGGACATCATCAGAGTCACTGCTGAGGAAGATTAAGGGATCAGGGGAGTGGAGGAAGTTGGAATGACTTGTAGTCATGTAGCTGAAATGACTGACAACAGCAAGGAGGTTGATAGGGAAGGAAGTGAAGCTGGACTGCGGTTGATGGGCTGGAAAGATACAGCAGGATTCTGAGACTGGAATTCTCCGTGAGGCTTAAGTTAGGGCAGTTCTGCTGAGTCAGATGAAGAGAGAAACTGTAGTCAGACACTGAAAGATTAAATTAGAGATTGCAGCCAAGAAGCAGTGTGAAACCGATAAAAATATATACTTTGACGGTAGACACACCTGTGCATAAATCTTGTCTCTTAGATATTAATTGTGTGAACTTACAACTCAATTGCTTAATCTGTAAAATAGAGATAATAATAGTTCCTATGTCAAAAGCTTCTAGCAGGAATTAAATGTGCTAATGCGTGTGAAGCACTTAGCACAGTGTAGACCATGGTAGGCCTTCTAGAAGTAGGTGGATATTTATATTCTTAACTTTATGATGATCATGATGTGACCTCAGGGTGTGGTGTGACTGTGAGTGGCTGAAGATGTGCAGAGGGGGCAGAATTTCGGAGTGGAAAAGACTTGAGACCAGGGTATAAGAAGGGTGAATAGCAATATTCTTGCTTTGTCTCCATTACCAACAGGGGTGCCACAGCTGTAGGCTGGAGATGGTGCTCTTGGCTTCCCCCGCCTCACACAAGGCACTTTGCAAAGGCAGCCCAAGACTCAACCCAGTTGGGACCTTGCAACCGGAAATATGTGTGCAGACAAGTTCAGCTTTGTTTGCTTGTAGTCATTCCATGTATATCACAGTGTTTGATTTGCATTAAAAGGATGCCCAGGTTTTAGTAATGAGACCTTTTTGATTGTTTGGTTTCTGCACATAAAATTGGTTCTGAGTCAGCCAAATATGCTCATAATTAGGAGACAAACAGCAGAGGCCAGTTGTTAGCATTTTGTTTTGCTTATTTAAATAGTCATCTTGTTTGGAGTCAAGCCATATTGATTCCAAGAAAGCTTTATTCAATTAGTGCCCATGTGTGCATTCAGCACTGTTTAGTCAGTGAGGACTCAGGTGGGCTTGAGAGTGACCCTGGTTACTTCCCAGAAGTGTTTGGTTACCACGTGTCCTGCATAGAAGATGGAGAGAATCTGGCTCCTGCAAGATGGCACGTACGTGCTGCCTCTGCAGACACAGACCATGTCAGCATCTTTAGGGTCCTATAGTCCTGTGGGTGATCCATTAAAGCCCACAAGCCTGGGTGCTCAACACAGGCTGAAAGACCTGGGGAAGATACACTATGATTCCTAGCTTAAGAGAAGAAAAGAAGCTAGCAGTTAATAAGTGCTTACCATGTGCCAGGTACTGTTCTAAGTGCCATTAGTGATAGCTAATCATTTAATTATTACTCCATCTTACAGCAGGGAGAACCAGACTCAAAGAATTAAGTGCCTTGTCTAAGATCACACAAAGTGGTGAAACTGGGATATAAATGCAAGTGTTATGAGATCTAAGGCTCACATACTTAGTGAACTGTTAGTGTTTTTGTCTTTTGTTTTGTTTCCCTTTGTGTATATATGTGTTTAAAAAAATTTTTTTTTCAGGGCTTACTGGGAAATTTAAGCAAATTACATAAAGGACTATGTATTTGTAGTTTGCAAGACCAAATACACGGGGAACATCCAGGACCAAGGTGAGATATTCTGGCAAGTTAGAGCAGGGAACTGGGTGTCCAGGGGCCCAAGGCCTATTGGGAGGGTGATGATGAGAATTACTGGGGCTAATGGGTACCTATAATGCCCCAAAGAAACCTCCTGGCAAAGTTTCAAGAAGATCAGAGATCAAGGTATGTTAGTTTTGAGTCTGATTGGAGATTGCCAAAATGCAGGGATGATATCCATCTTTCTCTTTGGCTTAAACAACTTAAAATTAAGTGAGAAGAGAGATGAGGATAAAGAAGACACAAGGATGGTATCAGGATGTAGTATATGAGGGTCCCAGAGGTTCTGGCAGAAGCAGGATGTCGTTAGGGTAACTGGTAGAGTCAAAGTGATATTTCCTCAGCAGGAAAAAAGTAAATACATCAGAAATGGCAGTTACGTCCAGGAGTGGGGATTTAGGGTGCTTAACCAACCAGTTTCCCTAGAACTGTCTTCGTTTTTCATTGAAAACCCTACTTCTAGGAAATACCTGTGTCTGGAATGAATAGGGAATGAGTCATCAATGCAGATTCCAGGAGAGGCTCAGGAAAAGCATCAGGAAGGATGGTAGGGCAGCTAAGTTCTTGTCACTGTAATCAATTATCTCTCTCAACCTCAGTGTTCTTAAATGTAAAGTAGGGAGAGGGATTCCTCTTGTGTGTGGTTACTGTGAGACCTGGGCTATAATGAGCATTAGAGAAAAAGGGACAAGGAACTAAAATCATGGAGCATTCTCTCTGAACCCATGCTGGAACTACAATGTCTCCTTTAATGCTCATTTGTAATATTATTATTGTTTTCTTTGTCTTATAGATAAGAAAAAAATGAATCAATGAGGCACTAAGTCACTTGTCCCAAGTTATATGACTGGAATGAGTAGAGTTACATTTGAGAACCAGACAATAGGGATGGGGTTAGATACAACTGAAAGAATTTCCTCGCCAGTGGGTTTTGTGAAAAATCCAGGGTTAGGAGCCCCACTGCCCCAGTGAGGCCCTTCTACTGAGAAGAATGCCTGGGAATGATGTTATTCTGGCTTGAAGTGTCTGAGGTACAGGGTGCTGGATGTTTCTCAAAAGAGTTGACCTTTTTGACCTGAAACTATTTTTTTAAGAAGAAAAATAACCACTCCTCTGAATTTCTATTAAGGAGAGAGTTGGCCATTCCAAGCAAGTAAGGCAGAGATAAAATGAAATAGGATCTGTTGAGGTTTACCCAAGAGTGCTTGTTTGGGATTATTTCTTCTTGGCTTGAAAGAAGATAATCAGCTCAGAAAAGAAAAGATGCCTTTGGGTATGAAATCTGTTTTTACAGTAGATGGTTGGTAAGCATTTAATCAGGTGGAGAGACACACCTTAATCTGCTGCAACCCAGAAGCCGACATGTCTCCATTGGAAATTAATTATTTCTGACTTAATTAATAAGGAAAGGCCCTTTCCAGAACCAGCTCCATGGGAGACCCCTGAGTAATGGCTCTTGGAACTTCATGGAGGCCTGGACCTGCCATCTTCCTCTGATAAAGGAAACTTCAGTCAGACTGGCCTCATACCTAGCACTCTAACATTACAGAGGACATTTCAAAAGGGCAAATGACCTGGCAGATGTAGATCTTTGAAATGATAATTTTCTAATTCTTATTCGTTAGCTTTCAGTTTCTGCAGAGATGTTTCTAAAGGGGGGGGGTGGTGCAAAAATGACAACTATTGAATGTAGAATTTGAAAATCACCAATTTTCAACCTCTAATGTAAAAATTTATTCAAGTAAATATTACCAATTTATGCAAAAACCTTTGGGTGAATTTTTTTGGGGGAAAAAAGAAATTCACACGGCAACAAATATCACTGCCCAGTCCCTTACCAATTATTAAAGGTGTAGGTGTATAATGCAGTATTATATTACATAGATATGAGCAAAAAAGTTGCAAAGGACAAGAAAAAAATGAAACTATACTATAGGAAGATTCATATATTTATGGTAAAGTGGTATAATATTAACTTTTTTCTTTTATTTATTTATTTCTTTTTAACATCTTTATTGGAGTATAATTGCTTTACAATGGTGTGTTAGTTTCTGC
>NC_041233.1:34372671-34373234 GCF_002837175.3 Physeter macrocephalus | reverse complement strand
GTATAGTTTGAAGTCAGGGAGCCTGATTCCTCCAGCTCCACTTTTCGTTCTCAAGATTGCTTTGGCTATTCGGGGTCTTTTTTTTTCCCATACAAATTGCGAAGGTTTTTGTTCTAGTTCTGTGAAAAATGCCAGTGGTAGTTTGATAGGGATTGCATTGAATCTGTAGATTGCTTTGGGTAGTAGAGTCATTTTCACAATGTTGATTCTTCCAATCCAAGAACATGGTATATCTCTCCATCTATTTGTATCATCTTTAATTTCTTTCATCAGTGTCTTATAATTTTCTGCATACAGGTCTTTTGTCTCCTAAGGTGGGTTTATCCTAGATATTTTATTCTTTTTGTTGTGGTAAATGGGAGTGTTTTCTTAATTTCACTCTCAGATTTCTCACCATTAGTGTATAAGAATGCCAGAGATTTCTGTGCATTAATTTTGTATCCTGCTACTTTACCAAATTCATTGATTAGCTCTAGAAGTTTTTCTGGTAGCATCTTTAGGATTCTCTATGTATAGTATCATGTCATCTGCAAACAGTGACAGCTTTACATCTTCTTTTCCGA
>NC_041233.1:34370766-34371111 GCF_002837175.3 Physeter macrocephalus | reverse complement strand
TTCTCCTTTTTCATTTCTAATTCTGTTGATTTGAGTCTTCTCTCTTTTTTTCTTGATGAGTCTGGCTAATGGTTTATCAATTTAGTTTATCTTCTCAAAGAACCATCTTTTAGTTTTATTGATCTTTTGCTCTTGTTTCTTTCTTTTCTTTTTCATTTATTTCTTATCTGATCTTTATGATTTCTTCTGCTAACTTTGGGGTTTTTTTGTTCTTCTTTCTCTAATTGCTTTAGGTGCAAGGTTAGGTTGTTTATTCGAGATGTTTCCTGTTTCTTAAGGTAGGATTGTTTTGCTATAAACTTCCCTCTTAGAACTGCTTTTGCTGCATCCCATAGGTTTTGGGTC
>NC_041233.1:34349477-34369264 GCF_002837175.3 Physeter macrocephalus | reverse complement strand
ATGTTGTTGCGTTTAATGTTGTCCCAGAGGTCTCTGAGACTGTCCTCAGTTCTTTTCACTCTTTTTTTCTTTATTCTGCTCTGCAGTAGTTATTTCCACTCTTTATCTTCCAGGTCATTTATCCGTTCTTCTGCCGCAGTTTTTCTGCTATTGATCCCATCTAGAGTAGGCAGGTCCACGTCTGGTGGTGTGTTTTGGGGTATCTGTAGCCTTATTATAATTTTAGGCAGCCTCTCTGCTAATGGATGAGTCTGTAGTCCTGTCTTGCTAGTTGTTGGGCATGTTAAAAGCGAGAAAAAATAGAAAGGAAAGAAAGGAAGGAAGGAAGGAAGAAAAGGAAGGAAGAAAGAAAGGAAGGAAGAAAGAAAGGAAGAAAGAAGATAAAGTTATTAAAATAAAAAATCATTATTACGAAGAAAAATTTTAAAAAGTAAAAAAAAAAAAAAGGGACGGTCAAAACCTTAGGACAAATGGTGAAAGCAGAGCTATACAGACAAAATCTCACATCGCAGCACACACATACACACTCACAAAAAGAAAAAAGGGGAAAATAATAGTATATCTTGCTCCCAAAGTCCACCTCCTCAACTTGGGATATTTTGCTGTCTATTCAGGTTTTCCACAGATGCAGGGCACTTCAAGTTGATTGTGGAGCTTTAATCCACTGCTTCTGAGGCTGCTGGGAGAGACCTCCCCCTCTCCTCTTTGTTCGCACAGCTCCTGGGGTTCAGCTTTGGACTTGGCCCCGCCTCTGCGTGTAGGTTGGCTGAGGGCGTCTGCCCTTCGCTCAGACAGGACGGGGTTAAAGGAGCAGCTGATTCGGGGGCCCTGGCTCAGGCCGGGGGCAGGGAGGGGTACGGATGTGGGGCAAGCCTGCAGCTGCAGAGGCCAGCGTGACGTTGCACCAGCCTGAGGCGCGCCGCGCGTTCTCCCAGGGAAGTTGTCCCTGGATCCTGGGGCCCTGGCAGTCGCGGACTGCACAGTCTCCCAGGAGGGGAGGTGTGGAGAGTGACCTGCGCTCGCTCACAGACTTCTTGGTGGCGGCAGCAGCAGCCTTAGCGTCTCATACCCGTCTCTGGCGTCCGCGCTGATAGCCGTGGTCTGCGCCCATTTCTGGAGCTCCTTTACGCGGTGCACTTAGTCCCCTCTCCTCTCGCACCAGGAAACAAAGAGGCAAGAAAAAGCTGTTGTCTCTTCGGCAGTTCCGCGCAGGTCTCTGGAGGTCCTTTAAGCGGTGAGCTTAATCCCCTCTCCTCACGCCGCAGGAAACAAATAGGGAAGAAAAGGTCTCTTGCCTTTCGGCAGCTCCAGACTTCTCCCAGACTCCCTCCCGGCTAGCTGCGGCACACTAACCCCTTCAGGCTGCGTTCACGCAGCCAACCCCAGTCCTCTCAATATTAACTTTTAAAGATTCTTAATGTAATTCCTAGAACAATCACTAAATGGAATACAAAGACGTATAGCTAAAACGCTAATAGAGACATTAAAATCAATTACTAAAAAAAAGAAAAAGATGCAAACAAAAAAACAGGCAAAGAATAATAGAAGATCAAAAAAAGACAGGGTAAAGTGAAAACAAATGAAATAATATAGCATGTTGATAACAGTGGGTACACTGTTTTACATTGGCACCAGCAATGTATGAGGGTTCCAATTTCTTCACAACCTCACTAACACGTATTTTCCATGTTTTTGATAATAGCCATCCAAATGGGTTTGAGGTGGTATCTCACTGTGTTTTGATTTGCATTTCCTTAATGATTAGTGATGTTGAGCATCTTTCCATGTGCTTTTGCTGGCCATTTGTGTATCTTTGGAGAACTGTCTGTTCAAGTCCTCTGCCCATTTTTGAATTGGGTTGTTTGTTTTTCTGCTGTTGTTGAATTGAAGGAGTTCTTTATATATTCTGGATATTAAGCTCTTAGATACATGATTCGCACATATCTTCTCCCTAATTGTAGTTATTGTTGCCTAAAAATAATTTGATGAAATTTAAAACCGATTCATGTTGTGAAATCTCAGCAAACTAGAAATAGAAAAAAAATTCCTCAATATGAAAAAAGTCATGAAAAACTACACCTAACAGTATACTCAACAATAAAATATTATACATTGTCATCCTGTGATTTAGATCAAGGCAAAGATGTCTAATCTTATCATTTCTATTTAGCATTGTACTGGCAGTCCCAGCCAGCACAATAAGGCAAGAAGTAAAAAATAAAAGGCATAAATACTTGGTAAAATAAAAAAGTTAAATTGTGTGTGTTCATAGACAATATGATTTTTACATTAAAAAATCCAGAGAGATCTATAAAAAACCCAACTTAGACAGTAATTAATTTAGTAAGATAGCAGGATACCTGAGCAATATACAAAAACAATTTGATTTTTACATCATAGCAGCAAATAATTAGAAAATGGTGTATGGAATAGAGATAAAAGATAATTTATTTAAAAGTAGCGTATTATGAAAGTCATGCACTAAAAATTTTAATGCATAGCTGAAAGAAATTAAAGAAGGCCTAAATACATGGCAAGATATAATATGTTTATGAATTAGAAGTCTCCACATTCTGTTTAATCCACTGCTTCTGAGGCTGCTGGGAGAGACCTCCCCCTCTCCTCTTTGTTCGCACAGCTCCTGGGGTTCAGCTTTGGACTTGGCCCCGCCTCTGCGTGTAGGTTGGCTGAGGGCGTCTGCCCTTCGCTCAGACAGGACGGGGTTAAAGGAGCAGCTGATTCGGGGGCCCTGGCTCAGGCCGGGGGCAGGGAGGGGTACGGATGTGGGGCAAGCCTGCAGCTGCAGAGGCCGGCGTGACGTTGCACCAGCCTGAGGCGCGCCGCGCGTTCTCCCGGGGAAGTTGTCCCTGGATCCTGGGACCCTGGCAGTCGCGGACTGCACAGTCTCCCAGGAGGGGAGGTGTGGAGAGTGACCTGCGCTCGCTCACAGACTTCTTGGTGGCGGCAGCAGCAGCCTTAGCGTCTCATACCCGTCTCTGGCGTCCGCGCTGATAGCCGTGGTCTGCGCCCATTTCTGGAGCTCCTTTACGCGGTGCACTTAGTCCCCTCTCCTCTCGCACCAGGAAACAAAGAGGCAAGAAAAAGCTGTTGTCTCTTCGGCAGTTCCGCGCAGGTCTCTGGAGGTCCTTTAAGCGGTGAGCTTAATCCCCTCTCCTCACGCCGCAGGAAACAAATAGGGAAGAAAAGGTCTCTTGCCTTTCGGCAGCTCCAGACTTCTCCCAGACTCCCTCCCGGCTAGCTGCGGCACACTAACCCCTTCAGGCTGCGTTCACGCAGCCAACCCCAGTCCTCTCAATATTAACTTTTAAAGATTCTTAATGTAATTCCTAGAACAATCACTAAATGGAATACAAAGACGTATAGCTAAAACGCTAATAGAGACATTAAAATCAATTACTAAAAAAAAGAAAAAGATGCAAACAAAAAAACAGGCAAAGAATAATAGAAGATCAAAAAAAGACAGGGTAAAGTGAAAACAAATGAAATAATATAGCATGTTGATAACAGTGGGTACACTGTTTTACATTGGCACCAGCAATGTATGAGGGTTCCAATTTCTTCACAACCTCACTAACACGTATTTTCCATGTTTTTGATAATAGCCATCCAAATGGGTTTGAGGTGGTATCTCACTGTGTTTTGATTTGCATTTCCTTAATGATTAGTGATGTTGAGCATCTTTCCATGTGCTTTTGCTGGCCATTTGTGTATCTTTGGAGAACTGTCTGTTCAAGTCCTCTGCCCATTTTTGAATTGGGTTGTTTGTTTTTCTGTTGTTGTTGAATTGAAGGAGTTCTTTATATATTCTGGATATTAAGCTCTTAGATACATGATTCGCACATATCTTCTCCCTAATTGTAGTTATTGTTGCCTAAAAATAATTTGATGAAATTTAAAACCGATTCATGTTGTGAAATCTCAGCAAACTAGAAATAGAAAAAAAATTCCTCAATATGAAAAAAGTCATGAAAAACTACACCTAACAGTATACTCAACAATAAAATATTATACATTGTCATCCTGTGATTTAGATCAAGGCAAAGATGTCTAATCTTATCATTTCTATTTAGCATTGTACTGGCAGTCCCAGCCAGCACAATAAGGCAAGAAGTAAAAAATAAAAGGCATAAATACTTGGTAAAATAAAAAAGTTAAATTGTGTGTGTTCATAGACAATATGATTTTTACATTAAAAAATCCAGAGAGATCTATAAAAAACCCAACTTAGACAGTAATTAATTTAGTAAGATAGCAGGATACCTGAGCAATATACAAAAACAATTTGATTTTTACATCATAGCAGCAAATAATTAGAAAATGGTGTATGGAATAGAGATAAAAGATAATTTATTTAAAAGTAGCGTATTATGAAAGTCATGCACTAAAAATTTTAATGCATAGCTGAAAGAAATTAAAGAAGGCCTAAATACATGGCAAGATATAATATGTTTATGAATTAGAAGTCTCCACATTCTGTGATGTCAATTTTTCCGAATTGATCTGTAAGCTTAAGGTAATTCTAATCACAATCTCAGCTGGTGTTTTGTAGAAATTTAGAAGCTGATTCTACAGCCACAAAAATCTTGAAAAATATGAGCAAATACAGAGGAATTAAACTTTATGATTTCAAGACAATATAAAGCTACGTTTATCAAGATAGTGAGTTTTTGGCATAAGGGTAGACAGGTGGATCAATGGAAGAGAACAGAGAGTCCAGAAACAGACCTACACTATTAATTTTTTAGAGGTGATATTTTAGCTTTTTAAATAATTTTTATTGACATATAACTGATAAATAAAATTGTTAGATATTTAAAGTGTATAACGTGATGTTTTGATATACTTACAAATTGTGAAAGGACTCCCCGCAACGAATTAATTAACACTTCCATTCCCTCACATATTTACCTGTTGTTGTTAACACTTAAGTTCTACTCACTTTGTAAATTTCAATTATACAATACAGTGTTATTAATGTAGTCACCATATTTTACATTAGCTCTCCAGACCTTATTCATCTTATAACTGAAAGTTGTACCCTTTAACCAAGCTCTCCTTATTTCCCCCACCTCCAGCCACTTACAACCACTTTTCTACTCTCTGCTTCTATGAATTTGACTTTTTTTTATACATGAAGAGCACTAACAACTTAATGAAAAAAGAGTAGAAAAATTGGACAGAAACATCACAAAAATGATATCAGAATGATTAGTGAAGTGATGCAAGAGCACTGAACATCATTAGCCCTTTTCTCCCTCTCTCTCTTCCTCCCTCCCCCTCACTCGCCTCACTTGCACTGTTGAAGCAAGTTGCAGTGCTATAAGCTCCCCTTTGGAGAGGCCAGTGTGGTCAGAACTGAAGTCCAATAGCTAATACTAAAGAACTGAGGTCCTCGGTCCAACAACCTGCTAAGAACTGAATCTTGGCCACAGCCGCATGAGTGAGCTTGAATCATATCCTTTTCCAGTAGCACTTTGAGAGGGTTATAGTCCCAGCCACACCTTGATTGCATTCCAGCTGAGCTGTGCCTAGATTCCCAACCTACAAAAATTGTGAGATAGTAAAGGTTTGTTACTTTGAGTTGCTAAGTTTTGTGGCAATTTGTTACACAGCAATAGATACCTATTACAGTGACTTTATCGAAAATCAAATAATTTATTGGCTCTATTTCTGGACTTTCTAATCTATTGATCTGTTTGTCTGTCTTTACCCCCAGAACACACTCCGATGATTTCTGTGGTTTTCAAATTAGGTATTGCAAATCCTCCAACTGTATTATTCTTTCTCAGCTTTGTTTTAGTTATTCTAGGTCCTTTGTTTTCTGCATTGATTTTAGAATAATATCAATTTCTAAAGTAAGTAGATAAATAAATAATGAAAGGCTGATGTGACTTTGATTGGGATTGCATTGAATCTATATCATTTGGAAAGAACTGACATCTTAACTAAGTTGAGTTTTCTAGTATATGAATATGATAGATACCTTTATTGTCTATCTTTATACCTTTCTATCTCTTTTTTTGGTCTTTAATTACTTTCTGCCATATTTTGTAGTTTTTAGTATAAAAGACCAGCATATTATTTGTTAATTTCCTTCTAAATATGTTTATGATATTGTTGGTGGTATTGCATTACTGTTGTATAAATTTTACTTGTCAATTTTGATTTGCTAGTATTAGAATTATATTTAATTCCTGCTTCTAGTAGTTTTTTTAGTAGATTCCATAGGGGTTTCTACATATACAATCATTATCTGAAAATGATAACAGGTAACAATTTTACCTCTTTTCCAATCTTTATTTTCCTTTTCCCCTAACCTGCCTCCCTTCCTTCCTTGCTTCCTTCCTTCCTTCCTTTATTTTTTACTAGTTTGGACTTCCAGTATAATGTTGAATATAAATTAGGAGCAGATATTTTTGCTTTCTTCCTGATCTTGGTGGAAAGGCGTTCAGTATTTCACACTTAAGCATGGTGTTAGCAATAGTGGGTTTTTTGTTTTCATTGTATAAATGTATTTTATCAGAATGAGGAATTTCTCTTCTGTTCTTGGTTTCCTGAGAGTTATTATCATGACGAAGTGGTAAATTCAATCAAATGCTTTACTGTATTTGCTGAGGTGATCATTTCTTTTTCTCATCATTCTGTTGATGTGGTAAATTACATTGCTTGACTTTCACATGTTAAAACAACCTTGCATTCCTGAGATAAATTCCTTTTGATGATTTATTACCCTTTTATCGACTGCTGGAAAAGATATGCTAATATTTTATTAAGTATTTTGTGTCCATGTTCATGAGGAATATTGATCTGTAATTGTTTTCCTTTTAATGTTTTTGTAAGATATTTATATCAGTATTATGTCAGTTTAATGAAATGTGTAAGAAATTGCCCCTTTCTCCTGTATATTCTAAAAAGTTTGTGTAGAATTTGCATTATCTCTCTTAATGTTTCATTGAATTGTTATGAAGTCAGGTGGACTTGGAATTTTCTTTGTGGAATGATTTTTTTATTATAAATTTCATTTTTAGTAGATATTGTGACTTTTAGATTTTCTATTTCTGCTTCTGTTAACCTTAAGTTCTACTTTTCAAGGGTTTGTTCTTTTAAGCTATGTTAAAGAATTTATTGTCAAAGTTCTTCATACTATTCCCTTATTATCACTTTATTTATTTTTTTAACATCTTTATTGGAGTATAATTGCTTTACATTGTTGTGTTAGTTGCTGCTGTATGACAAAGTGAATCAGCTATACAACAAAGTGAATCAGCTATACGTATACATATATCCCCTTATCCCCTCCCTCTTGCGTCTCCCTCCCACCCTCCCTATCCCACCCTTCTAGGTGGTCACAAAGCACCAAGCTGATCTCCCTGTGCTATGCAGTTGCTTCCCACTAGCTATCTATTTTACATGTGGTAGTGTATATATGTCAGTGCCACTCTCTCACTTCGTCCCAGCTTACCCTTGCCCCTCCCCGTGTCCTCAAGTCTTTATTCCTGTCCTGCCCCTAGGTTCTTCAAAACCATTTCTCTTCTTTTAGATTCCATATATATATCACTTTAATGTTAATAGATCTATAATGATGTTCTCTCTTTCATTCCTGATGTTGGCAATTTGTGTTTTCTTTTTATCTTAACCAATCTTGTTAGATTTTGATTAATTTTATTACTGTTTTCAAAGTACTGACATCAATTTTTTTGTATTTGTCATTTTCCTATTTTATTGACTACTGATATTCGTTTTTCCTTCTGCTTATTTTTGGTGTAATTTGATCTTTTTTAGCTTCTTAAGGTAGAAGCTAAGGTAATTGGTTTCAGCCCTTCCTTCTTTTCTAATATAATCATTTAAAGCTATTTAATGCTGTCTAAGCACCTCTTTAGCCATAACCCACACATTTAGATATGTTGGGTTTTCATTATCACTCACTTCAAAATGCTTTTTAATTTTCTTCTGATTTTTTTCTTTGACTCATGAATTATTTAAAGCGGTATTACTAAATTGCCAAATATTGGGGGATTTTCTGGCTATCCTAATGATGTTGTTTTCTAATTTAAAATACTTTTAGCCAGATAATATACTCTGCATGATTCCACTGTTTCATATTAATCAAAACTTGTCTTATGACCTAGAATATTGGTCTCTCTTGGTGACTCTTCCACATGCCACTGAAAATAATAAGTATACTGTGGTTTTGAGGGGACGTGTTCTATAAATGCCAGTTAGGTCAAGTTGCATGATAGCATTTTTCAAATCTTGTCTTTTACCAATTTTTGTGTACTTACTCTATCAGTTACTCAGAGAGGAATGTATAAACACCCAACTGTAATTTCCCTCAGCTCTCCTGCTCTGCCCTCAGCTATCCAGTTGTAGCAAACCCAGTTTGCCTTGATTGATCAATTTCTCTCAGTTCCCTTCCTGCCTCTGCTTTTAGAGGGTATTTGCCTTGCACTTGGAGGAGGGTCCATGCACCTCACTGGGATCTCTCTCAGCTCTTGCCCTGCATCCAGCCTTTCACATGGTACTCCTGAGCATTCAGTGAAGATCCATGGGAAAGAGTTGGTGGGTGAAGACTTTGTAGCTGAGGTAGCTCAGAATTTCAGATTGTAATGCAAGCCCACTCAGGGCCATGGCAGGTGTATTAACAGTGTATGTTCTCCTAAACCTCATCCATGATGGATTTTTCCTCTTCACAGTTCTCCATGAGCCATCAGTTTCTTTTATCCTATAATGTGTTTATCCTTTTCTGGAATTTAGTGCATTTGCATTCTGAAGTTTCTGATGGGATTTTTTAAAGCTATAATTTTATTGCATAACCAGCTTGTTTTGGTTGGTAGAATAAGAGCAATGATTTCTTGCAAGTTTCTAATACTAACAGGAGGAGTAAGTCTGTTTCAGTTGATTTTTCATTTTGGGGATTACTTTTTCAAGTCTGTTTGTGAATACAGAAAACATTTACTTGGTTCAAAACCAAAAGCATATAAAAAGTATAATGTGAAAATTTTTGTTTTAATTATTTTCTCCTTTTAAAATTAACAGTTGTACTTTGCTTCTTGTTTATTTTTTCAGTGTTTCTTTTTCAAATATAAGCAAGTGTGTGTATGTGTGTATCTAGACAGGTTAGATAATATAAGTATATAGATCTAAATTTCCCATCCTTTCTTACACAAAAGGTAGCATTCTAAAAATTGTTCTGTACTTTGTTGGATTGTAAACTTAAAAAAATTTAAAGTTGACTATAATATAGAAAAGTATAAAAATGATAAGAATATAGCCTAGTGATTAATTATAAATGAATCCATTTGTGTGATCACTACCTTATCCAAGAAATGAAATGTAAATAGAAACCCCTAAGACTCCCTCATGTCCCCTCTCAATTATTATATTCTTTTTCTCCTGGAATATGACCACTATCCAGGTTTTTACCATCACCAATAAGTAATGCAGGCTTTTGAAATTTTATAGGTGAAATCATACAGACCTTCTTTTGTGTCTGGGTTATCTACTCAATGATATATTTGTAAGAGTCAACAATAGTTTTTTATGTAAAGCCTTAGTTCATTCATTTTTATAGCTGGATAATATTCCATTGTATGATTAGCATGCACTTTATTTTGCTGTTCTATTTTTCATTATTTGCTATTGGAAATTATATTTGTAATTTAGATATCATCTAAAAATAATTACAGCTTTATTTCTTACTTTTTGATCCTTATACATGTGTTTTCTTTCCTTTGTCCTACAATGGTGAAAAGAAGGAGTAAGAGGGAACATATTAGTTGCTAAATATCATAAGGTTTTTATTTTTTGAGGATTAAGGCAAAGCTTTATATTCTGGGTTTGCTAGTAGTTTTTAATTTTTGTCATCAGTAGAGCTTGAATTTTATCAAATGATACCTAGGCATCTATTGAAATAATGTTTTTCTCCTTTGTTCTGGTAGTGAGTCATATTACATTGATTGATTTTTGAATGATAAACCAACCACATTTTATGTTATCATTTTTATGTATTGCTGCGTGTTTTTGCAAATATTATCTTTTAAAGGTTTCATTTAAGTAGGATTGACCGGTACTTTTCCTTTCTTATAATGTCTTCACTTTGTTTTAAAACCAAGTTAATTCTGTTTTCATAAAATGAAATGGCAGATGCTCCCTCTTTTTCCATTTTCTGGAAAGATTTCTATAAGTTTGGTGTTATTCTACCCTAAAAGTTTACCAGACTTTCCCTATGAAGTAATATGGGACTACCATTTCCTTTGTGAGGAGTTCTTTTTTTTTAAAAAAAGGATACAATTTCCTTAATAGAAAAGGACTATTTATATTTTCTCTTATTCCTATGTCAATTTTAGTGAATTATGATTTTTCTAAGATTTGTTTATTTCATCTAAATTATAAAATTTATTATCAAAAAATTGATCATAATATCTTTAATTTTAAATGTGATATCCTCCTCTTCCTTCCTGATTTTGGGAATTTTTTTCTTTCTTTTTTTTCTTCGTTAGTATTAATATTTTTAATCATATTTTTACTCTTTAAAGAACCAGTTTTTGTTTTTGTCAGTCCTTTCTGTTATATTTTTGTTTTCTGTGTAATTTGTCTCTTTTCTTAGCATATTGATTTTCTTCATATGTTTCCTTTGTGCTTCCTTTTTGGACTTAATCTGCTTTTTGCTGTCTTCTGACTCTCCCTCCTGGTGGATCATTCTCTTATTTTATGTAAGCACATCTTCAGGAGAGACTTTTGTCTATAGACATCTGTTTTTAAAAAATAAATTAAAAAAATATATTTATTTAGTTTTTGGCTGCGTTTGGTCTTTGTTGCTGCACTCGGGCTTTTCTCTCTAGTTGTGGCAAGCGGGGGCTATTCTTCATTGTGGTGCATGGGCTTCTCATTGCAGTGGCTTCTCTTGTGGAGCACGGGCTCTAGGCATGCGGGCTTCAGCAGCTGCAGCACGGGGACTCAGTAGTTGTGGCACACGGGCTCAGTTGCTCCGCAGCATTTGGGATCTTCCCGGACCAGGGATTGAACCCATGTCCCCTGCATTGGAAGGTGGATTCTTAATCACTGTGCCACCAGGGAAGTCCTTAAACATCTTTCTTATACACCCAAACTGTATAATAGTTAATCTGGATTGCTTTGCATTTAGTTTTGCCAGACAGCCTAAGAGTTTTCAACAGCTGGAAACTACATTTTACTTTTGTTTTTCTCATTTGTGAATTACCATCCTGAGTAGAGAAAATTTTGACTTTATTTCCACACATGAAATAAACTTATGAATTAAATTTCCATGGGAGACCTAGAAGACATTTTTACCCACCCAAAGTCCTAGACAGAAGCTGTCATTTCCTAGGGTTCTGGGGGCTTGGGGGTGGGGGCATTGCAGGCGTTCTCTTCATCCTATCAACCAGGTACAGTCCTCCCATGATTCTGATGCTGAACCGGGCCTCACTGGCCCTCCTCCTTGACCCACTTGGGCCCAAAGCCAAGTGATCTGTTTCTGAGACAGCACTGAGATGCCAAATCTTCCCTCTGAAGCCTCAGTCTGTCATGTTATGGCTTCTGCAGTGACATCTATAGGCCTTATTATTCTGCTTAATTTTATACATTGTTTCTGGGTTTTCTTTTCCTTTAAATTTTGGAATAGATAGATACTCCACTGGGATAGAGATTCCTGCTAACTCTTTCATCATCTTGCCTGACTTGATTCTAGGCGAGCTTTATAAAAGTTAGACTGGTATCTGATTAATCTGTGTGTTTCAAATGAGGTGGTGGAGGTGGCAATATAAGTGGGGAGAATATGGAAATGTAAAAATGCATTTGTATGGCCAGGAAAAGAGACAAAGTGGATGGACTGTGTAACATGCATCTTATTCTGCTTGCAAGATAGCCAGCATAGAAAAACATCACTCCCAAGTCATCTTAGACATCAAACAAGTCTTGGCAAAGAATTGCCTGTGGAATTAAGCAAAACTAAATCAGAACACAAAGCTTATGCTTCTTCAGAATGCAAATATATATGAGATTTGAGGTTGAAAATAATTCTACAGTGAGAAATAAAATGAAGTCCATCAGTATGTATTGGGTTTTAGTGAATTTGGCATCGCTCACCCTGAATTTGGAGTGTTCCAAAGTTTGCAATGAAGAGCTACAATTGAAGAATGCCTGAACACAGGCTTATTAGTAGAGAGTTACAAATCTCAACAAAAACCACCTAAATTATAGACCTTGACTGTTCACAGGGCTTCCTCAGTTTTGGCAAATCAATGTTTTTAAAGGCTCAGTGTGTTGTTGGGGAAGAGATGGTATATTTATTGCTCACTGTATTTATTTATATCAATCTTTTACTGTATCTCGGACTGAGAGATGTGCATGACTTGAACTTCACATTCAATCATCCAGTAAAAAAACCCTTTGAGTTTTTGTTTTTGCTTTTACTGTATTTTTTTTTTAAAGCAGTTTTAGACTCACAGCAAAATTGAGAGGAGGTTACAGGGATTTCCCCTTAGAGCTCTTGCCCACACACATTCATGGTCTTCCTCATTATCAACATCCGTCACCAGAGTGGTGCATTTGTTATAGCTGATGAACCTACACTGGCACATCATAGTCACCTGAAGTCCATAGTTGACAACACTCTTGGTGTTGTACATTTTATGGGTTTGGACAAATGGACAATGGTATGTATCATGCAGAGTATTTTCACTGTCCTAAAAATCCTCTGTTCTCTGCCTGTTTATCCCTCCCTTTCCCCTTTCCCTGGGCAACCACTGGTCTTTTTTCTGTCTCCATAGTTTTGCCTTTTGCAAGATATCATATACTTGGAATCATACAGTATGTAGCCTTTCCTGATGACTTTGTTCATTTAGTAATATGCATTTAAGTTTTTACTTTACCCATCCCTAACTTCATTTCTTTTTCTCAACACTTGTCATAATGTGTGAAATCTACATGTTTGGGGGCTATATATTCATTCTGAAAAATGATAAGATTGTAATAGATAATGTTGGTAGCCTGCTGCATCCCTTAACTGCCATGAATTTTGACTTATAACATTCCCAGTTGCCCCTTTTCTGGAGAATTGTCCTTAGCTAAAATTCCTTAGAATTTTAAATGTCATGTTTTATTTCTTAAGCTGAGTAGCAGGTATATGGGCTTTTTGTTATATTGTGCATACATCTGTATGCCCAAAAACTTTCTTGATAAAAAAGAAAAATGTATTTAATGCTGTTTCCTATATATTTAAGTTTACATATATAGCACATGCACACCAACATTGCTTTGTTTTATACTTTTTTCCCTCCGGATTTGTTTTATGTTGTTCTTAATACTAACTGTGTTGCTCTATGCAGATCTTCAGTGTTTCTGAATGCTGCGGTGCAGTCCAGTATTTATCCCTCACATTTTGCTTTCATTCTTCTAGCAGTGGCTCCCTTCCACCATTTTACCTGTCCTCTTGTAGACCTATGCTGGAATTTTCTTCATGTATTGCTGGATCATAGAATGTGCGCATACGCAATTTCACTAAGTATACCCAGATAGCTCTCAATCAGATAGATCCAAATAACATATCATTTTACACTTCTACCTGAAGTGGATGAGGGATTCTGTTTTTCCACCATCTTCTCCTAGGCTGTCATCAGATAACAAAATCTACAGCATCCTTTGTTGAACAAGAATTCTTAAATGTGATGTAGCAAAATTAGTTCATTCTTACCTCAAAATTTATGCTTTTTTTTTTGTATCTGATTTAGGAAGTTCATTGTGACACCAAGATTAGAGAAATATTCTGGGTTGAAGAATGGTTGTTCTAAAGGTTCTATCAGGGGAGTGCAGCTGCTTGAATGCTCTTGATCAGAGAACTGTTCTCTATCTGAGAAAGTGATCCTTCTCAACCACAAGGGCAGTTTCAGGAGGAATGCCCATGGGGTTTGAGGGAGAGGACTGCATTTAGACACCCAGAGCACATGTGTCGTCCTGGACTATCAATGGAGACCCAGCTGTTCCAAACAGGACATTCTCATGTATGAGTTAGGAGACTTGAAAGCAAGATAACTCAGCCATACCGGACTAGCCTTTCCGTTTCTGCACCTCAGGATTCTCATGTGTAAACATGGAGAGGACGGCCAATAACATCTCTGTTATCTCCTTAAACTCAAACAGTTCATGTAGAATATATATATATATATATATATATATATAAAACCAATTTAAAATTCCATCATGGGGTTTGAGGGAGAGGACTGCATTTAGACACCCAGAGCACATGTGTCGTCCTGGACTATCAATGGAGACCCAGCTGTTCCAAACAGGACATTCTCATGTATGAGTTAGGAGACTTGAAAGCAAGATAACTCAGCCATACCGGACTAGCCTTTCCGTTTCTGCACCTCAGGATTCTCATGTGTAAACATGGAGAGGACGGCCAATAACATCTCTATTATCTCCTTAAACTCAAACAGTTCATGTAGAAAATATATATATATATATATATATATATGTATATAAAACCAATTTAAAATTTCATCATTTCAGAGCTATAGGAGTCAAGCTTGGTGATAGTTTTTCATGTGCCCTAGAACAAGCCATTTATAAATCAAGGTCATGCTAGATTCTAGTTGGGACCATATTAAACTCTTTACCAAGGGTATTACTTTAGCTTAACTGCCATATGTATGTATATATATAAATTGTCAAACCTTGGTGATTTACTGCAATAGAAACAAATTTCTCACTCAGGTAAAGTCCATTTGAGGGATTTTGGTTGGGTGGCTTTCCAGGCCATCACTTAAGAACCCAGGATTCTTCCATCTTTGAGGTTCTTCCCTCTTTGAGGTTCTTGAAGTTCTTTCTGGTCACCTTCCAGACAGGAAGAGAGAACAGAATTCACTGTGGGAGGGTATTTTGAGACTAAGCATTGAAGTGGCACACAGCACTGCACTCTCTGTCCTGGAACTTGATCCCATGGCTACAGTAACAGAGAGAGAGGCTAAGAAATCCAGTTTGGTTGTGTGCCATGAAGAAGACATAACTTTCGGGGAACACAGAGAAGTCTCTGCCACAGCAGCACTCCCTGTCAGGCATCTGCAGAACACAAGTTAGTTTTGTTTTAATTATAGAAGCAATGTAACAACATTAAAAACAGTGTTTCAAAACTAGGGAGGAATTACCCATAATCCCATGCCAGGAACAAAATACCTGTTAGTATTTCTGGAACTTTACATAGCTGGGACCTTAGAGGGCATTTACATGAGTAGTCCTCCCTCCCTTCCCTCCTTCTTGGTTTTCTAACTTCCTTCTTTAAACATTTCTTGTTTTGTTTAAACACTTCTTGGTTGTCTACAGGGTTAGACATCAAGAACACAAAGATCAGTAAGACACAAAATTTTGGGAATTCCCTGGCGGCCCAGTGGTTAGGACTGCACTGCCATCGCAGGGAGCACAGGTTCGATCCCTGATCCCTGGTTCTGGTCACCTTCCAGACAGGAAGAGAGAACAGAATTCACTGTGGGAGGGTATTTTGAGACTAAGCATTGAAGTGGCACACAGCACTGCACTCTCTGTCCTGGAACTTGATCCCATGGCTACAGTAACAGAGAGAGAGGCTAAGAAATCCAGTTTGGTTGTGTGCCATGAAGAAGACATAACTTTCGGGGAACACAGAGAAGTCTCTGCCACAGCAGCACTCCCTGTCAGGCATCTGCAGAACACAAGTTAGTTTTGTTTTAATTATAGAAGCAATGTAACAACATTAAAAACAGTGTTTCAAAACTAGGGAGGAATTACCCATAATCCCATGCCAGGAACAAAATACCTGTTAGTATTTCTGGAACTTTACATAGCTGGGACCTTAGAGGGCATTTACATGAGTAGTCCTCCCTCCCTTCCCTCCTTCTTGGTTTTCTAACTTCCTTCTTTAAACATTTCTTGTTTTGTTTAAACACTTCTTGGTTGTCTACAGGGTTAGACATCAAGAACACAAAGATCAGTAAGACACAAAATTTTGGGAATTCCCTGGCGGCCCAGTGGTTAGGACTGCACTGCCATCGCAGGGAGCACAGGTTCGATCCCTGATCCCTGGCTGGGGAACTAAGTTCCCACAAGCCGCATGGCACAGCAAAAAGAAAAAAAAAAAAAGACACAGAATTTTAAATTTGCCCTCAAGAAGTTCCACTAGCATGAGATCAGGCAAGTAACCAACCATTATAACATAACATGACTAGGGATGTGATAGAAATAAATGTGGAGTATTGTGGCAGCACTTATCCCAGAAACAGATATCTAGAGAAGGTGGTATCTTAACTGAGTAATAAAGGATAAATAGAAGCTAGTGTGGTAATAAAGAGTTCCAGAGCATTCCATGGAGTTGGGAGAGTGGGGGCACCATTCTCCAAGGCCTGGAGACATGAGATAGAACAACGAGCTCTGGAAAGTGCACGTAGTTCAGGTTGATTGGAAAGTAGAGTGTGAACAGGAAGTGGTGAGAGCTGAATCAGGATGGGGTCAAATTGTGGAAGATTGTCAGCTCTGCTAAGGAGACAAAATTTTAGTTTAAACACAAGAGGAGTCATTGAAGTATTTTAAGCAGAAGAATGATTTAATTAGAACCTTGCTTGAGAAAGATAACTCTGGTTGCTATATAAAAAAAAGACACCAGAGGTGGACAAAACTGAAGGCAAGAGACAAGTTAAAGGACTAGATGTATAATTCATATGAGATATGATGGTGGGTTTACTTACGTTGTGATTGACATTGGAGAAAAATATATAGCATTCAAGAGATATTTAGGTGGTAAAACCAACAGGGTTTAGGAATGATTGGATTTGAGCAGTTAAAGAGAGGAATATATTAGGGATGACTGAGAATTCAGACTTGGCTAATTGGATGGAAAATTAAGACAGAGATTACTGGAAAAGAGAGGATAATGAATTCAGTTTTTATTTTAATTTTGTGTCACTTTTGGAAATATAAGTAGAGGAGACTGGTAGGAGGTTGATTGATTATAAAACTGAAATTCAGGAAAGAGAATTACACTGGAGTTAAGATTCCTAATTGAATGTATAGGAATAAAAGAGGTTGTCCAGGGACCATATATTGAGTATGAAGACCATCATTTAGGTGCAAGATGAAAGAATAAAAGTTGACGACGGAGGTTATAAAGGAGCAAGCAAACAAATAGAAATGAGCAACAGAATAAGAGTATTAAATCAGAGAAACCAAAGGAAGAAAATTTTTAAGTGCTGAGAAGAGATCAAGGAAAATAAAGATAAAAAGTGCCCATTAGATTTGGCATCCAAACAGTTCATTAATACCTTTTTCAGTACATTATTTTATGGAAAAGAATCAGATGACTTGAATTGAGAAGTGAGTGAAAAGTGAGGAATTATCTCAATGACCGTCGATGGTTATCAATAAGAAGAGAGAACAGGATAGAAGCTCTAATGTTTAAAGAACAGGATTTTTTTTTTCAAAACTGGAAAAGATTTGATAAAGTGTAAATGCTTTTGGGAGAAATCTTGTAGAAAGGGATACTTTGAAAATAATTCAATGATAACAGAGAGAGGAGTAATTAATAGGATGAGGTCCCCAGGAGGAAAGAGCAGACCTGGAGGATAAGGCTTCCATTTTAATAGGCAGAAAGAAGGAACAATGATTTTGGATGAGGCTACATTTATCAATTTAGTAGTGGGAATTTCGGGTAGATCTCATGTGCTGACTCCTAATGCATTTTTAGTGAAATACCAACTGCTGAGGGAAGGCAGGGTGGTAGAGTCAGATATTTAAGAAAAGTGGAGAAGGTTAAAAATTACCGTTATGGGAGAAGATCTCACACACACAAATATAACATCAATACTGAGTAGTGCTGGGAACTTCCCTGAAATCAGAGATGCTACAATGACCACCCTCCCAAGGGTGTGCTTCGGGAGTTTTCTCCAGCAGTGTTCAGTGTCCTATGTCCAGAGGTGAAGAAGGAAAGTAGTTGAATGGTCTCATAGTAGCCAGGTGGGTTTGGCAAAAGGACAAGAGAGGCAAAGATAATGGCAAGAAAGTGGAGAAAATGATCAGCCAGAAAATCTAAGCTATGAAAAATGGAAAAAAGCGCCACAGGACTGGAGAGTCTCATAAGATGGAGAGTCTCACAAGATGGAGATTAATTGACAGTAATTGAGTGAAAGAAAAGGAAGAATAAATGCTAGTACTCTGAGTAGATGTTTAATTTCATAAGTTCATGAGGCTCTAAATAAATATTTGTTGAATGATGACTGAGCAGATTTGCCTATAGGCACATAGAAACTTTCCCCTGTTGTTGTACACCTAGGTTGCTTTTATTTTCAGTTTTTTAAATGATCAATACAGTAAAATAGATTTTTTTCTTCCAGTGTACAGTTCTGTGACTTTTTAGCTAATGGAGTATATTTTTTAGAGCAATTTGAGCTTTTCAGAAAAGTTGAGCAGGTACTACAAAGAGTTCCCATATATTACCTTTCTACCCCATATTCTGTACACAGTTATTAACAACTTATATTAATGTGGTACATTTGTTATAATTGATGAACCCATATTGATACCTTATTATTGACTAAATCCCATAGTTTACAGTAAGACTCACTCTGTGTTGTATAGTTCTATAGGTTTTGACCAATATCAATATATTTCCACTATCCACAGTAAGCACCAAATGAATATTTGCTCTTATGGCATTGTTAGTTTGGGAGGTAAATAACTGTTCTTTTTTTAATAGACTTTTGTGGGGTTTTTTGTTTCTTTTTAACAGGAGAAAAACAAACAAGTTTAATAACATGTGCAGCTCCTGTATACATGGGAGAGACCCAGGAAAACTGAATAACTCCTAGACTTTATTTTTTAGGGTAGTTTTAGGTTCACAGCAAAATCAAGAGGAAGTTCCCATATACCCCCTGCCCCTATACGTGCACAGCCTCCCCTTCTAACAACACCTTGCACCAGAGTGGTAGTTTGTTACAATCAATCAATCTCCATTGACACATCATAATCACCCAAAGGTCATAGTTTTCTTTACAGTTGATGTTTGGTGTTGGGTTTTAACTAATGTATAATGACATATATCCACCATTGTATTATGCAGAATATCTTCACTGTCCTAAACATCCCCTTCCCTCTACCTATTCATCCCTTCTTCTTTCCTCTCAATCCCTATAAACCATTGATCTTATTAGTCACTATAGTTTTGCCAGTTCAGAACGTCATATAGCTGGAATTATATAGCTGGCCCTTTCAGACTGATTTCTTTCACTTAGTAATGTGCATTTAAGGTTCCTTCATGTCTTTTTGTGGCTTGATAGCTCATTTCTTTTCAGTGCTAAATAATATTCCATTATCTGGATGTAGCAGTTTATTTATCCATTCACCTACTGAAGGACATTTTGGTTGCTTCCAAGGCTTGGCAGTTATGAAATTACTATGTTGGTTTTTGTGTGGACCTGCAAGGAGACATATTGCTGGATTGTATGGTAAGACTGTGTTTAGCTTTGGAAGATACTGCTAGACTGTTCTTCCAAAGCAGCTGTACCATTTTGCATTTCCACAAGCAATGATTGAGAGTTCCTGTTGCGCTGAGTCTTCACTAGCTTATGATGTTGTCAGTGTTCTGGATGTTAACTATTCTAATTGGTATGTAGTGATTTATCACTGTTATTTTATTTTATTTTATTTTATTTCATTTATTTATTTATTTTTTTGCGGTACGCGGGCCTCTCACTATTGTGGTCTCTCCCGTTGCGGAGCACAGGCTC
>NC_041233.1:34344805-34349349 GCF_002837175.3 Physeter macrocephalus | reverse complement strand
CATCGGCAGGCGGACTCTCAACCACTGCGCCACCAGGGAAGCCCTATCACAGTTATTTTAATTTGCCATTACCTAATGATATATGATGTGTTACATCTTTTCATATGATTATTTGCCATTTGATTGTCTTCTTTGGTGAGATGTTTGTTTGGACCCTTTACCCATTTTAATTGAGCTGTATGTTTTCTTATTTTTGAGTTTTAAGAGCTCTTCATATATTTTGGATAGTAGTGCTTTATCAGATATGCATTTGGCAACTATTTTGTCCCAGTCTGTGGCTTGTTTTTTCATTCTCTTAAAAGTGTATTTCTTAGGGTAGATGTTTTTCATTTTAATGAAGTCCAGCTTATCAATTTTTTCTTCCATGGAGTGTGCTTTCGTACTGTATTACAAAGTCAGTGCCAAACCCAAGGACACCTAGATTTTCTCCCATGTTAACTTCTAGAAGTTTTATAATTTTTCATTTATATTTGAATCTATAGTCCATTTTCAATTAAATTTTGTGAAAAGTGTAAGGTCTGTGTCAAGATAAATTTTTTTTGTATGTGGATGTCCCATTGTTCCATCAACATTTGTTGAAAAGACTATCTTTTCCCCATTAAATTTCCTTTGCTCCTTTGTCAAAGTTTGTTAGGCTCTATTTGTGTAGGTCAATTTCTGGGGTCTCTATTCTGTTCCATTGATTTATTTGTCTGTTCTTTTGCCAATACCACACTGTCCTGATTAATGTCGTTGCTATGAATTTTAATACATGTATAGATTTATGTAACCACCACAATAATCAGCATATGGAACAATTCCATCACTCAAAAAAAAAAAAAGAACTTCCTTATGTTTTCTCCTTATACTCACATTTCCTACCCACTCACAACCTCTGGCAACCACTAATCTGTTTTCCAACACGGTAGTTTTGCCTTTTTGTGAATGTCAAGTGAATGAAATCATGTGATATATAACCTTTTGAGATTGGCTTCTATCAGTCAGCATAATGCTTTTGGAGAATCATCCTTTTTTAAATTAGTATTAATGGTTGTTCCTTATTACGGCTGAAGGATATTCCATGGTGTGGATGTAGCACCACTTGCTTATTCATTCACTATTTGAGAGATATTTGGGTTATTTTCAGTGTTTGGTGATTAAGAGTAAAGCTGCTATAAATATCCGTGTACAGGTTTTGTGTACATGAACATACGTTTTCACTTCTTTAGGTTCAATGTCTAGAAGTGAAATTGCTGGGCCATAATAAGTACATGATTAACTCTAGAAGAAACTACTGACCAATTTTCTATAGTGGCTGCATGATTTTATATTCCCACCAGAAATGTATGAGAGATCCATCTGTTCCACTCCTTCTCCAGCACTTGGTATCATCAGAAATTTTTAGTTAAGACATTCAATAGATGGCAGTTTTGTTGCATCATGATTTTAATTTGCATTCACTAGCTAATCATGCTGAATACCTTTTCATGTGATTATTTGCCATCCATACATGTTTGGTGAAGTGTCTGTCAACATATTTTGCCCATTTGAAAAAAATGTGTTTATTTTCTCACTGTGTGTTTTGAAAGTTCTTTATTATTATGGGTAGAAGTCCTTTATCAGATATGTGACTTATAAACATATTTCCCCAATTGGTAGCTTGCTTTTTCATTCTTCTGATAGTGCCTTGTGCAGAGCAAAAGTTGTTAAATTTGATGGTTCAATTTATCAAAAATATATAATTTTTATGTCTCAGGTTTTTGGTATCATGTCTGAGAATTCTAATTCTTTGTATAGCCCTAGGTTACGAAGATTTTCTCCTACAATATTTATAGTTTTGCATTATATATTTAAATGTATAAGCAATTCTGAATTAATTTTTGTATAAGGTATGAGATGTAGGTTAAGGTTTATTTTTTTGTCTATGTATATCAAATTGTTCTAACACCATTTGTTGAAAAAGGCTGTCTTTTCTCTCTTCACTTACTTTTGCAACTTTGTCAAATATCAATTGGCCATATTTGTGAGGGTCTATTTCTAGACACTCTATTCTGTTTCACTGATATATGTGTTTATTCCTTCACCAATACCACAATGTCTTGATTACTATAGATTTATAGCAAGTCTTAAATTTGGACAGTGTGATTTCTCCAAACGTTTTATACTTGATAAAAATTGTTATAGCTATTCAAGTTTCTTTACCTTTTCGTATAAATTTTAGAATCAGCTTGTCTAAATCTACAATATATTTTGCTGAAATTTTGGTTAGTATTACATTCATTTACAGATCAAGTTGGGAAGAATTAATGTCTTTACTATGTTGAATCTTCTAATCCATAAACATGTGTCTTAGTCAGTTGGGCTACTATAATAAACATACCATAGACTGAGTGGCTTAAACAAAAAAGTTTTATTTCTCATAGTGCTGGAAGCTGGGAAATCCAAGATTAAGGTATTGGCAGATGCAGTGTTAGATGATAGCCCAAAAGGCACTAATCCCATTTATGAGGGCTCTACCTCCATGACCTTATTACCTCCCAAAGGTCCCACCTTCAAATATTATCACATTGGGAATATCTCCATTTATTTAGGTCTTTGCTAATTTCTTTCATCAGTGATTTGTAGTTGTTGGTATATAAATCCTATACTTGATTTTTAAAAAATATTTATACCAGAGTATCTCATTATTTTCTTAGAACTATTATAAATGGTATTGATTTAATTTCTGTTTTTAATTTTACATTGTTAGTATATAGAAAAAGGATTGATTATTCTTATGTCCTGCAAACTTGCTAAACTTATTTATTATAATTTCTAGAAGGATTTATGTTCGTTTTTTTTTAAATTTTTTATCCTCTCGGATTTTCTATGTAGACAGTCATTCATCTGTGAATAGAGACAGTTTTATTTCTTCATTTCTAGTCTATTTCTTGAAATAATTTCTGTTTCTTGCTTGTTGCACTGGCTGAAACTTCCAGTACTAAGCTGAATAAAAGTAATGAGAATGACATCCTTATCTTTCCCAATCTTAAGAAGAAAGCATTCATTCTTTCACTAATAAGTATGATATTAGCTGTATGATTTTGTGTGTGTGTGTGTGTGTTTTACACGGGCCTCTCACTGCTGTGGCCTGTCCCATTGCAGAGCGCAGGCTCCGGACGTGCAGGCTCAGCGGCCATGGCTCACGGGCCCAGCCGCTCCGCGGCATGTGGGATCTTCCCGGACCGGGGCACGAACCCATGTCCCCTGCATCGGCAGGCAGACTCCCAACCACTGCGCCACCAGGGAAGCCCGATTTTTGTTTTTTGGTGCCCTTTATCATGTTAAGGAAGTTCCTTTATAGTCCTAGGTTTTATCATGAATGGATATAGAATTTTGTCAAATTCTTTTCCTTCATCAGTTGATCTGTTAATTTACTTTTTCTTCTTTAGACTTTGAATATGGTAGATCACATTGTTTTTAAAATATCGAAACAGCCTTATTCTCTTGGAATAAATCTCACTTGGTTGCATTGTTGACTGTGAATATATCACTTCATGTACTTTGGTATTATTTTGTTATGATCTTTGCAATTTTTCATGAAGGATATTGGTCTGTAGTTTTCCTTTTTCCTACAGTCTTTTGGCACAGGGTGATAAAAGTTTCATGAAGTGACTTCAGATATGTTTTCTTCTATTATCTGAGAGGCATTTTGTACAATTGGTGTTATTTCTTTAAATATCTGATATGATTCACCTGTGAAACCATCTGGGCTTGGGGATTTCTTTTTCAGAAGATGTTTAAACCAAAAATTTCATTTCTTTAATATTTATAAGACTGTTTAATTTATTTCATCTTGTGTGAATTTGGGTAAAGTTTTCAAAGAACTGCACCATTTCACATAAATTGTGGACTAGATTGCACAGAGTTGGGCAGAATATTCACGTATTATCCTTTTAATATCTATAGTATCTTTAGTGAAATTTCTTCTTTTATTTCTGCAATTGGTAATTTGGGTCTTCTCTCTTTTTGCTTTATCAGTCTGATAGAGATTTATCAATTGTATTCATCTTTTTTAAGAACCAACATTTGATTACATTGATTTTTATTTTTTGGCTTTTAATTTTATTGAAGTTTACTCTTTATTATCTTGTTCCTTATGCTGTTTTAGGTTTTTATTTCATTTTTCTTTTTCTCAGTTCTTAACTTAGAATCATGAATTATTGATTTGAGACCTTTCTTATATTCTAATAAAAACATTTTTTACTGTGAATATCACTGCATGCACTGCTTAAACTGCACTCCACAACTCTTAATATCTTTGTATTTTTATTTTCTTTAAGTTCAAATTTTTTTCTAATTTACTTCAGGACTTCTCTTTGACCCACAGATTATTTAGAAGTGTGCTATTTGATATCCAGGTGTTTGAGGATTTTCCAGTTGTCCATTATTGATTTCTAATTTAATTCCATTAAGATCTGGGAACATAATTTGCAGGATTTAATTATTTTGAATTTGTTAAAGTTTGTTTTATGACCAGAATATTGACAGTCTTGGTGAATGATCCATGTGGACTTTATTATTTT
>NC_041233.1:34342929-34344636 GCF_002837175.3 Physeter macrocephalus | reverse complement strand
CACGAACCCGTGTCCCCTGCATCGGCAGGCGGACTCTCAACCACTGTGCCACCAGGGAAGCCCCATGTGGACTTTAAAAGAATGTACATTCTGCTGTTGTTGGGTAGAGTGTTCTATAAACACCAATTAGATCAGTTGGTTGATGGTTTTTTTCAATTCCTCAGTATCCTTGTTAATAGTCTGTCTACTACTTCTAACCATTACTGAGTGATGTATGTTGAATTCTCTAAATATAATTGTGAATGTTTTTATTTCTCTTTTAATTTCTGTCAGTTTTTGCATATTGAAGCTCTGTTCCTACGTACATATGCATGTAGGATTGTTATTTCTTTTTTTGTGAATTGAATAATTGATTAATATGCAATGATTCTCTTAATCCCTGGTAATTTTCTGTGCTGTGAAGTCTTCTTTGTCTGATATTAATATAGCCACTTCAGCTCTCTTTGGATTAACCTTTGCATGGGACATAATTGCCCATCCTTTTATTTTTAATTTACTTATTTTGTTACATTTGAAGTGAGTTTGTTGTAGAGAGCATATAATTGGGTTATTTTTTAAAATTGAAGTATAGCTGATGTACAGTATTATATGTTACAGGTGTACAATATATGGATTCACAATTTTAAGGGTTATACTCCATATAGTTATTATAAAATATTGACTATATTCCCTGTGTTGTACAATATATCCTTGTAGCTTATTTCATACATAATAGTTTGTATCTCTTTATCCCCTACTCCTATATTGCCCCTCCCCCTTCTGTCTCCCTACTGGTAACCACTAGTTTGTTATCTATATATATATGTCTGCTTCTTTTTTTTTATATGCATTTTTGTTGTATTTTTTACATTCCATATATGTGATATCGTACAGTATATGTCTTTCCCTGTCTGACTTATTTTACTTAGCATAATGTACTCCAAGTCCATCCATGTTGCTGCAAATGGCAAAACAAACAAACAAAAAAAACTATTGATATTTTCATGTAATTGCAGTGTTTAGACCAATGCATGTAGTATAATTACTGATAGTTTTAGATTTAGGTCTAATATTTTGTTGCCTGTTTTCTGACTGTTTCCTCTATTTTTTCATTTCTGTTTCTCCCTTCTTGCATTCACTGGGTGAATTTTACATTTTTATTACATTTTAACTTATCTATTTACATCGATTGTTAGTGGCTGTTCTCACAGTCACAATACACATACTTTATCTTTCATTGACTCCTAATAATTTTACCTCATCAAGTAGAATTTAGAAATTTATCATCATATAGGTCCTTTTAGTCTCCCTCTTTTATTTTATAGTTGTCTTACATATTATAATTACATTAAAAACCTCATCACACAATGATATATATATTTTTTATTTTCAACAACTGAGTATATTTTAAAAATTGAGAATAGTCTATCACATCCCCCAAGTTATTTACCATTTCTGTGGCTCTTCCTTCATTCTTTTATTATTATTATTATTTTTATTTTTTTAACATCTTTATTGGAGTATAATTGCTTTACAATGGTGTGTTAGTTTCTGCTTTACAACAAAGTGAATCAGTTATACATATACATATGTTCCCATATCTCTTCCCTCTTGCGTCTCCCTCCCTCCCACCCTCCCTATCCCACCCCTCTGGTGGTCACAAAGCACCGAGCTGATCTCCCTGTGCTAGGCGGCTGCTTCCCACTAGCTATCTATTTTACATTTGGT
>NC_041233.1:34323724-34342629 GCF_002837175.3 Physeter macrocephalus | reverse complement strand
CCTGTGTCAATTTACATTCCCACCAACAGTGTATGAGGGTTTCCTTTTCTCCATGCCCTCTCTAGCATTTATTGTTTGTAGATTTTTTGATGATGGCCATTCTGACCGGTGTGAGGTGATATCTCATTGTCGTTTTGATTTGCATTTCTCTAATGATTAATGATGTTGAGCATTCTTTCATGTGTTTGTTGGCAATCTGTATATCTTCTTTGGAGAAATGTCTATTTAGGTCTTCTGCCCATTTTTGGATTGGGTTGTTTGTTTTTTTATTATTGAGCTTCATGAGTTGCTTGTATATTTTGGAGATTAATCCTTTGTCAGTTGCTTCATTTGCAACTATTTTCTCCCATTCTGAGGATGTTCCAAGTTTCCTTCTGGTATCAGTTCCCTTTTGTCTGAAAAACTTTGGTCCACAATTCCTTGTGTGCAAATCTGCTAACAACAAATTGTTTTAATTTTCTTTCATGAGTGAATGTCTTTATTTCATTTTGTATCCAGAGGATATTTTCACTGTCTACAGAATTCTTGGTCAATAGATCTTTCCTTCATCAGTTTAAAAATGTTGTGGCGTTGCTTTCTGGCCTTCATGCTTTCTGAGGAGAGATCTGTAGTCATTCAAAATCAATTTCTTTAAAGGTAATGTGTTGGTTTTGTCTGATGCTTTTATAATTTTCTTTTTGTTTTCATTTTTAGCAGTTTGATTATGATGTGTTTGAGTATGGAGTTGTTTGGGTTTTTCCTGGTTAAGTTCATTGATGTTGGCTCTATGGGTTTATGTCTTTTGATGAAATTGGAAAGTTTTCAACCATTTCTTCTTCAAATACTTTTTTCAAATTGTACTTTTTCTCCTCCATTTCTAGAATTCCAATAACATAAATGTTAAATATGGTGTTACTGTCACACAGTTCCCTGGGTTTCTGTTTATTTTTTTGAATCTTTTTTTTCTTTCTGTTGTTGCTATTGAGCCTATCCAGTGAGTTTTTAAGTTTGGTTATTATATTTTTCAGTTCTAAAATTTCTATTTGTTTCTTCTTTATATATTCTATTTCTTTGCTGACTTTCTGTTTATCCATTTTTTGGAATATTTATTTTTGCTTCTTGGACCATTTCATAATAGCTGCTGAATAGTCCTTATCAGGTAGTTCTGCATCAGTGTCATATTGGCATTTGTACCTGTTAATTATCTTTTCCGTGCAAATTGAGAGTTTCCTGGTTTTTCAGAAGAGAAGTAACTTTGGATTGTTTCCTGGTATTTTGAATATTATGTCATGTACTTCTTCTATGGAAAATGTTGGTATTGTTCTTTTAGTAGTCAATTGACCTGGATAGCTTCAGACTACAAGTTTCAGCTTGCCTTCTGTGAACTGTGAATCCAATCTCAGTTCAGTGTTCAGTGTCTTGCAGTACCACTCAGATTTGCCCCAGATATGTGCCACCCTGCGGTCAGTCTGGGGCCTAGACAATGATCTATATGTTATTTCAGTTCTCTAAATGTTTTGTGTGCTCAGTAGAATCAGATCCACGTGTGTGTGGCTTGAAGACTAATTCTTAAACAACTTAATACGGTTGTTTTCTCAGTATATATCAATACTTCCTTTTCACAGTCTCCAAGGTACAATATATCCATTTTTAACATATTCCAAAGGGCCCCTGGCACTCTTCTTTTTTGTCCTTAAGACAAAGTGCTGTGGCTTAATTTGCCCCGCCCTCCCCTGAACTTCTTTTTTTTTTTTAACATCTTTATTGGAGTATAACTGTTTTACAATAGTGTGTTAGTTTCTCCTTTACAACAAAGTGAATCAGTTATACATATACATATGTTCCCATATCTCTTCCCTCTTGTGTCTCCCTCCCTCCCACCCTCCCTATCCCACCCCTCTCGTGGTCACAAAGCACAGAGGTGATCTCCCTGTGCTATGCGGCAGCTTCCCACTAGCTATGTAATTTACATTTGGTAGTGCATATATGTCCCTGCCACTCTCTCACTTCGTCACAGCTTACCCTTCCCCCTCCCCATGTCCTCAAGTCCATGCTCTAGTAGGTCTGTGTTTTATTCCCGTCCTACCGGTAAAGTCTTCATGACATTTTTTTTCCTTAGATTCCATATATATGTGTTAGCATACGATATTTTTTTGGTCCTCTTGACTTACTTCACTCTGTATGACAGACTCCAGTTCTATCCACCTCATTACAAATAACTCCGTTTCATTTCTTTTTGTGGCTAATATTCCATCGTATATATGTGCCACATCTTCTTTATCCATTCATCTGTTGATGGACACTTAACATGCTTCCATGTCCTGGCTATCGTAAATAGAGCTGCAATGAACATTTTGGTACATGACTCTTTTTGAATTATGGTTTTCTCAGGGTATATGCCCAATAGTGGGATTGCGGTGTCGTATGGTCGTTCTATTTGTAGTTTTTTAAGGAAACTCCATAGTGTTCTCCATTGTGGCTGTATCAATTGACATTCCCAGCAGCAGTGCAAGAGTGTTCCCTTTTCTGCACACCCTCTACAGCATTTATTGTTTCTACAGTTTTTGATGATGGCCATTCTGACCGGTGTGAGATGATATCTCATTGTCGTTTTGATTTGCATTTCTCTAATGATTAATGATGTTGAGCATTTCTCTCATGTGTTTGTTGGCAATCTGTGTCTCTTCTTTGGAGAAATGTCTATTTAGTTCTGCTGGCCATTTTTGGATTGGGTTGTCTGTTTTTTGGTATTGTGCTGCATGTGTGGCTTCTAAATTTTGGATATGAATCCTTTGTCAGTTGCTTCATTTGCAAATATTTTCTCTCGTTCTGAGGGTTGTCTTTTGGTCTTGTTTATGGTATCCTTTGCTGTGCAAAAGCTTTTAAGTTTCATTAGGTCCCATTTGTTTTTTTTTGTTTTTATTTGCATTTCTCTAGGATATGGGTCCAAAAGGATCCTGCTGTGATTTATGCCATAGAGTGTTCTGCCTATGTTTTCCTCTAAGAGTTTGATAGTGTCTGGCCTTACATTTAGGTCTTTCACCCATTTTGAGTTTATTTTTGTGTGTGGTGTTAGGGAGTGTTCTAATTTCATACTTTTACATGTAGCTGTCCAGTTTTCCCAGCACCACTTATTGAAGAGGCTGTCTTTTCTCCACTGTATATCCTTCCCTCCTTTATCAAAGATAAGGTGACCATATGTGTGTGGGTTTATCTCTGGGCTTTCTATCCTGTTCCATTGATCTATATTTCTGTTTTCCCCTGAACTTCTAAGACTGCAGGTATGTCTCGGGTCAAGTGGAAGGAGAACATGAAAAAAAAAAACACCAGTGATTCACTCCACACTCTTAGGACCCCAACCCCACTGACTGGAGAGGCCTTTGCAACTATCACTGTGTTACTGCTTAGGGGCTGGGCATGATATGCCAGAGGAAAGAAAATAAACAAACAAATAAAAACAAAACCTGGGAATTTCCACATTCTCTTGAGATTTCGGAGTTCCCTTTCCAGCTCCAGAGCCAGAACTGGGCGCCTGGAGGTCTCTCTGAGCTGATGGTCACCTTTAGGTTTTGGTTTGAGTTAAATTCAGGCCAAAGGATACTGGAGGAAAAAAGCATGTAAACTCACCACCAATTTGATGGTCTTTGGAATTCTGGTATTCTTTCCTGATCCACTTGCTACTACTTACTTTTCAGAGTCCTAAAACAGTTCCTCCAGGTATAGTGGTCACAGCAGTGGGAGAGACACGGGAAGTACGGTTACTCCACATAAAAGAACAGAAGCTGCAAAAATAATATAGAGAGTTTCTGCATGTGCTTCACCCAGCGTTCACATTTTACATATCATAGTGCTTTCCCCAGCGATAACATTTTACATATCATAGTGCGTTTCAAAACCAGGACATTGGTAATGGCATGATACTATCAATTAAACTACAGACCTTATTTGGTTTTCATCAGGTTTTTGTTGTTGTTGTTTTTGGTGGTGGTGTATAGTACTATGAAATTTCACACGTGTATGAACTTGTGTTACCACCACCACAATGAAGATATGGAACTCTTCCATCACTACAAAGAAACTCTTTCGCGCTACCTCTGAAGAGTCATACCCCGCCTCAACCCTAACCTGGGCAACCACTGATTTGCTCTCCATCACTATAATTTTTGGTCATTTCAAGGTTATTCTATAAATGGAAACATGCAGTATATCCATCAGTTTTTAACAGAATCCAGTCTTTGGCACTGTGTGTTTTGCTGCTATTATGCATTCAGACATCCAGCAATATTTCTTTACTGGGACAAAAACTATGAAATAGTGGCGCCTCCCCTCAAGTCCCTCTAATAAGTAATAATCCCTCTAACAGGAATTTAAAAAGAAGGAATTATAGCCCAGGATATATATAGTGACTAGGGTCTGTTAAAGGACCAAACACCCCATTATTGCTCATGTCTGATCACCCAACTCCTGGCCTTCAGGAGTCGGAATGAAACCAGCTTCCCCAGACATAAAACATCTGAGTCATTGCCTCAGGTCACAAGGGATGGCAAGGGATCAGTGCATGCCTTCTCCCTAACCCCAGGTGGCCCGCTCTGCCTTCATGTGACTGTGAGAGCTGGAGAAAGGTGGGCTAGCATGCCCCAGGGAAGCTGTGCACAGAAAGGCACATTTAAACCCACCTATTATCCCTGTGGCTTTGTCAGCAAAATATTTCAACTCCTGATGAATCTCTCTGTGTTCCTAGATTTATTTTTAGGTGCAGCACAACAGATTGTTTCTTTGTTTGCTTTTCTATTTGCTCATGGTTGTTACTTCCTCCTGAACAGTTCATCACAGTGGCAGTCATACAGTAAACATCTGGCAGTATATTGTTATTTATTATGTATTGAGTGCCTTAGAGGCTCATAAAGCTTACCTGGTGTCTATGATGATACCAGCCATCGGCTTCAGAGCTTACTGCCGCACTCGGGCACTTACTGGGGAGCTTGAGCTGGAGGCTCAACGATGGGGCAGGCAGTTCTGGGAGCAATCTATTACTCCTGCTTCCTCCTGGCAGTATAAAGGGATGCAGAGCTCGAGAAGCTCCATTCAGTCAGGACACAAAGAAGGATGTGGATAGAGCATGAAATCTTGATGTGGATTGAACAAGCGAAGGTGGTGGTGCCTGTAATAGCATGGATGGCTTGACTCCTTCAGTTCTAAAAACCCTGACTCTCATATCTTCTGAAATGAGATTCTATAGTTGTGAGAGAGGATGGGGAATGAGAAAAGCAGGGTCGAGCTAACTCATGTTTATTGATTATCTCTGTAACCAACACTGATCTAAGCATTGGGGTATAGAGGACTGGAACTCATAGTGTGTTACAGAAAAGACAATAGATGAATATATAAATGCATAATGTAGTGTCTAAGAAGGAGACTAAAGTTGGGTAAGGAGATGAAACATAAAGAGATGGATATTTTTAATGGATTGATCAGAGAAGTGTGTCCTGAAGATGTGGCCTTTGTGCAGGGACCTTGATGAACTGAAAAGGGGAGCCGTGTAAATACCTGGGGAAGAGCATTGAGTAAGAGAGAACAGCACATGCAAAGGCCCTGAGTTGGGGCACACTTAGCAAGTGGAGGGTCAAGTGAGAGCTCCTTTTGCTGTGTTGTTCTTCACTCTATCAGGGAAGAGCCCAGGTTGGCTGCACTGGCTGCTTTCTCCAAAATCACGAGCCTGGGGGCACTCAGTTCAGTTACTTTCAAATACTGCCTGTTTAGGTCAAAAAGGAACAGAGGAGGAGGAGCTGCCTGAGGCCAGTCCTGCCTTGAAGGCTTGCCCCTCATCCTCATGGTGACTGGGGAGTGGAGCTCCATCAGGGTTTTCTTACCTCCCTCATGGGACATGCTCCAGTCTCAGGAGGACGGCTGTGTTCCCTTCGTGGGTGTAGGAGGCTTTCATTGCTCTTCTGCTTCTTGTGCTAGATTCAAGACAGAATTGTACAACCGATCCCCCATCTTTCACTTAGCATCTGCAAATTCCAATCAGCCAAGAAAATTTTGTCAAATTTACATTTTGAAGTTTGTTTATGAATCAATTCTCTCATTGCCTCTGCTTTACCAGCCTACTTGATGCCTCTCTGGAGTTTCAGGCATGCCTCTTTATTTTCCCCTGGATGAAAATAAGGTATAATTTAGAAATCCTTCAAGTTTATTTTTCACTTTTGACTGCAACCCGGGCCTGAAAAATTTTTTTCTCCATTTGGATTGTCTATCAATCTTTCTAATGAAATTAATGGAGATAGAGGCAGTTAGATTCCTGTGCTCAAATCACTGTCTTACCCCAAATCCTATGTAAGACCAAATTTTATATATTTTGAATAATATGGAGCTCATATATCCCTTAGATAAACCTACTTGCTGTCTCTAGGTTAAGTCTTCCTGTTTTAATTCCATCATCTTTCCAGAGCAGGCTCAGATGAAGTCCAGAGTTTCCAGGAGACAATAGAGCACTTCTCATGCATAACAGGGACAGTGCCTCGGCTGTAACTCTCAATCTGACCAAACTCTGTCACACAATCACATGATTTCCAGCACTTGACACATGTCTATCAGAAACAGAACTTAAGAAATTAAACCTATTTACAGTTGCATCAAAAAGATTAAAATACCTAAGAATACCTTTAACCAAGGAGGTGAAAACCTATAATCTGAAAAATATAAGAAATTGTTGAAAAAAATTGAAGACAACACAAATAAATAGAAAGTATTTCATGCTAGTGGATTGGAATAATTAATATTGTTAAAATGTCCAGTTAGTACCCAAAGCAAGCTACAGATTCAGTGCAGTCCCTATCAAAATACCCATGGGGTTTTTCACAGAACTGGAAAAAGATAATTCTAAAATTTGTATGGAAGCATAGAAGATCCCAAATAACAAAAGCAATCTTAACAAAGAAGAGCAAAGCTGGAGGTATCATGCCCCCTGATTTCAAACTATACTACAAAACTATAGTAATCACAACTGTATGGTACTGGTACAAAAACACCTAGTTTTGATTAAGAACTTTCTTACTTATCAGTCTTTTCCATATCTGTTAACTCTAGTCCTGGTTTTGTTAATCTAATAGTTGATGGACAAACATTGAGTACCTACTGCAATCAAAGGGTATTGCCAGGCGTTAGATGTATAATCTAGCACCTCAAAGAATCTAGTTAAATCATCAGGCTCAACAGGATTATTATTAATTCTCAATAATCTACAGGATTATTCTTTCTAACACAAGGAAACTTTTGAGTTTATGTATATTCCTCCTCAGTCTTAGCCACATGCTTCAGAACTTGGGTTTGGCTCCAACTCAGAAGCTTCAGTTTTTCAATGATGTTAACTTCAGAAAATTGTCGAGCAATCTCTGTTTTGAATTGACTTCTCACTCTGCCAGTGATACTGTGCTCACTTCTATTCAGTCTCCCAGTCTTTCTTGTCAAGTGTTGTGAGGTATCCCCTTCAAGAACATTCAAGAGAAGACAAAAGAGGAAACAGAGTGGGAAACCTTTTTTTCTGTAGAGGTGTACCTGTGGTGGGCAGAATTCTAGATAAACACTCAAGATTCTACACCCTAGTCCTGGAACCTGTGAGCATGAAGAGATATTATTCCCGTGGCTATGTTATCTTATATAGCACACTAGACCAAGAAAAGGGAAGATTATTTGGGTGGAGCTAATCTAATCTCATGAGCCCCCTAAAGCACAGAAGAGAACACAGAAGGAAAATTCAGAGCTGGAAGAGTGAGAAGGACTGATGCACCACTGCTAATATGAAGATACAGAGGATCATGTGAGATGCAGAGGAATCTAGGTGGCTTCTGGGAGCAGAGAGCACCTCTTACTGACAGCCAGGATGGAATTTGGCTGACAACCTAAATGAACTTGGGAGTGGAGTCTTTCCAGAACCTCCAAAAAAGGCCCCAGCTAGGTCACACCTCCCTTTTGCTTTGTGAGAACCAGAATTAGAACCTAGAAGAGTCCTCCCCGACTTCTGACCTCTAGAAGTGTGAGCTAATAAAAAACTTTTGTTTTATGCTAATCTGTGGTAATTTATTACAGCAGCAATGGAAGGCTAATACCTACTCCTTCATGTGTAGTTAAATTCTAAACGGAAGAGGTAAATGGAGTTACTGAATATCCTACTCTCAAAAACTAAATGAGAAGGTGAATCATTTGCACTATAAAAGAATTCTTTGTATTACAAAAGGATTTAGAGGTCCCTTTAAGTAGCACTTATTTAAGTGTTTGTTTACAGATCATTACTTGCTTAGCAGAGGAAGAAACTAAAAGCTGAAGTTTTCCAAGCTATTGCTGATTAAGTAGCAATCAAAAATGAAGATAAAGAATGAGATTATTATAATAAAAAATGGACATTTACACAGGCATTTCAAATATTTTCATTTTACATAAATGAAAGCAAAAATTGAAGGATCGCCAGTTCTCTCCAGGACACCTGCCCTTCTTATTCAAGTCATATTTAGTGCAAGCAAGAAACTGTGCAGATCCGGAGACCTTAGAAGTGCAAAGAGAGACAAGGAATTCTTGCCCTTGGGTCCTTTGCTCCAAACGATTTTGCCACGTACTTCTTTCTAACTGAAATTTAGAGCAGAGGAGCAGGGATCTTGATTCTGGGGAAAGGAAAAAGGGAAACTTTGTCAGGCTTCCACTCCCAGGGACTGGTGGTAAGAGGAAAAAAAAAATCAATGACACTTGTTAAAGATGGTAGGGCAGACTTTACTGAGGATGATTGCCATGGAACAACTTGAATGGGGTTTTACAGCAGCAGGAGAGAGACTGGGCTCAACTCTGAAAACAGATGGGCAGGTGGTAACTCATAGCCAAGGAACAGGGTGGGGTTACTGGATGGAAAATTACTAAGAAGAAACATCAGGAGTAAAGGAGGTTCTGGTTAAACTGATCTAATAGAATTTTTGCGGAAGGTAGGCTAGAGTAATCAGACATTACCAGGGGGATGGATGATGCAGGATGAAGAACTTGGTCCACTATCAAGGATGAGGGTGATGGGATATCAAGGATGGGGGAATTCTTGCTAAACTGACTTAGCAGGGTTCTTGCTAAAACTGGATTTTACAAGGAAGTGCATACATGGACCCAAGAGAAGGTTTAGGAACCTGAATAAAGTTTGGTCAACCAAAGAATCTTTGTCACTGGGCCAGGCCCACTTGACTTTTATTATCTCATTCAATTCTGCAGGGTATACAGTTTTGCTCCCATGTTTTGGGTAAATAAACCAAGGTTCCAAGAGGAAAACCAGTTAGTGCAACCTTACAAACATTTAAATAAAGGGCAGACTCAGTTTGGTTCCCAAGCCCCTGCCATTTTTATTTTAAAAAGCTGCCTCTCCAGACATTTGCAGAAGTGGACAGATGATTAAGAGAAGTTACAAAATCAACACTAGAGCAAAATCAATTCTATCTTTTTTTTTTTTTTTTTTTTTTTTTTGCGGTACGCGGGCCTCTCACTGTTGTGGCCTCTCTCGTTGCGGAAAACAGGCTCCGGACGCGCAGGCTCAGCGGCCATGGCTCACGGGCCCAGCCGCTCCGCGGCATGTGGGATCCTCCCGGACCGGGGCACGAACCCGTGTCCCTTACATCGGCAGGTGGACTCTCAACCACTGCGCCACCAGGGAAGCCTCAATTCTATTTTTGTAACAGCGACCTTAGGACTCTGACCAGGTAGCAACAAATTCAACATTTTGACTAAAAGTTTCCTAAGTGCTCAGACACTTCCTCCTCCTATATATATATTGTATATATATTGTATATATATAATATATATAATCTCAACAAAATTGTGGTTAGTCCTAATAATTTTCACAGTTATCTTTAAAGGACCTATGGTGGAACTAGGGGCCATTCATTGCCAGGATATCTTATTGCCCTGAACTCAAATTTTACCTTCAGGACGCTAAAGGTTTTAAAAATTATCCAAACCAAGTAAGCATTCCTTTACTTTCACCATAGTTACAGCTTGGTGAATGCTGTGGTAGTTCATCATATAAGCTCAGCGTTACTAAATACTTCACCTGGTATAAAGTAGGCATCTTATAAGCATTTCTTAAATTACTAATATTGGTCTCTAGCCAACTCTGGCTCTTTCTCATAACCCCATGAGTTCTAGGAAGCAGTCAGTCATATACTCACCCACTCTCTGACTCATTAAATCACTAAGACTCTTATGATCAGGTTTGTCACATTTATATTCACTTTCCTCACTCTCTTGAGTGATTTTTTTTTTTAGTTCAAATAAGAGTTCAGCATTTATTGAATGATTTCTATGTAGCAAATAAATTCCCCAAAACTATTTACTAATTTCGGTACTTTTATGCAAAATGATCTATGTGGTGGTAGTAGGATCCTGAACATAACTGCAAACCACTAATTCATTCATTCAACATATGCTTGCTTAGAGCCAGATGTTTGTCACACACTGGAATGAAGATACAGAGGTGATTGACAAGTCTTCTGTCTTTCAGAGAGCTCCCAATATATGTGAGAGAGAAAGAAGAAATTATTAATTACAAGAAAAAAATGGTTAGTACTTCTTTGTTGGCAAGGTTCAAAGGAAAATGCAGACACAGAGAAGAGACCTAACATGGGTGGAAGAAGGGGGTAAAGGGATGATGAAAGGCTTTCTAGAGGAGTGAAAAAATGAGGGGGATTTTGAAAAATGAGTAGGGCTCAGCCAGGTGGATAAGGAAAGAAATGAAGGATGAAGCATATGCTTTTGAGAGTGATATTCTAAGGGATATATTGAGAAACTCAGACATGGCTGACTGATGTGTAGAAACAAAGCAGGAGAAGGAGTTGGGAAGGTCAGCCTAATTCCCTTGTACTTCTGGCTGGGCTTACACATGGGCTGAGCAGATAACCATGGTGTCTGACAAGGTCCTGGCTGAGAAGCAAAGCTGACAGATGCCTGGCTTCTGCTTGAAGTGGAACACTGTCCCTGTAAGGTGAGACTGAGCTTATATGAAACCATCCACTGGCTGAAATGACAGTCCAGAAGGATGTGATGGGGAGCACTGAGGCCATCTTCATGCATGTGACTTTGGGAGTAGGTGTTCCTGGATCAACTGCCATTGCCAGGAAGCCCAGGAGACCCAACTGAGATCAAAGTAAAAGCAGGATGGGGCCTGAAATAGTCCAGCCAAAGGTCCAAAGAGAGTGGAGAAGTATCAGACAAATGCCTGCACCACAGCTCCGGATGCACCGTTCGGCTCCTCTGGACCTCTCTGACCTCAGTAAAAATCCAACCGTTTTTTTCCATTTTGAGATGTTGTGGGATCCTGACTTAAGTGCTGGGGATGGACATTGGGAGAGATAATGCCCAGTGTTAGGGATGGACAAACCTTGCCTGCACAATGGTTTCAGAAAAAGAAACCTGAATCCTTTTTAGCAGAACAACTAATTTCCAGTTTTCCATGCTCTACACCACTCCCTATTATGCCTGATTCATTAACACGTTCATTCTCCTTCCCTGACCCACTAGGTATTTGAGTTTAAGACCTATGAGAAAACAGATAATGAAACTCTAGGAGACACCAGGCCAGCTTGGGGATGGCCAAATGACGATGATCAGAGGGAGAGCAGTAAGAGGGGTGTGATGGAGGCCCAGAGAAAGCGTGGTTGTTTGCAGCGAGAGGAAGGTGTGAACCCAAGTGCAATGTCAGAGGAAGATCAGGAAAGATGCATGTTTGTAGTATCCCTTGGGTGTAGCACTGGGCAAAACCAAACTGGGTCCCATCTGGTCCCTGTGGCATTGTCAGGAACTTGGAATTTTAAGAACCAAGTTTATTAGAGTCAGTTTGCTTCATTATTGACTTCTCTGCCAGGATTCTCATTAATACAATTGAAATTATATTCATATTGTCAAGAACCAAGTCTAAAGGGAGAACACTAGTTACCCCTTTCCCCAGGTTTTTATCCCTACTTCCTGACACCCATCTTCATATCCACCCCCCTAGCTTACCTTTGTCCACTTTTCCCAGCTTGGGCCAGTTCTGTTCTTACTTTTAAGCTCAAATCCCCCTTCTAAGGACATCTTCCTGATGCTTTTCTTCAAGGCTGAATTGATTTGAACCATTTCTGAAAGCTTTTCCTGTGTCAATTTCCCTGTCTAAGGCAGTTGGCCACTTTGCTTGAGAGCTGAAGAGGCCTGTGTAATGCCTAGACATTTTCTTCTGCCTCATTCAAGGGCATCAAGGCAGAGCCTCCTAACATTTGAAAATGGAAAAAAAAAATTTGCAAAGATTACTCACCAGCAGCCTCAGGGATGAGTGGATTGTTGGGTAATGGTGCCAGGGATGTAAGAGGGTGGATTCACTGAAACTCCCTTCACTCTCCTAATAAGGGAATCTTTTCTTCTCCTCCCTGAGTGGGAAGGAACTGGGAACAGTGAGGGAAGCTGTGAGTCTATGGAACCTTGATTCCACTCTGCTGGCTCCTACCCTCCTTGTTCTCTCTGTGAGCTCAGGCCCCAGTAATCCAAGCTCTCCAGTAACCCTATAAATGCCTTTTTTCCCAGTAATCATTTCCCAGTTGGCTCTCTGGATAAGAATGCTTCCTAACATCTGTAAAAATAATTTCTCTTCACATCTGCCTAAGAATCTCTTACATCTGTAGCAGCCTTGATTGTTCATTATCTCATTTGATCCTTATAACTGTCATGTATAATCATAATAATGATGATAAAAATTATTTAATACTTAATTGTTGTAGGCAGTCTACTAGAAGTTTTGTGCTGCCCAGTTCAATACTCTCAAAGCCTATCATGGAGAGATTTTATTATTCCCATTTTTCAGAGATAGAAACTGAAATTTAAATATCCTTTAGTCAGAAGCATCAAGCTTTTTAAGGCCATGCTACTTTTTGGTTACAAAACTGAAGGGTAGCAAAATATACCACCCCAAAATAAGTCACTTTGGCATTCTGAACTGAAGGCAATTGAGAAGAAGCAGACATAAGAAAAGCTCTCTGCATTTCCCCTATTTGCCTAAAAGCAGGTCATACATTTGTAAAGGTGTTCCCACTCCACCAGAAAGGACAGAAGTTAATCAAGAGGGACAACTCTAGACCCTTATCAGCCCAGAGACAGCACCAGAGGAATCTAGATCATAAACCTTGCTAAAACTAGCCCTTAACTACCATTAGTTTCCCCACATGTTTGCTTTTCCATAATTTGCCAACCCTAGAAGCTCAAAGTCCTTTTTTTTTTTTTGTCATGTCACTTCTCTAAAAATTTATTGTTCTTTTGTTAAGGTGCTATATAAGCTCAAGTTCTAACCAACCCTTTGAGTTACTTATCTCTAGGTATTCTCATGTGTATGGGTGATGCACATGTTGATAAACTTCTGTTTTTCTCTTGTTATTCTGTCTTTTGGCAGTCTAATTTATAGGGTGCCAACCAATGAACCTAAGATGGATAGAGGGAAACGTTTTTTTCCTCCCCTGAGGCAGGTACCAAAGATCAGGTATCCCAGCTCATGATCTTGTGCTTATTTGGTTACACCAGGTTGCTATAAACATATGTTAGAGACAGCACTTTTCAAAATTTATTGTGCACAGAATCACCTGGCGATCTTGTTAAAATGCAGATTCCTATTCAGTATGTCCGGGGTGAGGCCCGGAAATTTGCATTTCTGACGAGCTCCGGGACAAATGCTGATAGTGCGGATCCAGGGACTACACTTTGAGTAGCAAGGTATTAGGAGATTGGACATATGGCCCCAGTCTTCATTTCCCTTTCTGAGATAACAGCCACTTTCAAAAGAGGATTTTTGCCACCTGATCCTCATCTTGCTTGCTCTGACAACTGTGCAATCAGTGGCTTTGCATAAGCAGCTGAGCTGGCCCTGTGAAAGGAAAAGAGCAGTTACTGGAGAACCTAAGAGAATCTGCATTATGGGACATTAGATCCTCTTCCTGGGAGCTGGGGAAGGCATTGGTAGTAGAGAAAAAAGCCAGGGCCTTTTGTCTCAAAAGCAGCCTTACTTGGTACGGAAGAAGGGTGGGATGAGGCAGGGGAGTAGATGCATTTTTTATTCCACACGATGCATTTTTTTCCCCTCAGATTATCAAAGCATTGTATATCTTTTACAAATCATTTGCAAGATACTTAAAATAACAAAAGAACTGTTTAACTCACTCAGAGCTCAAAATCTAGCAATAACAACTGTTTACAATTTTTTTGTATTTACAGTGAGTTTTTAAGCTAGATGAAGATATCAACTGGCAGATAAAACAGTTGAGCTCACATTGCATTTTCAGATTTATGTGTTGTAATTGGTTGAAAATTTTGTTAGAAGCATCTCCCTATGTTACTAGGGCTTCTTTGTGAACATTGTTTTTGATGGTTGCATGATTTTCCATTGTTTGTTCCCATCATAATTTCCTGAACTATTCTCAGATTTCTGTTCTTTCTAAGTTATTTTCAAGTTTTCACTCTTAGGATCAATGTTGGAATAAATCTTGGTTTACATTTTCTGTGATTTCCTTATAATAAATTCCTAGGAGTGAAATGACTAGAGCAATGGTTTTAGACATTTTTAAGACTTTGGTTACATATTGCCAAACTGCCTTCCAGAAATGCTGTTTTCTGGAAAGAAAGTTTGTTTTTTTGTTTTTTTGTTTTTTTTGTGGTACGCGGGCCTCTCACTGTTGTGGCCTCTCCCGTTGCGGAGCACAGGCTCCGGACGCGCAGGCTCAGCGGCCATGGCTCACGGGCCCAGCCGCTCCGTGGCATGTGGGATCTTCCCGGACCGGGGCACGAACCCACGTCCCCTGCATCAGCAGGCGGATTATCAGCCACTGCGCCACCAGGGAAGCCCCATGGAAAGAAAGTTTTACAGGTGTCTTCTTCAAGACATGGCCCTGGATCAGGACACTGAGCCCATCTTCAGAGCCTTCCTCCTCTGGGAAGTTCAAGCCGTGTCCCTGCTATTTGCTTCGCAATTGTTTTCCCAGGCTTTCCTCTCTCTCATTATCAGAAAAGTAGCAGTGGAGGACCAATTTGGTTCTAAATGCACTTTTACTAATTGCACCGTATGTTACACATTTGGGTCATGGTAGCTTTGGTTTCTGTTTGTGTGTCTTCAGGGGAGAAAATGGAAAGAAGCCAACAGAGGAAGGAACCAGTGATGTGGGAAGCCCAGCCCTTGGTACCTCCAGCTGCCCTCTCCATCCCGGTAGGTCATGAGATATGCAGAAGGTGGACTGGGTTCAAAGACCCACCCAAGTTTGCCTTTTTGGTCCATTTTAATTATCTGGCAATTTAATTGTAGTTAAGTTGAGCTGAAATTAAATTGTGACTTAGTTGTGGGTTCTCTCCCACCCCCAAGGTTGTGTTTTGTTGTTCAAAGTCACATGTCTTGGGACACATTTCCTTGAGGAAGATGTGAGAATAGCATGGGCTGTATAGGAGGCAGAATCCTGTATCACCCGGTAGCAACTTGTGTAATCCTGGCATTGTCATTTTGGAGTAGAGCCGTGTTTATATTGGGCATGAGGCAGGGCATAATGCTGAGGACCCCAGGCAGCCCATGGTCTGCAAGGAGGAAGGACACATGTGGGAAAGGTCATGGGCACAGTGATATTGACAGTCAACACAGAGGTGAGTGAGGGAAAGGTTTGGGGATAGGAATGAGTCCCAAGCCTGCAGGATAGGATCCAAGTGGTGGAAAGAAGATCCTGAAGCACAAAACTGATAAGTCTGCAGTTGGATCTGAACCTGGCCTCAGATGGAGCCCAGCCCCTAGACTAAGCATTAATCTTAGTCACAAACTGGACTTGTCCCCAGGCTCACTAAGCCCTGATCCAGCCTCCATATGAATTTGGACTCGGGCACAGAATTAAGCTGTAACCTGGCAAGTGTCTGAGCCTTAGCCCCAACCAAGAACAATTCTGTTTATCCATTCAAATAATGTTTATTCAATGCTTACAGATTTCAGGTCGTTCTCTGACCTGAAGCCTCTTCACCTTTTCTCATTATTAGTGTGAAATTGAATGAGATAATATGTGTACCAGGTTAGTGCAATTCCTGCACACAGCTGTTACCATGACCTACCCTTGCCACAGCCTGAGCCCTACCAATCCCCCTCAGTGTTGGGAGGACAGTAGTCTTCTTAGAATGTAAAGAGGGGCTCTTATAAGGCTTTCCAGCAGTTCTCATGAAGGCTTGCCTCCGTTGGTCTTACATGCACAGTTTTCTGGGTCTAATAGCTGAACATTCTGTGCGGGTCTCCTTGCTTGCTCTGGTCCCCAGCCCACCTCCCTGCTTCTTCACAGCCTCACTCTTCCTACACGCCTGTCAATGGAAACACTCCAAGAGGGAAAGATTTCTGGATGACGTCTTTCCTTCTTTAACTCCTCTTCACACACAAAGCTATTTCTTTTCAGCTCCACTGTTCTGAGTATAGAAAGGATGGCTGGAGTTTAGAACTGTCTGTTCTTTTGCCTCTTCCAAAGGCAATGACGTTCTCTATCTTAATTTGGGCTGTTACAACAAATGAGCACAGATGCACAACTCATAAACAACAGAAATTTATTTCTCACAGTTCTGGAGACTGGGAAGTCCAAGAGCAAAGTACCAGCAGGTTCTACCAAATATATTTACAGTATCTGGTTAGAACCCACTTCCTGGTTCATAAATAGCCATCTTCTCACTGTATCTTCATATGGCAGAAGGGCTTGCCCCTTCTGAGAGCTCTTTGGGGTCTCTTTTGTAAGGGCACTAATTCCATTTATGAGGGTCCCACCCTCATGACTTAATCAACTCCAAAAGGCTCCACCTCCTAATACCAACTCATTGAGAGTTAGAATTTCAACATTTCAACATATGAGTTTGGGGGGACACAAACATTCAGTCCATAACATTCTCCATTGATGTTGGACAGAACTCTGTATCCCCAACCTGGGGCAGAATGTGGGTGGAGGTTGCCACCTGCAAATGACTCCAAATGATCATTCCTGATTCATTTATGATTGAGCTGTTGCTAGGCTTTTAGTGTACGTGAGGGCCTGTGACATCGTTGGCCTGGCTTCCTCCTTCAGATGTAAGTACCTGGGCATTCTGAACATCTTTGCTCTTTGTGATGTCTGCCACTCTGAGATACTCCTTCCAACCCCAGAGTGCATGGGCATTGCCCAATAACTCAAAGGTGACTCTGAATTCTGAATAAGCTCTCAGTCATCCAATCTCACTGGAATTGTGCCTGCAAAAACTGTTCATCTCTCTTGGAGACTTGAGGGATAGCAGGTATTTGTGAATTCTTTTCTACTTTATAGAGAATTGGGCCAGCAGAATCCACCAGAATGGGGCTGCTTTTTTGTTAGCAACAGACCCACCCAGATTCCTGGAGATCAGCCACTGGGAGGAAGGGGTTGTTGCCTTCCTTATGCAAAGAAATGGAAAGGTCATTTCACTTGATCCTTAATATAGTTTTTAAAGTCAGCACAATTATCCCCATTTGCCTGATGTAGAAATTGAAGTTTGGAGATGTTAAGGAAACTGCAAACTCACACAGTTACTGACCCAAGTGGGACTGGAAGGGACAATTTCAGCATTCAAATGATCATGCTCTAGCAAAGAGAAAACCACAAATCAGCTTTGTGGGGCACAAGAATGAACTTCCATTTGTATCTTTTTGTGATACATTTTAACTGGGCCTTCTCCCCTTGTTCCTTCTGAGATGTTTAGAACTTGAGAGTAAGAGGAGATCTCACAGACCCCGAGGTCAATATTCATGCTTCATAGAATGGGTCAGGCTGCTCAAGTGAGAAGCAGATTACCAGCAGGAGGGATTTTCCAGGGCAGAGGTTGTGATGAAAGAAAGAAAAAGAAAGAAAAGAAAAGAAAAGAAAGAAAGAAAGAAAGAAGAAAAGAAAGAAGGAAAGAAAGAAGGAAAGAAGGAAGGGAGGAAGGGAGGGAGGAAGGGAGGAAGAAAAGAAAGAAAGAGAAAAGGAAGGAGGGAAGGAAGAAAGGAAAGAAAGAAAGAAAAGGAAGGAAGGAAAGAGAAAGAAAGAAGAAAGTGAGCACAAGTTTTATGGTAGACCATACATATGTTTCTTAACATCTTTCAAACTTCTTTGTTTCCTTATTTGTAAAATGGGAGTAATAATACTTGCCATTCAGGGCTATGGAAAGAATTAAATGAAAGTGCATTTCTGAAACATTTGTCACTGTGCCATACAAGTTTAAAGAATAAAATGTTCCAACATGCAGAGTGACTGTAAAATCTAAAGAGTTGGGAACCCAGATCGGTCCTTCTCTCCTCTGCCTCCCCTTCTCCACCAGCCTTTCTTTACCTGCATCTTTCTTGCTGCCCCCTTTCTTGGAGCTCTGCTGCAGCCCACCTGCTCTTCACTCCCCGCAACCTCCCACCCACAAGCACACATTGTTCAGGTTCAACCTCTAGGCTCCTCCTCCTTTGCACTACTTTCTGCTTGTCCAAACTGTTTCCAGGTTCAGTGAACACTCGTTTAACCAGTTCAATGCCCATGGATCTTTGCCTTCTTTATGGCTCATTAATGGGTCTAAACAGGACTTGATCTATTCCAGCAGTTTGGGAGCTGTTTTATTTGAGGGGTTGTAAGACCATCAAGGGAAGAGTTTTCATTCCCAGCACAGCTGAGTGCAGGCTTCAGTTCATGAGAGTAACACTAGGCATGCCCTGACCATAATGGTCTAGAACAGTGCGTAGAATATGGACGAGAAAGGGAGGGAGAGGTTTAGCATCTTCTGCTGTTGCTCTTCTTCTTGTTGCTCTTCCCACTCCCTGACATACACACTAACTTACTCTCTCTCTCTCTCTCTCTCTCTCTCTCTCTCTCTCTCTCTCTCTCTCTCTCTCTCTCTCTCTCTCTCTCTCTCTCACACACACA
>NC_041233.1:34293132-34323665 GCF_002837175.3 Physeter macrocephalus | reverse complement strand
GAACATTTAGTTACACCTTACTTAAGCAAATCCTGTGGAACACACACACACACACACACACACACACACACACACACACACACACTTAGACCTTAGCAAAACAGAGTGCAGGGCTGGATCCATTTCACCACAGCGAAGCCTGTGACTTTTCTTTTAAGCACTTTCTTGGGAACCTCATCTGCTATGAACTTTAGTTTTGCCCAATGACCTAATTTATCTAAGCAGTTCAGCATGATTCTGTCATCATGAGACAACTCAAACACCTTGAGTAATTGCCAAGAGCTCTGACTTCTGATGGAAAGACCCTTCGTCAGCCACAAGATGTCTGCATGGTGAAGGAGAGGGGGAACAAAGAAACAGACCCACTGAGGTGTGGTTCTCCTCATGCTGGAGGACTGAGAGAAAATCTGAGCCTAAACACTTTCCAGAAACTTCCACAAGCCTTGCTTTAAAGCCAAGCCTATCCGAAAGCTACACCTGTAAAATCTGACAGAGCACATTTAATTTCCCCAACTTGGAACAGTCTCTCAATTGCTCCCAACTCAGAACAAAATCAGATTACCTCTGATGTGATTTCTTTCCCAGTTTCATGGATCATAGGTGTAGGTTATTTTAAGAACTGCTACCAAAGAAGAAAGGGAAAGGAATTCAATATAATAACACTAGTAACGTGATCGAACGGGTCTGTGCAAACTTCTTCTACTTGCCCCTCCTCCTTCCCTTCTTCCCATGCATCCTCCCCTCCTTGCTTTCCTGAACAAAATTTATTGATACCCAAGCCACACACGAGGTACTGAGGACAAGGAGGTGAGCAAGGACAATACCTTCACCTAGTTCACAGGCCAGTTGGCAGAGGGGATGGCATAGAAGGGACCCAGTTTCTGATCAGGACTCTGCCGATGACTGCATTTTCTTCTCTGTGCAATTCCCCAGTGTTTCCTCTGTAATCACTGCTATCTTTCAGATTCAGTGACATCAGAAAGGTGAAACCTGGATGGAAAGGGGTTCAAGCAAGAGGGAAGAGGTTGCAGCAGACAGGATTATAGCCAATTCTGAATTTTAAGATTCTTCAGGCTTCATTCCTTTTTTGCAATATTTGTTTTTTTGTAGACTTTCTTGTTATACACAAAATAAAATCTCATTGCAGAAGCATTAAAAAAAGATAATAGCTCACATTTACTAAGCTCCTATTTGGTTGCTAGGCCCTGAGCAAAGTGCTTTATGTGAATTACACACCTCATTGCTACTGAGACTTAGAGGGGTTGACTTACCGAGCTGGCAGAGCAAGTTAGTGACAAACCAGGATTCTAATCAGAGTGTGTTGACTTTGGAGTGCAGCACCTTGACTACTAAATTATCCTGCCAAGAAAAGAAGGGGCCAGTTAATTCCCTTGTAAAGTCATTTTGGTTAGTACGCTTCCTTCTTTCTAATATTCACAACTCTTTTTTTGACTCCAATTGCTTTGGGTTCCACATCCAGATTGATACTCAACACCATTAGCAAAGAAAATCAAAATCATGATGAAATATCACCTCAGGCCTGCTAGAATGGCTATCATCAAAAAGACAAGAGATAATAAACTCTAACGAGGACATGGAGAAAAGGAAACCCTTGTGCACTTTTGGTGGGAATGTAAATTGGTACAACCAATATGGAAACAGAAAACAGTATGGAGGTTCCTCACAAAATTAAAAAATAGAACTACCATATGATTCAGCAATTCCAGTTCTGGGAATATATCCAAAGGAAACCAAATCACTCTGTCAAAGAGATATCTGCAACCCCATGTTCATAGCAGAATTATCTATAATAGCTAAGACATAGAAACAACCTAAGTGTCCATCAATGGATGAATGGAAAAAGAAAATGTTCTATCTGTCTATCTATCTGTCTGTCGATCTATCTATGAAAGAAAGAAATCCTGCCATTTGTGATAACACGGATGGACCCTGAGGGTATTATGCTAAGTGAAATAAGTCAGGCAGAGAAAGACAATTGCTGTATAATTGACGAATATGTGGAATCTAAAAAACCAACCAACCAAACAAAAAACACCAACAACAAACCCATAGAAAGTCATAGAAAAAGAGAACAGATTTGTGGTTACCAGAGGCAGGGGTTGGAGGTGGTAGACTTGGATGTAGGCAATCAAAAGTTACAAACTTCTAGCTGTAAGATAAATAAGCACTAGGGTTGTAATGTACACATTATGATATGCATGGAAGTAGTTTTCCTTGTATTTATCCTGCTTGTAGTTCATTGAGGTTCTTGTACCTGTAAGTCAATGTTTTTCATCACATTTTATAACTTTTCAGTTATTATATTTCACATCATAGACAAACTACTGGGGACCAAGATAAAGATACAAGCTTGAAAGCATCCAGTGAAAAAAGGTGTGTTGTGTACATGGTAACAAAGGTGAGACTGACCACTGACTTCTTATCAGGAAGACAGAAGACCAGAATGCAATGGAATGACCTCTTTATAGTGCTGGGGTCTTGGTGGCAGGGTCACTCCACGGGAAGGCTATATAAGCTAAAAACAACTTTCAAAAGTGAGAGTTTAATACAGAAATCTTATGGTAGAACAAAAGGTGAGAGAATTTGTTGCCAATATGCCTGCAATAGAAGAAATCCTAAATAATATCCTGGAGCCAAAAAGGAAATGATATAAGAGAGAAACTCAGATATCTAGGAAGTAAAGAAAGGCAACAGAAGTGGAAAATAAACACTTAAACATAAAAGACATTTTTTCCTCCTAATAATTTCTATAAATATTAACTGATTTTAAAATCAAACAAGTAACATCATAAAGTAGAATTTATCATGTATTTAGAAAAACACCATGACACTACAGAAGGGGATTGTATACATAAAATAATACTGTTCTTTAGTTACTCTGTTTGAAAGATGCTAAGTGGGAGGTGTGAAGAGTGAAGTGGAACATTGTAACATCAGTAGTGGATCCCTCAGGTGTGACGTGGTACAATATTAACCTAACTAGATTGAAAGTGAAAAATACAGCTAGTTAGCCCTGGAGCAACTGCTAACAAAATAACAAAAGATGTCTTGCTAAGAAGTTAATAGAGGAAGTAAAAGAGATTTTTGTTTATTTATTTTAATTTGGCCGTGCTGCGCGGCATGTGAGATCTTAGTTCCCCAACCAGGGATTGAACCCATGGCCCCTGCATTGGAAGTGCAGAGTCTTAACCACTGGACTGCCAGGGAAGTCCCAAAAGAGATTCTTGTATACGAGTAATCCCCCCAACACCCCCCAACGAGAAAAAAAGGCAAGAAAAGCACAAAAGAAGAACAAAACTGGAAGACACAAATGGAAAAAAATTAAATTATTCCTCTTGCCAGGTGGAAAACAAATAGCAAGATCGTAGACGTCAACCAACCACAGGAATAGTCACCTAGAAGATTGTAAAAGGACTAAACACTAATTAAAAGTCAGAACTTTTCAACTGAAAAAAAGCAGGTTCCAACCCTATGCTCCTTACAGGAGACACAAAGAAATTCCAGCCTTATGTGGTTTCACCAAGAAATGCTAGCAAATATTCGAGGGAGAAAGCAGTCCAGTCTCATACAACCCTTACAGAAAATAGAGGGGGAGGAGATGTTGCCTACCTCATTTTATACATCCAGCATTGTCCAGATTCCCAAACCAGACACATCTATTGAAATGGAAAACAACAGACAAATACCTTCATGAACCTAGATACAAAACTCCTTAAAATATTAGTCAGTTGCATCTGTCGTTGGGCTCTCTTTCTCATTTCCCAATGTTGCTGAATTTTCTCTTTCAGTCCTTAGTTAAATTTATCAGAATGTTGTTTGTTTTATTGACATATACAAAGGCCTGTAAAGGTATTAATTTTAATTTATGTCTTATTTTAATATAATTTCAGCTTTTATATTGTATTGAGTCAGTGTGTGTCTCGATTGTAATATGGTTTTTTCCCCGCCCCGATATCCTATGGTCATTTAAAAAAATAGTAGAGTACAAAATATATACATCTGGCAAATAAACTTTATTTACTGTATTATTCAGTTTCCCTGAAACCCATTTACTCTTGTTTATTTGATCTGTAAAAGATTTAGAGAATTGGATTAGTTTCCCAACTTGATGATAGTTCCATTAATTTCCCCTCATATTATAGCGGTTGTTATATTTACGTTAATGCAGTGTTATTGCCCATAAACATTTCATGGCAGGTCTATTGAGAGCATTTATCATTATCGACAATGCTATTAATACTAAATATACTTCCTGCTTATCTTTAAATATCCAGTTCAGGAAGCACCTCCTCTAAGTCTTGCCCTGGTCCTCCAGGCTCATTTTTCTACATCCCCCCCGGCCCCCGGGGCTTAATTCTTTATTAATATGGTGCTTTGTGCGGTGTTCTTCCTCATTAGATTGTGAGCTCCATGAGAATGGAGTTCATGCCTTATTTCCTTTTAAGCTGCAAGTTTTAGCATAGTTCCTGGATTGGGGATGGAGCTGGGTAAACGTTCATTGAATTGGATTGAAAGAAAAGTGACCAAAAAAAAAAAAATAGGTATTTAGAAATAGTCGTCATAGGCATTGGAGGATGTGCTGGATGTGAAGTCAGATAATGGGAAGAATTTGAAAACAAATAGAGAAACAGAAGGAAGATGCAGCCAGCTTAGAAACTGCCCTCACCACTCCAGCCCCATCTTACCTCCAGCTCCCTTCCCCAATCCTTCTCGTCACTCACCCTCCTTTCAGCATGTGTCAGCTGCCAGTCCCCACTCCCCCCCAAACCCCTGCACATTCTTCCCTCACCTTTGGCCCTGGAGCAAAGCAGGTCAGCTGGCATGCTGTTTGTATGGCAAGTGTCTGGGATAAAAATACTGTGTTTTGACAGCTTGGTAGTGTGAAATCATTCTTTACAAGGCACATCTGCGTGGGCTCCCTTACCTGGGAAGAGGATAACAAGGCAGTAACTGGGATGCTCTGTAGAGACAGGGATGGGCCATGGGAGAAATGAGTGTTTCTGTTTCAGTGTCAGATATCAGGCACACGTAGCTCAGGGAATGCTCTTGGATGAGACAAGCCTGGGACTGGAGAGAAGCAACATGGCACCTTCAGCCCCAGTGCTTCACCTGCTTCTGACCTGTTGATTCCTAAAGGCCCCTGAACTGCAGCTTTAACTGGGGGTCAGTAGAAAGGGAGACAGTTCCAAACTGCTCAACCCATTCCTATTCATCTCCACCCCTGCTCAGTCTTTGCACCTGGGGAGGAGGGCGGGGAGGGGATCTGACCAAAGAGACCACTTGCAAGTCCTGAAAGTAGTATTGTGTGCTTTACACTTTGGCCTCTGCACCTGCTATTCCCTCAACCCAGAATGCCCACAGCCCTCCTCCTCTGCACCTCTTGCAATTCTATGCATCTTTCAGGAACCCACTCAGATATCAACTCCTCTAGGAAGCCTTTCTTTGTTTCTAAGGAGTACTGATAACATCCTTCTGTGTGCTTCTAATATAGCCTGGTCATTTAGCCATCATAAAATTTTAAGGGATAGATAGTAATGAATATTTTTATTAAGATATCTCTTTCTCTTAGTAGTCTGCGGGATCTTTTCTGTTAGGGCAAGATTTTATTCATCCCTTGCATTCTCAGTACCTAGTGGTTGGTACATAGTAATACTCAATAAAGGTTGCAAATTTATTGGAATTGAGGGGGTAGATGGATTAATTCACTGATAACTGGAGGGAAGAATGCTTTACATTGGAGGACTGGCCTTTCTGGAAATGTATTTGGTATTTTTTTTTTTTTTAAAGAATCTTGTGCACTTGACTGAAAGGAACTCCATCTCTCCTTAACCACTAAAGCAACATTGTCTACAGGCCTTGGATCCCAAAAGATACGGAGTCACATTTCTGTTCTATTACTAGAGTCTTGGTCTTGGTCATAACTTTTTGAGCCAATTTATTCATCTGGTAAAATATAGATATTCATCTGGTAAAATATAGATATTAACTCCTACTTCTTTTGGCATAACCGACTGCCTGTGGATTTTTTTATTCTAATAATTTTTGTATGAAATCTAGTCTCTGATTTATGGTGTTCCTGACCTTCCCAGAATATCGTGGAGATTAAATGAGATGACATAGATGACAGATCAGAATTGCATTAGGAGTAAACCTCCCTTTTGCTTTAAACACATCAGTGATGGATGAGCTATGCTCACAAACAAGAGGAACCTCTCAGGGGCCCAGAGCATAACTGAAGCCCTCGGTGGTGAGCAGAGCTGTAGTCACAGGCCTGCTGAGCAATACATCTGGAAGCTAGCATAAGCAGCCTGGAGTGAGTGTGACATCTGGGGGTAATGGGAACCAAATGTACTCTGCATGGGGTGAGGGTCCCGAGCCAGCACATTGCATGAGACAAAGGCAAGCACAGCGTTCTTGCACCTGGTAAAGAAGGCTGAAAAAGATACTATGGGCCCTGTCCTGAGGTGTGGTTTATATAAGCCGTGCATGCCTTGGCTGAAGAAAGATTTTTAAAGTTCACTTAGAATTTGCCCTCCCTTGCTAACATAGTGCTGGACCTGTGATTTGCAATATCAGTCCAGGATGGAGCCCCAAGCCACCAATATAAAATCTGCTTATGGAGTGGATGATGCAGGGGCCATATGGATAAAATCATGAAGCCGCTAGATTGCAAGGAGTGAGTTTAGAGAGAAGACAAATAAAACACCAAACAAAGAAAACAGCCTCTCAGGATGAGTCTACAAAGGGCAACTCCAGGCAACCTGAAATGTACCAGGAGATGGTAATCTCCCTTTTTCTTCAGTGGTCCTATCAATTTCTACTTTTTCATCTATATATATATGTGTGTGTGTGTGTGTGTGTGGTGTGTGTGTGTGTGTGTATGTAATCGTGTTTTCCTTCTAGACAGTGTGCTCTTGAGGCCAGTGGCTTTCTCTAAGTCTTCCCTCCTCCCTACGGGGGTACAGGCCAGGGCAAACAGTGGAAGCTCTGTTTGCCATTGGCAGAACTCTGTGTATGCCAAATGCTGTGACTTTGTAGTGGAATCACTGCAAAGAGCACAGTGGGTGTGATCAATGTCCGTGTGAAAGGGAGTTTGAAATTCTTTTTGTTGAACCATTTGTGAAGACTGGGTAGTTGCTCTGGGGGATTTTCCTATTTCTTAGCACTAATAACATTCTCTACAACACAACTTCAGTGCACAGGAATCCTTCTGGCCATGGATGTAGCTTCCATCATAGAGTGGGAAAATCCCAGGCCAACCGCCTCCCGAGTTCCAGGCTCATCAAGCGTATTTCATCTTTCTGGCTGCCCAGTACTATTTGGTGTTATTCTCTCTGCTGCTTTTTCAGATCTTTCTTTTTTCCCCCCATCTATTTCACATGCTTGGGTTGGCAGCTGCTCACTCAACAGTATGAGGAAGCCAGTTGCCTTCAAAACAGTAGGAGAGTTTCCTTTTTTTTTTTTTCCCCTCCCAAGTGTTTAATTTGATATTTTTGGTGAATTTGATATCATTTGGTAGCACTCCATCAGCGCATACCCTGGGGCTACAGTTTGTCTTTAAATGAAACTAACTTTGTTTCTGAAATTCTCTCCATTAGTTATTGCTGTTTTGATCCTCCTCTGTCAGCCCACATCCGTTCTTCAGCTTCTCCCTTTTTCACCTCTAGCTCCTCATCACTCTCTCTTTGTTCTTAAGTGCCTGGGTTTCAAGAGGAAGGGGCCTGTGTCTTGCCAAGGCAGTCCTCTCACTGCCATTACTAATCAAGCCAACTCCCACCTTTGTTTAAATGTCATGAGCCAGCAGTGACAGTGTATTCACACCCTCATTTGAACTCACAATATTCTCATGTAATTGTAAGTCAAGATCCAGGCAAATAAGGCAAGCCACTACAGAGTGATTGTTTCTACACTCAGCTCTAGACCTACCTGACTCCAAAGTCCATGCTTTCTTCACCCCAGTGTGATGACCCCTCTCTCTGACCACAGTGCACTGTGTGCAGCCTTTTCTGTTTTATCATGTCATGCACCATGCTTCTTTCCGGTGTTGCCAATCTATTCGTCTTAGAGTGTCTGTCGTAGTTTTAGAGAGGGGGCTAAATCTTCTGGCTGGCCTGAAATACTCACCATTGCTCCTTTCGTTGTTGGCAGTCTGCTACAGCCCTGACAGAGTTACCGAAATTACAACCCTGGATTTTTCTTCAGTCCTCCTCCTACTGTTGAAAACTTTTCTCCTCTGTCCATGGTTCTGCTTCTTGCTAATCCTGCTTCCATGCCCTCACATTTCTTCCTTTCTGGACTCTGGTCAGCGAATAGGTCTGAAGGCAAACAGATGTTAGACAAGCACAGCCTACTTTTCTGCTACTCAACATTCATTCTCAACTTCTGCCTTTATTTAACCTGCATACAGCAGCAACTTCATGAGACAGAAGGGGCAACACAGTGTCCTGTTATTCACTGTACCCATCTGAAAATCTCACATCTCCAGTGATCTACCATCTTCCCTTTTACTTCTAGATGTGGCTTCTGGTGTTCTGTGAACTGAAATGTAAATGTAGGCACGACTTATATATATATATATATATATATATATATCTCACTCAATAGAAAAATGGAAAACTAAAAGAGTGAAATATATAAAAGTATATATATATGTGTATATATGTATATGGTTGACCCTTGAACAACAGGGATTTGAACTGCGTGGGTCCACTTGGATTTTTTTCAATAAATATATCGGAAATTTTTTTTGGAGATTTGCGACAAACTGAAAAAACTCACAGATGAACTGGGTAGCCTAAACATACTGAAAAAATTAAGAAAAAAGTTAGGTATGTCCTGAATGCATAAAATATATGTCGATATTAGTCTATTTTTACCAATTACTACCATAAAATATACACAAATCTATTATAAAAAGTTAAAATTTACCAAAACTTGTGCACACAAACACTTACAGACCATACATGGTGCCATTTGCAGTTGAGAGATATGTAAACAAATGTAAAGATACAGCATTAACTCATAACTGCATAAAATTAACTGTAGTAATACTGTCCTACTGTAGTAATCTCATAGCCACCTCCTGTTGCTGTTTCTGTGAGGTTAAGTGTTGTGAGTATCCGCTTAAAACACTGTGTGATGCTAACTATCTTTGAGTGAGAAGTTTGTCTCTCCAGTAAATTGTGTGTCATAATAAAAAGTGATCTCTTGCAATTCTTGTGTATTTTTCATCGTGTTTAGTGCAATACCATAAACCTCGAATAACACCATGGGACCCATATGAAGTGCCACTAGTGATGCTAGAAGTGCTCGCAAGAAGCAAAGTCATGACATTACAACAAAAAGTTGAATTGCTTAATGTGCACCATAGATTGAGGTCTGCAGCTGAGGTTGCCCACCATTTCAAGATAAATGAATCCAGCAAAAGGACCATTGTAAAAAGAGAAAAGGAAATTTGTGAAGCTGTCGCTGCAGCTACATCTTGCACTTTTTGTGAAATACCTTTTTATCTCATACTGAAAATGCAGCTTTTATGTGGGTGCAGGATTTCTGTAAAAAATGCATACCTATAGACTCTAATACGATTCAAGAAAAATCAAAGTCATTATATAACAACTTCAAGCAAGAGGAAGGTAAGGGATCTAAAGCTAGGGAATTTAATGCCAGCAAAGGATGGTTTGAGAATTGCTAAAGAGGTTTAACTTAAAAAATGCCAAGATTACAGGAGAAGCAGCTTCTGCTGACCAGGAGGCAGGAGACAAGTTCCCAGATGCCTTTAAGAAAATTACTGAGGAGAAAAGATATCTGCCTGAACAGGTTTTTTTTTTTTTTTTTTTTCCTTCGGTACACGGGCCTCTCACCTTTGTGGCCTCTCCCGTTGCGGAGCACAGGCTCCAGACGCGCAGGCTCAGCAGCCATGGCTCACGGGCCCAGCCGCTCCACGGCATGTGGGATCCTCCTGGACTGGGGCACGAACCCATGTCCCCTGCATTGGCAGGCGGACTCTCAACCACTGCGCCACCAGGGAAGCCCTGAACAGGTTTTTAATGCAGACAAACGTGCCCTATTCTGGAAAAAAAAATGCCACAAGGGCTATTATCAGTAAGGAAGAGAAGCAAGTGCCAAGATTTAAGGCAGGAAGGGATAGACTAAACCCATTGTTTTGTACAAATGCTGTCGGGTTTATAATCAGAACTCTATAAAGCTGCTAACCCTCAAGCCTTGAAGGGAAAAGATAAACACCATCTTCCACCCTTGGTTGTACAACAAGAAGGCCTGGACAACAAGAACCCCTTTTCTGGATTGGTTCCATGAATACTTTGTCCCTGAAGTCAGGAAGTATCTTGTCAGTAAGGGAGTGCTTTTTATAGTTCTTTTGATACTGAACAATGCCTCTGGTCACCCAGAGCTCCATGAATTCAACACCAAAGTTGTCAGTGTGGCCTGCTTGCCCCCAAACACAATGTCTCTAATTCAGCCTTCAGATAAGGGGGTCATAAGGACCTTTTAGGCTCATTATACATAGTACTGTATGGGAAGGATTGTCAACTGTATAAAAGAGAACCCTGGTAGAGGGAACATTGTGAAAGTCTGGAAGGATTACACCAATGAAGATGCCATCGTTGTTACAGAAAAAGCCACGAAAGCCATGAAGCCTGAAACAATAAATTTCTGATGGAGAAAACTGTGTCCAGAAGTTGTACATGACTTCACAGGATTAACTACTGAGCCAATCAAGGAAATCATGAAAGAGATTGTGGATATGCCAAAAATAGTAGGGGAGAGGGGAAGTGTTTCAAGATATGGATCTTGGAGAAATTCGAAAGCTCATAGACACCACACCAGAGGAATTAACAGAAGACAGCTTGATGGAGATGAGTGCTTCTGAACCAGTGCCAGACGATGAGGAAGATGTAGAAGAAGCAGCGCCAGAAAACAAACTGACATTAGATAATCTGGCAGAAGAGTTCCGACTATTAAAGACATTTCTTTTGGCTTCTTTTAGGACATGAACCTTCTATGATGTGGGCATTGAAACTAAAGCAAATGGTGGAAGAAGGATTGGCACCATATAGAAACAGTTTTGAAGAAATAAAAAAGCAAAAAAAATCAGACAGAAATTACTGTATATTTCCATAAAGTTGCACCAAGTGTGCCTGCCTCTCCCGCCTCCCTTACACCTCCTCCACCTCTTCCACTCTGCTGCCCCTGACACAGCACGACCAACCCCTCCTCCTCCTCCTCCTGCTCAGCCTACTCAGCATGAAAACGATGAGGATGAAGACCTTTATGATGATCCACTTCTACTTAATGAATAGTAAATAACCATCTTGCCATCCAGTTACTAAACATATCTGTCGTGCATGTGTATGAGCTTCTTCATGTGAAAATCTAATAACTGTATGGCAAAAACATGCCTGTGAATTTTGAGTTGGCACAAACATTTCTACCAGAAAGAGTGTTCCACATTTGCTTGGTAGCTGGTTCCATGGGCAGGGTTGGAATTACCAGAAGGAACATGCAGAAAGAATGGAAGAGACTCAAAAATAGTCTCAGGAGACCAACATATCTCAGGGACAGGCAAGGGCAAAGACCTGAGAATGGAGACCAGTACAGAACAGAAAAACAGCAGCAAGAAGATGGTATTTTGTTTATCATAATTATTCAAGAGAGAGAAAGATGGTAAGAAGGTCAAGGACTTGAACTTGTAGGAGTCTGAGATGTAAATATTCTATTTGGTATTGGGGAGGTCAGTTTCAGTGAGTGGTAGGAATGAAAGATAGATTGTATTTGTTGAGCAACTATCATGAGATAAAGAAGTCTGATCTTTAAAAAAAGATAGCATTTCTGGCTGAATTTTGCATTCTCAATAATCCCCTGTGGAGAATCTGGTACATGACAGATGTTTAATAATATCCTCATTGCTCCCTTGGAGTCTGGGTCTCTCTGCCTCCTCTAGGGATCTGCTCTGGGCACTCCTCCTAGGATCTACTGTGCCTCCTAAGTGTGCTTGATATGTACCCTTGTGAGCTCTTGGTATTAAGCTCTCACCCTTAGTTCTGCGATGGCTGACCTCAGCCTGCTCACTACTGAGGGCTTGTTGCTTATTTTCCCAGAGAGGAGAGAGAGGGCATTGCAACATACACAGGTTTTGCTTAGATAATTTCACAGAGTGATGACCATTCATTATAAGTGCAAATGTTAGAATAAAGGAAACACGCTGTTTAACAGTTATAGTTTTAAGAGATGGTGTTGTCAATCATGATCTCTCACTGGACAAAAACATTTTTAATTAGCTGGTTTGAGAAAACAGTCAACTGGAATATGTTGTTTTAAAGCTGATGAACAAGAGTTGGATGCTATCTAGATTATTCATTTTTTGTCTGTGATGCTGACCACCTGATCAGCACAACCCACTATTCTCTGCCACCATTTTACATCCCGATGTTCTGTCTCTTCTGGAGTGAAAATGGTTCCTTAGCCATGAATGACTGCCACCTAACCTCAGCATTTAATCTCTCCTCTCACTGCAAATAGGTTGTGGTTTCCTTGGGTCTTCTCCTCTGGCTCCACTCCCCTATGTCCCTTTGAGTCTTTTAAGAGCATGTCTTTGAAATAAAGAATTGTACCAGAGTAAGCATTATGTGCCTTCTCTTTCAAAGAAAAAGAGTCTAAAACACATTGTCTCTCTGCTCTATGCTAAGCACTTCCACAAATTTTATCTAATTTAATCTTTACCACAACTCAATGGAGTATGTTTTTTATCCTGTCTTAGAGATAAAGAAATTGAGTCTCAGATTAGTGACTTGCTTATGATGACATATCCATTTGCCAGTAAAACCATAATTTATAACCAAGTCTGTCTTACCCAGTGCATTGCATTCTGTAGTACATATTAAATCCATGTGATAACTTAGCACCTATAGCACTTGATATTCCCTCTACCTTGAATGCTCTTCTCCTGTGGCTGGATTCTTCTTTTTGCTCAGATGTAAGCTTAAGTATTTTCTCCGCATAGGGCCTCTTATGACCACTCTATCCTCTAGCACTTTCTTTCACAATATGGCCATTATCAGTACTTGTCATTTTATTATTTATTTGGGGTCTTTATTGTTTGTCTTCTACTTCTAGAATGAAAATTCTGTAATTATAGACCTCTTGTCTTTCCTAGTCAACACCATATCCAATCTCTATAACAGTGTCTGGTACATCCTAGCCACTCAATAATTTATTGATTAATGAATAAATAAGTAAATTGATTATGGATTAAATGAATGAATAAACGAATGAGTAGAAATTTATCTTTTTCATCAACTATACTTTTTAACCTTTAACTTTTGCTCTATAATATAAATTATAAATCAGTAGCTCTAAAAAGGAATGAAACATTCTTTTCAAATTGAATTGGGCTTAGTTGATATAGAATAATATACACAAGTTCAATTAGAGAAAGAAGAACAAAAAAACCCCAAAGTTAGCAGAAGAAAAGAAATCATAAAGATCAGATCAGAAATAAATGAAAAAGAAATGAAGGAAACAATAGCAAAGATCAATAAAACTAAAAGCTGGTTATTCTTAGAAAAGCACAACCTTCTGATACTGAACCAGGAAGAAATAGAAAATATAAACAGACCAATCACAAGCACTGAAATTGAGACTGTGATTAAAAATCTTTCAACAAACAAAAGCCCAGGACCAGATTGCTTCGCAGGTGAATTCTATCAAACATTTAGAGAAGAGCTAACACCTATCCTTCTCAAACTCTTCCAAAACATAGCAGAAGGAGGAACACTCCCAAACTCATTCTACGAGGCCACCATCATCTCCCTGTTTCACCAGGGAGAAACAGGTGTAAAGAATGACAATTCGGTTTCTTCTTTATGCAACTGAATGTTTATGCCATTCCCTGAGATAGGGAACAATGGAAGAGATTGCTTATTGGCAGGGAAGATTTAAAGTTTAAAATTGAAGATACTGAGTCTGAGATATGTTAGGGACATCCAAGTGGAGAAATCAAGTAGGAGATTGTTATACCTGGGGTGACCACATGTGTTCTATTTTGCTTCAGACAGTCAGGTTTATGCCAGTTATGCCAGTGTTATAATCCACAGTACCTTCTTTCACTTTCAAAACTAGTTCTTACTTAGATCTATTACATCAGAACTTGGTTAGTATCAGAGCAAATTTTGTAGTCTTCTGCATCTAGATTTAATTTAAATATTGGGAAAAGATATTACTGCTTAAAGAGAGAAGATAAAGTGAGAAAAGAAAGGGATCAAGGAACAAGGCTTTAAAAGTTTCAGTGATGACATTGAGAATATTGAGCCTACAAAGGAGATAGAGAAAATATGTCTAGTTCTACAGAAGACAAGGGAAGAGACAAAAAATTTCTCTATTTCTATGTAAAAAATATCAAATGCCTCTAAGTTGATAGTCTTGATATGATTTAAGGTCAATAAGCAATATTAACATGTTTGATTCTAAGACCCCCCATTATCTTTTCCTAAGTAACACTCTCCAGACAATGCTACCATATGATTGAAAGAGAGGAATCAGAGCATGGGAAAAAGGAGAGAGAAGGCAGGGAGGGAACAATGTTGATCTAAGCCTGAGCCAGGAAGGATATCTGCTCATTCTGTTTGGTGAAGCTTATTGTGAGGAAGTTTGGAGAGGTGTGAATTTAAAGCTGAAAAGACTTCAAATCATCTTCTAGAGTTGCTATTCACAGCACATGGTGTCATGAACCCAACAGAGCCTCTATAAATGTTTGTTCATGGAGAAAGTAATTTATTTGCCTAGCTCTTATATTAAGTCTTAGTTTTCACACTCACTGTGGTAGGCAGAATAATGGACCCTCAAAGATGCCCAGGAACTAATTCCCATACCTTACATAGAAAATGGAACCTTGTATATGTGATTAAGTTAAGCATCTTGAGACAGGAAGATTATCTTGGATTATCTGGATGGGCCCATTATGTTCACAAGAGTCTTTATAAGAGGGAATGTCAGTGTTGGAAAGAGATTTGAGTAGTTTACTGGATTTGAAAATGGAGGAAAGGACCACAAGCCAAGGAATGCAAGTGGTACCTAAAAGCTGGAAAAGACAGAAGCAAATTCTCCCCTAGAGCCTCCAGAAGGAATATAGCTTGGCCACCACCTTGATTTAGCCCAGCCAATTTGGGGCAAAAGGAGAAATCATGAAGTATTTCTAAGTTTATGATTTGAGTAACTGGATGAATAGTTCTATTTATCGAAAGAGGGAAATCTAGAGCAAGAGTGAATTTAAGAGGGAAAATGGAGACTTCTGTTTCAGGTATGTAATATTTGAGATTCCCACTAGACCATCAACTGGAGCTGTTGAGTGGGCAGTTGGATGTATAAGTCCGGAGTTCAAGAAGTTGGTTAGGTCTGAGATATCTAGTTAGAGACATTTCATAATGCTAACAGCTTAATTATCAATTCCAATATACATGCTCCTGATAACAGAGCTTTGAATTTCATGCAAAGATTGACAGAAGTCCAAAGAGAAAGAGACTAATCTAAATCTAATCTAGATATTTTAACACTCTTCTCTCAGTAAATGATAAAAGACGAAGTAAGGATATAAAAGATTTGAATAAAATGATTAGCAAATTTGACAGAATAGGTTATATATAGAGCATTGCACCCAACAAACACAGAATAAACATTATTTTTTCAAGTATACATGGAACATTTACCAACATTGACCACATGCTGGGTGGTAAAGGGAATTTCAACAAATTTCAAAGGATTGAAATTCTACAGAGTAGGCTTACTGAACACAGTGATATTAAGCTAGAACTCAATAACAAAAAGATAACCAGGAAATTCCCATTTGTCTAAAAATTAAGGAGCACTGTTCTAAATACCCATGTATCAAGATAAATATTGAATAAAATTGAAAAATATTTGAACTGAATAATAGTGAAAATTTCTATCAAAATTTTTGGAATGTAAGCAAACAATCTTAGAGCAAAATCTATCACCTTAAATGTGAATATAATAAAAGAATAAAAGCTGAAAAATTAGTGACCTAAGCATGTATCTCAGAAAGTTAGAAAAAGTAAAATAAACTCAGGTAAAACTTAGAGAAGGAAACCATAAAGATATAAAAACAGAAAATAAGTGAAATTGAAAACATGCAGGGAGGGGATAAAATGTAAAAGTTGTTCCTTGACAGGACTAATAAAATTGTTAAGGCCCTGACAAGAAAAAAGGAAAGAGGACTCAAATATTCATTCTTAGGAATGAAAAGGAAATATCAGTATAGATGCTAAGGACACAAGACAGATAGTGAAATTATATGATGAATGGCACTTTGACAATAAATTTGAAAATGTAGACTAAAGAAATATCTAGAAAAAGAAAATACTAAAATTGATGAAAGGAGAAGATTGAAGAGTAAGTGTTAAAGAAGTTGAATCTGGAATTTAAAATTTTCCAGCAAAGTATATACCCAGATGACATATCCTTGGAAGATTCTGCCAATATTTAGGAAAAAGTAATGGTGAAAATTGAAAGTTTCCTTTCTGAGATTTGGAAAATACAGCATTTTCCCTCAGAGTAGGAACATAAAGATCACTACTCTCTTTGTTTTGTGTGACCAGAATAACCTTAATATCACAATCTGACAAGTGCATTATGTAAATGAAAAATAGAGGACAATCTCACTCCTGAAGATAGAGCCAGAAAGCCTAACACATTTTTGCAAACAGAGCCCATTATACATATACATAGTACAATTATATATATATATAGTATAAAGTATAAATATATAGTATAAAGTATATATATAATTATATGTATATAATTATATATATCTGTATATAGTGTAAAGCTTCATGACTATGTAGATTAATTTTTGGTGGGATGATTGGTTTAAATGTTAAAAAATTAAATAATGTGATTTACCACAGGAACAAAATAAGAAAGAACAATTATATTACCATTGCAAAAGATGCAAAGATGTTGATAAAATTTAACATCCATTCACCTTTGATGTCTTTAGCAACCAAGGAATAAAAGGGAATTGCCTTGATCTGAGAAAAAATATCTGTAAAGGATTTTGTTGCCAATATCATATATAATGCAGTATGATATTTTATAAATTATACAAGTACACCACAAAAATGGTAAACAGCCCAGATTCATACCTACTCATAAATAGTCACTTGTTTTAAAAGGAAGAATTACAAAGCAGTAGGAATAGAAATACAGCAAATAATAAATGATGCTGAGTCAGTTGTATATCCAAGTGGACAAAAATGAAATTTGACTCCTGTCTTGTACCTAACACAAAAATAAATTTCAAGGGGGCTGTAAATATGGATTTTCAAAGTCTATATGGATTGCAAAACACTGAAACTTCCAGAAGATAGTATATGAAAATATGCTCATTATCTTGGTGTAGGAAAAGCTTTCTGAATGACATAAATATATGTAAATGTAGAGGAAAAAATTGAAAAATGAAACTATATTAAAGTTAAGCACTTTTGTTTAAAAAGGACTATTAATAAAGGAAAAAAAACAAGCTACAGAGTGCAAGAAGATATTTGAAGCCCACATAACCAATAAAACCATGTATACAGAATCTATAACTATTTCATTAAGAAGAAATAATAGACTACCCAATAGAAAAATGGGCAAGAGAACTGAGCAAACATTTTACCAAAATGTCTGTCCAATTGGCCATTAATAAAATATTTATAAAAGTGCTCAACTTTTGGATACTAATCAGAAAATGTAATAATTTTAATCACAATTTAATACAACATTCATCTCACCAGAACAACTAAGAGAAAAAGAAAAAAAAAGACTAATATTTCTAAGTGCTGACAAATATGACGGGGACAAAAAAAAAATCCTCTCATAGACTACTAGTGGGAGTGTAAGTTGGTGTAAGTGTTTTGGAAAACACTATTAGTGAATTATCTATGCAAGCTGAAGATATATGAAGCCTGTGATCTCTCACTTTTACATCTATTGGTATGTACCAAGAGACGCGTAGAAGTACAAGGATGCTCATAGCAGCATTATTCATAAGAGCCCCAAACTGTAAACAATCCAATGTCTATCAAAAATAGACGGGATAAAGAGGCATGTTCATATGATGGAAGACTTTTTAACAATGAAACTGTATAAATTGCTTTGTGCAATATGACTCTCACAAACGTGATGTTGATCCAAAGAAACTAGATCCAAATTACTTCACACCATATGGTTATAAGATTAAAACATCAGGCAAGATAAAGTATAGCATTTAAGGATGCAAGCATAGGTGGTAAAATTACAAAGCAAAATTAAAAGGTGCTTAAGTAAAATTAAGAATAGTTAACTTTGGAGTTTAGAGAAGAATCAGGAAGAGCAAATGAGGGGGCTTCTAAGGTGCTGGCACTGTTCTATTTTTCTTTTATTGACCAGTGTGGCAGTTCATTGGTTTCTGTCTTTTTGTAAATGTGTGTTATATTTACTAATTTAAAAATCGCACATCTGTGTGTGTGTGAGAGAGAGATTGAGAATGAGAGGTGAGAAACTGCTTATGAAGACAACTTTATAAAGAATTTTTTCTATAAAAAGAAAAAGAGAAGCATCATGGCAGATGCTAAGGGAATGTGGGTGTCAATGCAGTTGTTTTTTAAGATAGAAGATATTAAGTACGTTTGCATACTAACGATAATCCTGCAGAAGGGAAAGGGACATCAGTGAGGTTGAACCCAGAGAAAGTGACAAAACATGACACCCTTGAAGGTGGTGGGAGTGAGCTGCAGAACATGAATGAAGGGTTCAGCCTTGAAAAGAAGGAGCTCCTCAGAAAAGGGTCTTGAAGGAGGTTGAGATGAGTGCAAGTGCAGCAAGGTTTGCAGATATGAGTCTTAGAAAACCATCTCTTCCTTAGTGAGCTGTGGACCTCAGCATCCCCGCAGGCTCACCTCAGCCTCGGCAGCTTTCTTTCCATTCCTGCAGAAGATCCTGCTCCTTCCTACCTCATGTGCACCTCTGCACATGCTGTCTGCTGCATAAAGTGATTCTACTCTTGGCCCCTTCCACCTGGTTAATGCCTGCACATCCTGTAAATCGCAGCTGAGCCACCAGGCGTGCAGGAAAGCTTGACCTGACTCTCCAGTACACGCTCTCAGCTCCCAGGGCAAACTTCTCTCACAGCACACATCCCTGTTGTGACTTCATATTCATTTAATGTAAGCTGTCCTCCCACAAAACAGTATGTGCTATGTATTCAGGGATTGTTTCTTCTTTAGACCCACCCCTGCCACAGTGCCTAACATCTTGTAGGTGCCATTTTTTAAATGCATGAAACCATGAATAAATGAAGGTCGTGCAAAATATTCTTAGAAATATTACTTGAAGAAGTCAGAATTTGTTCACAAGAAATGTTATTAGCAATAATGTTTCTGCTCACTGATCAAACACTTTAATATATTTAACCTAATAAATCATATTTTCCTTTAGACAGCCATTCATTAATAAACATGTATTTAGTAAGGATGTAATGGGAACGGTCACAGAAACAATTCAGGTTTCATGTAGGTAAAATTGTTCTGTGGGAACAGCCCCTGGCTTTGGAGTTTATAGTTTGAATTTTAATTCTAGCTCTTTTTCCTACAATTTTTTTTGCATTGGGTAAGTCCCCTAAATTCTTTGAGCCTTTGTCTCTTTAATAGTAAAATAGGACTCCTCATGCAGCTTTTACATTATTTTTGTAAAGATGGCATATGGTAACCTATGCAAACACTCATATGATGCCTGGTGCAGTGCTGTGTCCTGCCCTTGGTTCATATCTAGGTGGAGAAATGAGGCAGGAAGGTTATGCCCTGAGTCAGATTCTGCACATTAATGGGGACGCGGGGGACTGATGCTGAAGGAGGTCTTGAGTTGATCCTCAGATCCTTAGATAAATAGAGTGTCACAGCTGGAAGGAACTTAAAATTCATGTAGTCAGAATGCTTTCTCTACAGGTGAGGCCTCTATAGTCCTGAGAGGGGAAGGGCTACCGCAGGTCGATGGCTTCATCTTGGAGCAGAGGGCAGCCTGTATCTTAGAGACGGCACACTTCTTCCTCCCTTCCTGTAGGAGCTCTCGGCTGGGGTGCTAACAGGCAAGCTATTTTGTGCTAGGAGTCGCATAAAGGAAGATTCACAGCAGTGCCCAGCCTTGGTCTTGCCATTGTGTTGGCCTCCTGTGTTGCTTCCCTCCTTGCAAGGCACTTTGTGTCAGCAGGAATGTGAGGCAAGTTGTGAAATTCAATTAATTCTACAGCAAGCCCACACACCTCCTTCCAGGGCTGGCCCAGCTGGGATTAGGCAGCATTACCAGCTTAAAAAAGGGAGGTTTTCTGATGCCCCACCCCTTCCCTTCTCCCAGCTCTTTCTTAGGTCTTCCCCCACTCTCCCCATTTTATCTTTGATAGAAGACAAAGCTGATCTATGGGGATGTGTTTCTAAATTAAAATACTGTTGCAGACCTAAATTTGATTTGGAATCTCTGAAAGCTTGAATTATGGAATTGCTTCTGTTGAAGTTGGGAGGGAGTGACTAAGAGACTCTGGAGTTCTAACAGAACAAAAGCAAAAAGCATGAATATCTATATGACTACTGTGTTTCCAGGATGCACCTGTAAACCTTATATATAGAGGTTCCAATTAATTAAAACCAAAATAAGGGCACCAGTTTTCTCTGCTATGAAGGAGGAGAGGGTGAGGAGCAGAGACACGCCCTGGTTTCAGTGCATGAGATGAGAAAACAATTAATGCCCATATAATAGACCCAGGTATCAGGAAGTGAGAGCAGGGGTGATATGATTCAATTATTGCAGCCAGTTCAGTGCCCCCTCTAAGCCAGTGAGTGTCCTGGGCTCTAATTGCATACAGAAAGAAAATTCAAGAGTGCAGAGAAGAGCCGAAAGTATTTACTCCAGTATTTTCTCCTTCTGGGGAGTTAAATAAAGTTCCCCTTTCTATGGACAAAGTGAACACAGGGCAATACTGGATCTCTTCTAACATTCTCCAAAATATTAATCTTGTTATATCCTGTCATTTTTGAGTCTGGAGGTCTGTGACTTTTCAGAGCAGGCCTGTCTTTCCTTTCTTGAGGTCACTCTTGATTAGAGGTGGAAGCTCAGATCAGCTCCTCCACCCAGGAGACTCTGAAATGGATTAGAATGGGCAGGTAATTAAATTAAATTTTAAGGTCAAGTTTTGCCCTTGGCAAATGGTTTACCCATGATTCTGTTTCCTGTCCCACATTAAGTCCAGACATATTGCCCAACAGAGAACACCAAGGAAGGTGCAACACACAGTGCACGTTGCTAGCACCTCCAAAGTTGAGTTATCCATTTTTAAACCTGTTATTCTCCACATTTGTGAACAGCTCACATGATCATGTAAGAATCACAGTGTCCGCCCCACGCGCCAAGACTTCGAAAACACAGGAAGTTTCTCATATTTCCAGTATATTTTTTTCCTGGACCACAGTACAGAGTTTAATTTAGAGTCATACTGCTGTTGTAAATCAAAGATTAGAATGGGGGCCTAATGCTCTCCAGAAGCTTGTAGATAAAGTAGAAAATGGGGGGAAAAAGGATAAATATTCTTGGTGTAAGCATCACCAGAATGTCAATCCTTCAAGTGAGTCTGTTCCAACTGTGTGATGTATGTATGATACGTGAACCTTCCTGCAATGGGAGAAATCTCCCAACAAGAGTTTAATTGTGAGATTATGAATGAGAGTTTCCTTATCCTGAAAAACAATCCGCTCTTCATACTTTTCTTTCCAAGTAAGCATTTAGATATTGCTCATTTTGAAATATTTAGAAAATTGTTGTGACACCCTACATCAATCTTCAGGTCTAATTTGAGACTTCCTCACTGACTATCACCCACATTTAAAATCGCTTTACTTGCTATTTCCCTTTTGTTCCTGGCATCAGTATGGAGACTGTCTTGTGGTCCCTTTTCTCTTGGTAACAAGCAAATCCAGTTTTGTAAGACAGAAACTCCTCTGGCATGTTTCATTTCCTTATATTCCTCTTAGTCCCAAATGTTTGTTGTTATATCTATAATTCTTTGTCTCAAATAAGACCTTAAAGAATTTTTGCCAAGTCTTTTACATTCCACATGAAATTCTGAGTTTTTATTTGTGAAGCCCAGTTTGAGAAATACTGTTCAGCACAATGAAGGAACATGGGTTCCCACAGTGGCTGCCGTATGGATGGCTCTCAGTTTCCATCAAAGGCAGCACAAGTGCACCTGCCCAACAAATGAGATAATTTCATTTATTCACAAATGCTATCAGGTATCTATCAAGCGTCAGGCACTATTGTAGATGCTGAAGATAGATCAGTGAAAATATAGCCGAAATAACTTGCCTTCACGGAGGTTACATTCCAGCGAAGGGAGACAGAAAATACTCCAAACAACCAAGTAAACACATGTAGTATGTTGAAGTGTGAAAAGTACTATGAGGGAGAATAAAGAAAAATTAAAATGGCTAGAGGTTGCTAGGTGGTAGCGGATTGCCTTTTTAAATGCAGTTTGAGAGGGAATTCCCTGGCAGTCCAGTGGTTAAGACTCGGCTCCTTCACCACCATGGGCTGGGGTTCGATCCCTGGTCGGGGAACTAAGATACTCACGGACAAAAAAAAAAAAAAAAAAAAATCATCATAATAAATGTAGCTTGAGAGAATATTAATGAGAAAGTGACATTTGACATTTGAGAACAAATTTGCCTAATATCAGAAGTCTTGAATGTGTGCATGCACACAAACACACACACACACGCACACACACACACACACACACACACACACACACTCTAGGTAGGTAGGAGAGGGAGATACAATTCTAATATTATCAGAAGGTATAGCCTGAAGATCTGGATCAATTTGGAAACAGTGGTATCAGAGCTACACATCTTGTGGTAATATCTAGAAGGAAAAGCCGGAAGCAAAGTTGTTACAACCTGACACTGGTAGGACAGTTGCACAAGTGACCCTAAGGCTATAATTAAGTGGTAAATATAGATTAAATTGTCAGGATGAGCCTAACCACTAGGTAAAAATAAATCATGGAGTGGAATAAGAGGGTTATAGAAGATAAGGAAATTTTCAATAAGCATATATTAAACATTTATGGTGTCTGAACGTATATTTTACAATGATATCTCACTTCATACACTAATAGCTTTAGGAGATGCGTAGTTTTACCCCCATTTGGCAGTTGAGGAAAATGAGGCACAGAATGGTGCCTCAAGTGACACGTTCACTTGTTCCACAGTAAACTTTATATAGTTTTCTTCTCTAGTCCAGTATCTAACTGAAGACCTTGCAATGCATTTCATTGTCATGAATCTTCATTCTGCTTTAATATGGAATAGTTCCTGAGGTTTTCCTCATGTTTGTTGACCTTGATGTTTCTAAATTTATTTATTTATTTTTGGCTGTGTTGGGTCTTCGTTTCTGTGCGAGGGCTTTCTCCAGTTGCGGCGAGCGGGGGCCGCTCACTGTCACGGCCTCTCTTGTTGCAGAGCACAGGCTCCAGACGCGCAGGCTCAGTAGTTGTGGCTCACGGGCTTAGTTGCTCCGCGGCACGTGGGATCGTCCCAGACCAGGGCTCGAACCCGTGTCCCCTGCCTTGGCAGGAAGATTCTTAACCACTGCGCCACCAGGGAAGCCCGACCTTGATGTTTTTGAGGAGTCCAGGCCCATTGTAGAATGCCTATCAGTTTGTGTTTGTCTGATGTCTCCTTGTGGTTATTTTCATGTTCTTGTTTTTGTTGTTTGGAAATAATAGAACAGGAGTGTTGTATTCTCTTCAGTGTATCAAATCAAGAATCACGTGATTCCAGATATCCTCAGTATTAGTGATATTAACTTTGATCACTTGGTAATATAGTGTTTACCAGGCTTCTCCACTGTGAAATTACTATTTTCCCCTCTTATAATAAATAATTTGTGGGGAGATACTTTGAGACCATATAAATATACTTTTCCCCATTAAGTGTTAAATCACTGGTTTAGGATCAATGAAGATTTTCTAACTTTATCATCCGTCTATAGTTAGTTGGCATGCTCCTGTAAGGAAGAGTTCCCGTTCTCCCATATTTATTAATTTATTCATTTATTTAGTTATATTAGTATGCCTCATTATTTCTTACTCCATTTAAATATTTTGGTGCTCAATTTGTCTGACAATTGGCTAATAGGAGCCCTTCAGGCTGGCTCTTATGACCTTTCAATACATCCATGAAAAAGGGAACATTACTATGAAAGAGGGGACATTATTAACAACCTTACAGAAAAAAGGGATTGTAAAGAAACAATTGTATGCCAACAAATTAGATAACCTAGGTGAAGTAGACAAATTCCCAGAAAGACACAAATGATCAAAATTGATTCAAGACAAAATAGACAATCTAAATAGATTAAAAATAAGAGATTGAATTAGAAATCAAAAAAATTCACCACAAAGAAAAGCCTAGGACCACATGGCTTCACTGGTGAATTTTATCAAACATTTAAAGATGAATTAATACCAGTTCTTCACAAACTCTTCATAAAAATAGAAGAGGAAGGTACACTTCCTAACTTCTTATATGAGGCCAGCATTGCCCTGAGAGCAAAATCATAAAATATATACAAGAAAACAAAGTAAAGAATACTATCCCTTACAAATATGTAAAAATCCTCTTTAAAAATACTAGCAAACTGAATCCAGCATCATATTAAAAAGGATTGTACACCATGACCAAATGGCATTTAACCCAGAAAATGCAAGGTTGGTTCAAATATGCAAATAAATCAATGTAATACACCATACTAATAGAATGAAAGTGAAAAAACACAAGCTCATCTCAAAAGAAACATAAAAAGCATTTGAAAAAATGCGACACCCTTCCATCATAAAAACATATAGCAAACTAGGAACAGAAGGGAATTAACTCCACCTGATAAAAGTTATGTGTGAAAAACCAATGGTGAACATCACACTTAATAGTGAAAGACTGAAAGCTCTCCCTGTGAAATCATGAGCAAGCAAGGATGTTCTTGCTACTTCTGTTCATCATTGTATTAACGGTTCTAGCAAGGTTAAATGCATCCGAATTGGAAAGGAAGAAGTAAAACTATCTTTGTTGATGACATGGTCTTAAATGTAGAAACCTCTAAACAATCAATGAAATATGCCTATTAGAACTAATAAACAAGTTCAGCAAAATTGCAGGATAGAAAGTCAATACATAAATATCAGTTGTATTCCTATATGGTAGGAAGTAACACTCCAAAAATGAAATTAAGAAAGCAATTCCATGTACAAGAGTATCACAAATATTAAATAATAGGATTAAATTTAACAAAGAAGAGTAAAACTAGTACACTTAAAACTACAAAATATTGAGAATTCCCCAGCGGTCCAGTGGTTAGGACTCTGTGCTTTCACTGCTATGGGCCTGGTTTCGATCCCTGATCAGGGAACTAAGATCCCGAAAGCCCCATGGCGCTGCCAAGAAAAAAAAAAAAATTACAAAATATTGCCACCTCCCCGCCCCCCAAAAAAATAAAATGAAAAAGACTTAAATAAATGGAAAGGCATCCTTTGTTCATAGATCAGAAGATTTAATATCATTAAAATGGAAATACTCCTCAAATTTATCTAGAGTCAGTATCATCCCTCTCAACATTCCAACTGCCTCTCTTTGCAGAAATTAACAAGACGACCCTAAAATTCATATGGAAATGCAAGAGACCAGAATAGTCAAAATAATCTTGACTGTGGTGAGCAAAGTTGGAAGACTCATATTTCTGAATTTCAAAACTTACTACGAATCTATGGTAATCAAGTCTCTATGGTGATACTAATACAAAGATAGACATGTAGATCCATGGAATAGAATTTGGAGTCCATAAATAATCACATATATTAGTGGTCAATTGATTTTCAATAAGGCTGCCAAGACAGTTTAATGGGGAAAAGGACAGTTGTTTGTTTTCTTTTTAACAAACGATGCTGGGCCAACTCAATAACTGCACACAAAAGAATAAAGTTGGACTGCTACCTTACACCATATAAAAAAAAACTTGAAATGGATCAAAGACCAAAATATGAAAGCTAAACTTCTAAAATTCTTACAAGTAAACAGGTATAACTCTTCACAGTCTTGGATTAGGCAATAGTTCCTTAGGTATGACACTCAAAGCATGAGTGACAAGAGAACAAATATATAAATTGGACTTCAGTAAAATTAAAAACCTTTTTGAATGAAAGGATAGTATCAAGAAAGTGAAAAGACAACCCCCAAATGGGAGAAAATATTGGGAAATCATATATCAGGTAAGGATTTAATATCCAGAATATATAAAGAACTTTTACAATTCAACAAAAAGTAAATATCCCAATTAAAAAATGGGCAAGGATCTGAATAAATATTTCACTGAATAAGATATACAAATGGCCAATAAGTACCTGAAAAGATTCTTGACATCATTAGTTACCAGGAAAATGCAAACCAAAATCACTATTAGATGCCACTTCACAGCCTCTCTTATGGCTTTTTATATAGTCAATATAAAAGCGCACTTATTTTACCTATATATTTTCTTTTTCATTACTCTGCATTTGTTTCTGCACATCTCTTCCCTTCTGGATCATTTTTTTTAATCTGCCAGAATGATTTTCTTTAATCTTGTTTTTAAAGATTTCTTAGAGACATATTTTTAGTTTTTATTTGTCTCAGAATATTTTTATCTTACCTTCTTTATTAGTGAATACTTTTTCTGGGTATCGACTTTTAGTTTGACCATTGTTTTCCTTCATTTCTTTGAATATAACATATCATTGCTTTCTGAATACTGCTGCTTCTGTGAGTCATATTATTCAAACAAAATGAGATATAGAACACAATATTTATGTATGTAACAAAACACAAAAACCTACATTTTCATTGTCATGTAAAAATATTTTATCTCTTTTAATAAATAAAGGAGAGCCCCTGGGTTTGCATTTTCTAAATTAATATTTATTCATAATTGATGTTATACTTTTACCTATGAAGACTAATTTCAAGTAGATGAACTGTGAGGGTTCGTAATCTTAGGTTTGGAAATTACTCAGGGAATAATTGGCCCTTCCTATTGACCCATAAGTGTCAGAAATCCTGCCGAAGATACCCTGAGATCCCTCTTGAGTACCAAGAGGTACTTGGTATGGTGACCATAGCTCAGGCACACCACTGGTTGAAAGAAAAACTCAGATTCTTCATTGAACACAGGCAGAGCAAATGAAAAGGAGGTAGGCAGTATGCCCTTAAGGAGTTTGTAGTTTAATGTAAACAACAGTTTCATTAGAGACAGGGATGCAACAGAAAATAAATAGTGTCGTACTGTTGAAAAACAAATAGATTATCTTCCAGAGCTTGCAGGTAGATCGTGGGTCCAGAAAGCTTCCTGAAGATCTTGACCATCCAAGTTGTCTTATGTGAAATCTTAAAAATAGCCAACTGTCCTGCCTCATGTCCACGCTACTCATTATTCTGTCATGAAACACAAGCCTTTCCTTAACCCCATGTTATTTTAGAGTTCCTCCGTTTCCAAAATCCACCTCTGCACTGTTGTCCTTCCTCAAACTCTGGGGCCTTTAAGATCTCGCTAAATGTTAAATCAGCACATGCCATCATCATCCTGACTGAATCTTCCCTCTACCTGATAAAACTAAGATTCCATATCCCCTATAGACACTGATTTCTGGTAATCCTTTCTAGCAGATGCTTATTTTAAGGTAGGAAGTCAGCTTCTTCATCCTTTTCCTCCTAGGCACCTCTTCTAACTATCACTCTACACTCCCTTAAACCCGGCCTCTCATTTACAGCAGGGGTTAAATGTGCACAACAAACAGTCAGATGGCCTGGAAGAAAATTCTGCTGTACTGCTTACTGAAAGTTTATTTGACCTTTCAGTGCTCATTTGTAAACTGGGGAGAAGAGCAGTATATCCCCCATAGGGACATTGGAGGATTAAGTTAATATTATATATGTATTAGTTCCTGGCTCACAGAAAGTGCTTAATAAATGTTAGCAGTTATAATGGTTATTGTTTGAGGCGTATGATGCCCAGCAATAAAACTTTGCCCTGCCCTCTTTTCAACATCTGTTTAGTCACTCATCACAATTTGAGTGACTTGGCTACCTGATCCACAGTCTTTGCTTTACCCTAATATCTGCTTTCACTCCTGGTCACATGCAGAAATATCCGTCTGACACCTTTGCACCTGGGATCTTCCCATTTCTGGATCTTACTACTCTCTGAACTTAAACTTCTATGCCTTCTGTAATTTAGGCCCTTCATTTAATCCTTCAGTTTGTTAAGACAACAGACCTTGGCTTTTCTATGTTCTCCCATATCAATGAGCTTTCAGATTCACCTTTTTTTATATAGAGCATTCTGGCCAATACCCTCATCTCTTTTCTCCCTCTGCCCCTAAAGGATTCCATGAGGCTGGATAAATACAAACATCTGCCTTCATTTATGTTGCTTTGGGACTATTGAATATTACTAGTGAACATTAGACAAACCTGAAATTTGGTGCTACTTTAGGTACATGATCACCATTGTCTATAGGGGCATTAGTATTTCCTGATAACCTTTCCAAATTGTCCTGTTTTATCCTATTTCTATTTTTCTTTCCATTCTCATTTAAGAATATAACTATTAAGAGAAATTTTCCTTAATACCAAGCTAGTTGGATGTTCCTCCTCCATGCTATTATAGTATCCTACTTTATCTCTATCACAGCTCACATCAAACTGGGTGGTAATTTCTTCCTTAATTATCTCAATCTACCACTAGACTGTGAGCTCCTTAAGGACAGTGTACTAGGTTGAATAGTGTTGTCTCAAAATTCATATACATTTGGATCCTCAGAACGTGACTTATTTGGAAATAGTCTTTGCAGATATCACTGGTTAACTTAAGATGAGGTCATATTGGATTAGGATGGACTCCAAATCTAAAAACTGGTATTCTTATAAGAAAACCATGTAAGGACACACAGAGAAGAAGACTCTATGATGACATAGGTAGAAACTAAAGTGATGAATTTGCAAGTCAAGGAATGCCAACAACAACCAGATTCTAGGAGAGGGGCATGGAACAGATTTCCTTCAGAGCCTCGAGAAGGAACCAACACTGCTATATCCTAATTTCGAATTTCTGACCTCCAGAACTGTGAGATAATAAATTTCTCTTGCTTAAGCAAATACTGAAGCCTACAAAACTAGTACAAACTGGGACAATATCGTTTATATCCATACATTTAGCTTCTACCTCGGAGCATGGCACAAGGTGGGTTCTTAGGAAATGATTGTTGAAGGAATGATCAAAGCAAAAGGGAGATCTTACATGCAAGCTTAGTACTAGGACTAGGATTGACTAGTCTAGCTTGTTGAGTATAAGGCAGATTGAGCCCCAAACATTAGATTAAAAAGAGTACTTCGCAGCCCTGCTTGTGGCCCTTTGCTTAAGGGGACTTTGGGAGATGAGAGAGAGAAACTTTCCTGACTTTTTGTATCCTAATCTAGTTGGGTGGATTCATATATACGGACCGAAGAGATGGAGCATCAGAACAGGAAACTAGAAAGTAATATGGCCAATGCCTGACGTTGGTGGAAGACCAGAGTTTGAGCTTCAAGCCAAGTATTAGGAGGGGAGAGTAGGAGGGTCATCACCAATGGAGAACAGGGATCCAGCATAAGGGAGAGCGAGAAGTTTGCTAATTCTTAGCCACAAGGTGAATATATTTCAACACAGATAAAACAATCATGTCAGGAAAATGTAGCAAAGACGAGAAAGAATTTGTTACTGGAGTTCCCAGAATTCTATAACTGGAGAAACACTCTAAGCTTCTATTATTTTAAGGCCTTAGCCTTCATAAAATTGAGCGCCAATTGTGATTCAATTACCTAGACCCAGGGGCCTGGGGAACTTGCAGAGTGAATGAGAATTCACTTCTAGGCACCCAGAAAAGCTTAACCTCTCTGATTCAGATGAGAATTTGGCTAAAAACGCTTAGCTCTTCTTGCCTTGAGAGCCAAACACAACCATCCTATTTTACTAGCAGATGTTATTAAAGGGCAGCATCTGTTTGGAACTGCTGGCCAGTCATTTTTCTGCTCTTTTTGTTTGCTTCATCTTTTTACAAATGCATCCCTGAGCTAAAAGCCATTCTTGTTTTCCTTTTGCTAGAACCCTAAATCCAAACAAATAAAAGATGCTCTTTGGCATAATGAAACATGAAGCCATCTCAGTAATTAGTGCAGCCCATGGAGTCAAGCAAAACAAGAGGACTGCTAGACTGGAACCTGGAAGTCTTGTTGAAGACAATACCATCCAAGAATCTGTCGTTTTCTAGTTTGAGGATCAGTGGCAGGAGAAACCCATCATAATTTCCCTTTGAGCCTTTGAAAATCCCATCTGGGAGTTTTTTTTTATTC
>NC_041233.1:34289837-34292297 GCF_002837175.3 Physeter macrocephalus | reverse complement strand
GGCATGTGGGATCCTCCCAGACCGGGGCGCGAACCCGGTTCCCCTGTATCGGCAGGCGGACGCGCAACCACTGCACCACCAGGGAGGCCCCATCTGGGAGTTTTGATTCATTCACATCACTGTCCCATTTGTTGGCAGACTGGGCTCAGGAGTCTCCTCACTGCTGATATGCCACTGTTGAGGCACAGATTTGACAAGCCAAGCAAAGAGCGAGTCAGGAATTGAGGTTGGTTTGCCACAGGCAGGCTGAAATACGGGAGGGATCAGAGAGAGCAACTGAAAAACACCTAGGGATATAAGGAACGGAAGGAAGTTAGTGGAATTCAAGCTGCTGGATAGTGGCAGCTCCCATGTTTCTGGAAACAAGGGACTTACGGGCATCAATATGAATGCAAAGGAAATTAAGTATAGCAGAGACCTGTAATGAAGCTGTAACAATGTAGTTACATTGCAAAACTAAGAGCAGCAGGGCTATGTTCTTTTTTTTTTTTTTTTTTAACAAACATATTTCTCACGTGTGCCCTTCACCATTCCTAAATCCTGCTTACCAAAGGCAATCCCTTTTTTTGTTTTTTTTTAAGATGTTGGAGGTAGGAGTTTATTTATTTATTTATTTATTTATTTATTTTTGCTGTGTTGGGTCTTCGTTTCTGTGCGAGGGCTTTCTCTAGTTGTGGCAAGCGGGGGCCACTCTTCATCGCGGTGCGCGGGCCTCTCACTATCGCCGACGCTCTTGTTGCGGAGCACAGGCTCCAGACGCGCAGGCTCAGCAGTTGTGGCTCACGGGCCGAGCCGCTCCGCGGCATGTGGGATCTTCCCAGACCGGGGCTCGAACCCGTGTCCCCTGCATTAGCAGGCAGACTCCCAACCACTGCGCCACCGGGGAAGCCCAGGGCTATGTTCTTACAATGTGCTATACACTGCTGTAAGTGCTTTACATATACTGACATTTGATTGTCACAAGGCTGGGACTGTTACTTTCATTTACAGATGAGGAAATTGAAGCAAGGTCACACAGTTAGAAAGTGGCAGTTCTGGGGCCACAGATTCCAGTGGCATGGCCCCAGGATCCATTCTTTCAACCCCCAAGCTATATTCTCTCTCATACTTTATGTTTATTTGTATTTGTTTAGCTGGTCATGGAGATAACATATGATCCATCTTTGTCACCTGTGACTACTAGCTCAAGGTCAGGAATCGTGGAGGGTGATGGCTAGGCTGACCATATAATTTATTGAATTATAATTATATCATTTGGAAATATTTCTATACTGATCAACAACTGATTTATTTTTAAATGTATAAAATTGTTCTTTTAAATAAAGCTTTCCATAATTATTTCTAAGGCAAAATAATGATATATTTCTATGTACCTTAAAACAACATTTAAAAATTTATATTGACTATCTGAAATAAAAAAACATTAAACAAAATAATGCAGTCTTGGCATACACATGTATCTTAATCAATTTTGTAGCCTGTGTAGCTCACTGGTATTTTTTTAAAAATAAATTTGTTTATTTATTTTTATTTTTGGTTGCATTGGGTCTTTGTTGCTGTGCGTGGGCTTTCTCTAGTTGTGGCGAGCGGGGGCTACTGTTCGTTACAGTGCTCGGGCTTCTCATTGCAGTGGCTTCTCTTGTTGCGGAGTACAGGCTCTAGGTGCACAGGCTTCAGTAGTTGTGGCTCGCGGGCTCAGTAGTTGTGACTCTCAGGTGCTAGAGCACAGGCTCAGTAGTTGTAACGTACGGGTTTAGTTGTTCCGTGGCATGTGGGATCTTCCCGGACCAGGGATCGAACCCATGTGCCCTGCATTGGCAGGCGGATTCTTAACCACTGCACCACCAGGGAAGTCCCCTCACTGGTATTTTTAAGATTGTATTTTTTAGAGTGATCTTATTTTTTCAAATAAAACTGTTTGAAACTTATTTCCAGGTTGCATGTTATGATTAATAATTTTCAAGATATGACATTTCAATTAATCATTCTCTGTTGACCATAATATTTTTAAATGAAAAAGTACTGTATTTATAAGTGCTGAGATACTTGGTAATTACAAAGATAATGTTTACATTTAGCAGTCTAAATGGAAGTTATTCATAATTCTATTTTTTGTAATAAAATTGATATCTGTATTTTCACAGGACTGTTATTTTGCTTCAGACAAGTTTATTGTTCTTTGAAAAATATTTTTACAACTAAAATCTCATCAAATTCTTTTTTTTTTTTAACATCTTTATTGGAGTATAATTGCTTTACAATGGTGTATTAGTTTCTGCTTTATAACAAAGTGAATCAGTTATACATAGACATATGTTCCCATATCTCTTCCCTCTTGCGTCTCCCTCCCTCCCACCCTCCCTATCCCACCCCTCTAGGTGGTCACAAAGCACGGAGCTCATCTCCCTGTGCTATGCGGCTGCTTCCCACTAGCTATCTATTTTACGTTTGGTAGTGTAT
>NC_041233.1:34232110-34289168 GCF_002837175.3 Physeter macrocephalus | reverse complement strand
CCTAACACCATACACAAAAATAAATTCACAATGGGTTAAAGACCTACATGTAAGGCCAGACACTATCAAACTCTTAGAGGAAAACATAGGCAGAACACTCTATGACATAAATCACAGCAAGATCCTTTTTGACCCATCTCCTAGAGAAATGGAAATAAAAACAAAAATAAACAAATGGGACCTAATGAAACTTAAAAGCTTTTGCACAGCAAAGGATACCATAAACAAGACCAAAGACAACCCTCAGGATGGGAGAAAATATTTGCAAATGAAGCAACTTACAAAGGATTAATGTCCAAAATTTACAAGAAGCTCATGCAGTTGAATGTGAAAAAAACAAACAACCCAATCCAAAAATGGGCAGAAGACCTAAATAGACATTTCTCCAAAGAAGATATACAGATTGCCAACAAACACATGAAAGAATGCTCAACATCATTAATCATTGGAGAAATGCACATCAAATTCTTTAGAGTGTTTCACCAAATGTAGATACTATAAAACCAGAGACCATTTCAATTTCATTCTTCTCTGGCATTGAATATCAATTTACTGAAATAAAAATAGGAGCTGTATCAAAAGATTCTTCCCACAGTTGAGATATTTAAAAGAGTAATTACAGAATTTAAAAATTAAATCTTCAACGTCATTTGAATTCTTTGTTTAATTTGTTCAGCCTCACGTTCACTTTTGCAGGATTAAATTTAAATGCCAGGGCTTCCCTGGTGGCGCAGTGGTTGAGAGTCCGCCTGCCAATGCAGGGGACACGGGTTCGTGCCCCGGTCCGGGAAGATCCCACATGCCGCGGAGCGGCTGGGCCCGAGAGCTATGGCCGCTGAGCCTGCGCTCCGCAACGGGAGAGGCCACAACAGTGAGAGGCCCGCGTACCGCAAAAAAAAAAAAAAAAAAATTTAAATGCCTTCCTGTTTGCAAGCTTTGCTTTCAAGTCTCAGTTTGCTGAAAGCACGAAGGCTGGATTTTTTTGGTACCCCCATTTTTTGAGTATACTGATTAAAGATTTACAGCTGATTTTTAATAAAATGCATGGCAGATTTAGAAAATTCATTTTGAAATGATTAATACCGTTGTAGGGCATTTTAGTCAATTTACAAAGTAGTTTTTCAAAAGCTCAAACATTTCTAAAATTTGACTGATGTTAAGCAACAGTGAAAGCATGTGTCGCCATGCTGAATTTTTGTAGTCAACATTTTTGTCACAATGATTCTGTAATTCAGTTACTTTGTGTATCTTGACTATAGTTTATGATTTTGATTACAGTTTTTATAGAAATATTTGTTTCATTGTACAACTTTGAGTTACTGTCTACTGTCCTTTCATTTCAAACTGAAGGCCTTTTTTAGTGTGTCATGTAGGGTGGGTCTTTCCTCAGCTTTGATTTATCTGGGAATGCCTTAATTTCTCCTTCATTTTTGAAAGATCATTTTGCCAGATAAGAATTCTTGGTTTTAAGTTTTGCTTTTCTTTCAGTTCTTTGAATATACCATCCTGCTGGCATCTATGTTTTCTTTTGTAAAATGGCTTAATATTCTTATTAAGGATTTCTTGTACATGGTAAATTGTTTTTCTCTTGCTGTTTTCAAGATTCCTTTTGTCTTGTCTTTTGACAATTTGATGACAATTGTCTCAGTGTGGATCTGTTTGAATTTGTTCTACTTAGACATCATGAAGCTTTGTGGGTTTGTAAATTAATATCTTTCATCAAATTTGGAAGGTTCTTGGCTATGATTTTTTTCAAATATTTGTTCTCCTCCTTTCTTTCTCTCTTTTATTTCTGGGACTCCCTTAATACATAACCTGGTCTGCTTGATGGTGCCCCACAGATTCCTTAAGTTCTCTTAACTTATTTATTCTATTTTCTTTCCACTCCTCAGACTGGTTAAAATCAATTACAAGTTCATTGATTCTTTTTTTTTTTCCTGTCTGCTAAAATCTACTGTTCAACCCCTCTAATGAAATTTTTACTTCAGTTATTGTACTTTCCAACTCCAGAATTTCCATTTGGTTCCTTTATTTGTACATAGTTTCCTTAGCTTTTTGATAATATTTAAGAAAGTCACTTTAAAATGACTTTTCTTTTTCCTAGTAAGTCCAATATCTGAACTTCCTCTGGGATGGCTTCTGTCAATTTATTTATTTATTTTCTTTGAATGGGGCATCCTTTACTATTTCTTTTTATCTCTGATATTTTTTTGTTGTTGAAAACTGAACATTTAAGTATTTTATATTAAACAATATTATAATGTGGTAACACTGGAAATCAGATTCTCTTCCTTTTCTAGGGTTTTCTATTTTTGATTGTTGGAGGCTGCAAGTATCCATTTGTTTAATGACTTTTTCAGGCTATTTTTGCCCAAACTATATTCTGTGTTGTGTGTGGTCCCTGAAATCCTTGTTTCTTTAGCTTCTGTCAGTGTTTTGACAGAAAATTTCTCAAATGCCAGAAACCACAAATAAAACAAAAATGACAAAACAAAACCACTTCTCCTAGACTTTCTGGATTGGTTCTGTGTTGGGCCACTCCTTCAACACACTCAAACTGCTTTCACTGAGCATAAAGATCAGCCAGTGGTGGAAGTTTAGGGTCTTCTCAGGTATTTTCTGAGCATGCATCCAGTCATGCATATGTTGCTTTTGAATGTCTTAATTTTCTAAAGGAATTCCCTCTCCAGCTTTTCCTCCAAGATTTAGGTGCTCTATTGTGTGTCTAAACTGTAATCTTTTGCCCCAGGTCCTGAAAAAATCAAGTGAGTTGAATGAAGTAATTCAAATTTCCATGGCATTTACCTGTTTTGTGTTGACACCTTTCTTTAAACTCATGTTTTCAACCTAAGAGGAATAAAAAAAAAGGTTTTTATTCCTGATTTACAGATGGTTCTGATAATGTGCCCATATCAGCCAGTTTTTATCACCCCAATCAGGAGTAGCCATAAATTACGGTGGGGAAAATATATTCTCTCATTGGGCAAATCTTTGGCCATTGAATTTGTTTTCTCACTTTGAAAGAAGAAATAGAGGTATAGATGTACACTGTTTCATGGGCAATGGCTAATGTTATATCTATTGGTTAGAAATTTGGAATGACAAGATTTGAGGATTAGTGACAAGGAGTCTGGAAAAGACGTGCAGGTGTGCCTTGTTTTGTTGGGCATCACATTATTGTGCTTTGCAGATATTGCATTTTTTACAAATTAAACTTTTGTGGCAACCCTGCAGTGTCAGGTGATGGCTAACTTTTTTTAGCCATACGTTATTTCTTAGTTAAGGTGTGTAAATTGTTTTTTTAGACAAACTGCTATTGCACACATAATACATTACAGGAGAGTGTAAACATGACTTTTACATGCACTGGGAAAACAAAACTTGTGTAACTTGCTTTATTGTGATATTTGCTTTATTGCAGTGGTCTGGAACCAAACCCCCAATATCTTTAAGGTATTCTTGTATATGGAAAGCTCTCTCAAAATGGAGGATATTTGTTTTCTTTGTGTGAATGTACACCAAAGGTAATCCTTTGTAGAGGGGTCTTTTAATAATCAGGGTGACAAAATTACAAAATCGTGGCTGTAGTTGACCACTTTCCTCAGTCAGTAAAGTACTTGTTCACAGGACTCAAGAATAAAGTAACCAGAGTAGCAGGGATGAAAGATTATATGTGGGCTAAACAATGTAGGTTTCCCCTGACCAAAACTTACTTATCCATCTTCTATTTTATGTGTCTACCTGTTAATGATAGAGACCAATATTGAGCTTCCAATACAACCACATTCTACACGGGAATCAGTTGTCTACCTAGTGGTGGGTTAATTTCAGTGACCTCCTCCATGATGAATAGGCTTTCTATAATCAATGTATTTGTACTCAGTAGAAAGCCTTTTGCTTTAGATATGGACTTGCCTTAATATCCTAATATTTTTGCCAGCATCACCGTCCCTAGATTTATGGAATGCCTTATTCACTAACATTTTATCCCAAACAATATTGCCTCTTGTCAAGGAACTATTTCTATCCTGTTTTCCAAAGTGGTTTTATCAATATATGCTCCTATTGAAAGTAGGTGAGAATCTCCATTGATATACATCCTCATCAACACTGGCTATGGTTCAGCTCCATTTATGGGTAAACAGTTCGTCATTTTCTGGTGAAAATTGAAAGTGAGAATACCTTATAGCTTAGCAAATCATTTTAGCAATATATACTGTAAAATACTCGAGAAAGTTTATGCTAAGATACATATACAAATGTTCATATCAGTATCATTCATGATAACAAATAAATGGAAACAATCTATGTGTACATCAACAGTAGAACAGATAAATAAATATTGGCTTATTCACACAGTACAATACTGGGAAGCAAAGAAAATAAATGAATTAGAGTTATAGGTTTCAGTGTGAATAAATCTCAAAAACAATATTAAGTCAAAACAAGAATATACACTTTATGATTCTATGTGTATAAAGTTCAAGAAGAGACATTCTCTCTATGTATATATTTTAGCAAGAGTTAGAATCTATAAAAGAGAGAAAGGGAATGGTTAACACAAAATTTAAGGTAGTGTTTTCCTGTGGTAGGTTGATGAAATGGAGTAGGGCCCATATGGACTTCTATGATACTGTAAAAGTCTATTTGTTTCTTTTTTTTTTTTAACATATTGGAGTATAATTGCTTTACAGTGTTGTTAGTTTCTGCTATATAACAGTGAATCAGCTATATGCATATGCACAACCCCATATCCCCTCCCTCTTGCGTCTCCCTCCCTCCCACCCTCCCTATACCACCCCTCTAGGTGGTCACAAAGCACCGAGCTGATCTCCCTGTGCTATGCAGCTGCTTCCCACTAGCTATCTATTTTACATTTCGTAGTGTATATATGTCCATGCCACTCTCTCACTTAAATTTACCAAAGCTTGATTTGTGACCCCAGATATGATCTATCCTGGAGAATGTTTCATGAGCACTTGAGAAGAAAGTGTATTCTGTTGTTTTTGGATGGAGTGTCCTATAAATATCAATTAAGTCCCTCTTGTTTAATGTGTCATTTAAAGCTTGTGTTTCCTTATTTATTTTCATTTTGCATGATCTGTCCATTGGTGAAAGTGGGGTGTTAAACTCCCCTACTATATTATGTTACTGTTGGTTTCCCCTTTTATGGCTGTTAGCATTTGCCTTATGTATTCAGGTGCTCCTATGTTGGGTGCATAAATATTTACAATTGTTATATCTTCTTCTTGGACTGATCCCTTGATCATTATGCAGCGTCCTTCTTTGTCTCTTGTAATAGTCTTTATTTTAAAGTCTATGTTGTCTGATATGAGAATTGCTACTCCAGCTTTCTTTTATTTCCATTTGCATGGAATATCTTTTTCCATCCCCTCACTTTCAGTCTGTATGTGTCCCTAGGTCTGAAGTGGGTTTCTTGTAGACAGCATACGTACAGGTCTTGTACAAGCTTTGTGGCATGGTAAAAAAAAAAAGGAAGAAAGAAAGAAAAAAAGGAGCAGTACAATATCAAAGAATAAAAAACAAAATAAAATTAGAAAGATAAAAAATATATCAGGAAAAATAAAACTGTAATTGAAACAACTGCAACAAGGTAAAATAAAACCACAATAGAAAAATGAAAAAAAAGGGGGAGGGGGCAAGAAACCAAAAGGAGAGATCACTAACAAAGTATAAAGAATAAAATAAAGTTAGAAAAATAGAAGATTTATTAGGAAAAATAAAACTATAAAAGTATCAACAATAATGAATCAACAAGGTAAAACAGAACCCCAATCTAAAAGAGGAAAAAAGAAGAGAGAAGAAAAAAACCCCCAAAAAACAAAGAACAAAAAAAAACCCTTGGCTATGTGGACAAAGTTTAGGAAGAGGTGGAACTTAGGCAGGGGCGGGGTTTAGGGTGAGGCGGGATCTAGGTGGGTGGGGGGATGACGTTTGAGTGTGGGGCGGGGCCTCTGTTTAGGACCTGCGCAGAAAGGGATAGGCAGCACGTGGAAAGGAGGGCCTCTGGAGTGTGGAGTTCCGGAGTTTGGAGGTAGGGCCCTGAGTGAGGGTGTGTGGCTGGGGTTGAGGCCCCGCTGGTTGGAGGGCGTCTCTGAGTGTAGAGTTGGGGCCCTGAGTGTGGGTGTAGGGGCGGGGCTTGGGCTCTGTGCAGCAGGAGGGAGGCTCCGAGGGCAGAGGATTAGGCCCAGGAGCCCAGCAGGCTTCCTGGTGCCTAAGGGGGCAGGGAAAGCACTGGCCCTGTTCTCTTCCGTTCCTTCATGCCCCTCCCCCACCATCTCCCCCAGGGTCTCCCCCATCCCTGCTGGACCCCTAACCGTGGGTGGCTACCACAGGGTGTAGGAACTCCTCCCCTCCCCCAGCCACCCCTCAGGGGTGCCGGTCCCGGAGGTCCGGCCTTCACTTTTGCTCCCCCTTCACTCCCTCCCACTCCTTCAGGACCCGCGTGCCTGGAGGGGGCCTCAGTGGGCAGAGGATCAGGCCTGGGATCTCAACAGCTTCCTGGGGGTCCAAGTGGGCAAGGGAAACCTGACCATGCTCCCTTTTGATCCTCTGCCCTCCCGTTGGTTCCCCAATTTCCCCCTTCAGGAGTGGGATCCCTTCCCCTCCCCCAGCCACCCCTCAGGGGTGCCAGTCCCCTCCGGCCTCCACTTCTCCTCCCCCTTCACGCCCACGCCCCACGTCCTACCTGGTCTCTGGGGTTTCCCACCCCCCCCCCGTCCCCTTAGGTGTCCGTGGTCACCCACCAGTGCCTGGTAGTTGCCCTAGTTGTGAGGAGACATGAATTCCACACCCTCCTAGTACCCCATCTTGACTCCCTCCTCCTATTTGTTTCTTGAGTGGTAGGTATATACATCATCATTTAATTGTTTTCTTTAAACCATATTTACCAAAGACTACATCTGTGTTGACCAAACCTTTTCCTCTTCCTGGGTACATAGGAACACAGCAATTCTTAGCCCCTTGCCAGTAGGGAATCCCATGGCATCAATTTTAGCTAATGAAATCTGATGCATGCACATCCCTTCCAGTCTGAGGCAGAGAAAGATACCACATGGTCTTTCTGGCACTATCTTCTCCTGTTATGTTGGCTTCATGTTGAGACAGAGACTGCTTAGACCTCTTGAGTCTTGGATGTCTTCCTGCTGTGAGGGGGTGCCCTGGAGAATCTCTGGACCTGCAGTGGACTTTGTGTGAGTGAGAACTATAGTTTATGTGCTAAAAGCTACTGAGATGTAGGTGTTTGTTACTGCAGCATAAGCTAGGCTTTCCTATCATAAACTAGGCTTTTCCTATCAAATGCAGCATACTTACATGATTTCTTTATTTATTCTTGTGCAGATAATAAATTTCCCAATATAAAAACTAAGCTCATGTTTTGGAACCAAATCTGGAGAGAGAAGTTGTGAGGGGCAGGATCACTTACAGTTCCATTCTATAGTAGGTATGCTCCTTATTCAAATAACTTACCTTCCTGGAGCCTCAGTTGCTTCATTTAAAAAATTGAATAAAGTAACTACCTTACAGGGTTGTCTGGGCATTACGTGGGATAATGTGTGTTATTGGCGTAGTGAAATGCCAAGGACATAGTGGATATTAAAAGAATAATATTCATTTTAATTAATTAAGGAAGTAAGAGAAGATATAAAATAGGTAAAAGGCCCTTGGTTTCTTAAATGAAGATATTGTAGTCTCTTGACTTAGCTAAAACTGAAAGAAATGGAGGCAGAAAGAACTGAAACAAATATCAGTCAAAGGGAAAAGCCAAGTAAACCTCAGGTAGGCTGGTTAGGATTTTCCGTCTTCCCCTCTATGATCTGGTTAATGCAGTATTGAGAAAATGTGAGGGTCCTCACAAGGGTGATTTTGCGTCATGATTATCATCCCCAAACCGAGTGCTAGGTATGCTAAGAGACTGATTGTGACTTAGGACCAGACTGTCAGCATTACCTCCTTTCTGAGATCTTTGTGGTTAGAGCTGTGATCAGTGGGCTTCAGGGTAGGTTTAGCCACCGATCTGTCCTGGGTCATTCAGTCCTAAGTCACCGATAAGGTCTCATCTTTCTCTCTGTGTACTTTCCTGGGCAACTTTTCCCTTTCCTCACTTCAGCCCCCACCCCCCAGGGTCCTAGCGGCTTTGCAAAGAGCTAGGATTGCTAGACCAGTGGTTCTCAAAGTTGGACGCGCCTAAGAATCATCTGGAAGCCTTGTTAAAACACAGCTTGGCTTCTCCCTCAGGACTTTGAAACCATTAGGTTATACTGGGTCCCAAGAATTTACATCTTGAACAAATTCTCCAGTGACTGATGCTGTAGGCCTGGGAACCCCACTGTGAGAACAGCTGCCTAAGAGCATCTCCTGATGTTCTCTGATGCTCAGAAAGTTGGGGAAAGCAGGAGCCCCAGGCATATTAGAGGACTAGATTCTCCATAAGCAACAGTGGCTTAGTTATATCTTTCTCTGAGTTTTGTGGTCTGGGACTAGATGTCTGCCCTCATAAGTCAGAAGTCACGCCAGCATCTACTTTGACCTCTTCCAGGTGACTCAGCTAAACAGCAGAGAGTGATGGAAGAAATCAGGGAAAAGGACTGAAGCTGGACTTCTTGAAATGGACTTTTTCATGATAAAATTTGTTATTCTGTGTATTTCTCAGAAGCTGTCATTGCAGGCTGCTTGTGGGAGTGACCCTTTTTAGGAAAGGGGAGAAGGAAGTTCTGGACACCCTGTGGGACCCTCCCAGCTCTAATTTCTCTCATTGTAATGAATACTGTAGGGTATCAGCTTTTTACCCAAGGGCCTGCATGGTTCTGTAGGAATCCTTTTCCGCTGTGGCACATTTGGTCTGTGGGGAGAGGATGGGCGCTGGTGGCAGACTTGCTGACAGTAAGCCAAATTCAGGCTGGCCTCACATCATCTGATTCCCAAGGGAACCATGTGCCCTCCTTCTTCCCTAAGGTCGCACGAGGGGCTGATGGCCGCCCCCAGTTACAGCCCTTCAGGGCAGGCTCAGTGGAAGAATGTGATTCCATTAAAACACAACCGTCCCCCTGGGACAACTGAAGGAGACAATAATAATCTTTAGATCCAACCCTGAAGTTTAAAGAAATTACTGAGAATAAAAACATGTCAGCACATTTTGCAAAAAAACTAGACTGAGTCCAAGCTAGTTAGGGAAGCTGGAATGAAGAGGAAAACTAAGATTTCTTGAGTACTTTCTAAGTATCTGGTGATTTAAATATGTTCCCTAATTGCACATTCAGGGAAATTCTGGAAACTAGAATTTATCATCTTAATTATACGAGGAAGTAAACTGGGGTCAGAGAGAGTAATTGATTTGCTGAAGTTTGGTGAGCAGCAGAGCATGGCTATGCAGCCCAAACTGGCCTGGCTGCGCAGCCATGTCTGTGACCACGTGACCCTCCTTTTCAAAATGGTAGCCCTCATTTGGACCAGAATTAAGCTGGCCATCAGGAAACAAAATACCTATACACACTGAGCCTGGGTCTTTAATTTTCTATGGAGCATCCACACATTTGCCAAACTCCACACTTTGGCCATGGTGCAAGTCGAATATTCCACTTGTGTTATCCTTGAAGATGGAGGAAAGGGGCCTTGACCCAAGGAATGTTGGTAGTTTCTACCAGTTGGAAAAGGCAAGGAAATGGATTCTCCTCTAGAGCCTCCCGAGGGAACATAACCCTACCAACTTCTTGATTTTGGCCCTATGAGACTTATTGCAGACTTCTGACCTCCAGAAGTGTAAAATAATAATTTTGTATTATTTTAATCCACTAAGTTTGAGGGAATTATTTCTAGCAGCAATAGGAAACTAATATAGTCTCATTCCCAAAGCAAGGAACAGTGAACTGGATCCAGAGAGATGAGTGAACTCCAAACTGAGAAGGGCTTGGTTCTCCAGGCAACTACCCTTTAATCCAGGGACATTTATTCCTTCCCTCTGCTTTTATCTCAGAGTATTTCAGCATCTAGCAAAAGACACATCTAAAACCCTGGTTACTTCGTTCTAAACCAGTTTCACTACTAGAGCCCTCCTTCCTCACTTCTCCCTCAACATTCACCATTGTATTCATCGGGCAGTCCAAAGAACCATTCCCAAACCAGAGCTATTTTATGCCAGACTTCCCAAACCCTTAACTGGCCCCAGACTACAACCTCTTGTCTCACTTGTCACTCCTTTTAAAAACCCATCACCTTGTGATTTCTCAGATCAGATCATTCTTCCAGATATCAAATGTAGCATCTCAATTTGGATGTCCTGTAGCAACTTAATTTTATAACTGAAATATACCCCCCGCCAATAACCCCGCTCTATCTTGATGAATGGCATAAACATCTTCCTAGAAAGACAGTCGAGAAATTATAGAGATGCATTTGGTTTCTCCTTCTCCACCCCACCTTGATGTCTAGGTGCCAGTGTGCTTTGATGCTAACCTCATAATGATTTTTTGCAGCTGCCCCTTCCTCCCGCTCCCACTGTCTATGTTATTTTCCCTCTTTACTGTTTTATGTTTGACCAACCTTCTGCATCCAGCCTTGGTGTCCTCCAATCTGTCCTACACCCAAGTTACCTAGTGGGGTTGGTGCCCCAGCACATCTCAGACTGAGCAAGTCAGTGCCTTCTCAAACACTCCCCTCGCATACATAATAATGTTTTTCTTTGTTTGGCATTCCCAAATCTTCCCAATTTGGCACTAGTCTACTTTTTTTTTTTTAAGCTGGAAGATTTTTATTTTTCACAATAGTTTCAAATCAGTCTGTGATGTCAGATATTTTTTTAATGTTGATTTTTAAAAACTTTATTTATTTGTTTAGTTCTGGCTGCGTTGGGTCTTTGTTGCAGTGCGCGGGCTTCTCAGTGAAGTGGCTTCTCTTGTTGCGGAGCAGGGGCTCTAGGCGCGCAGGCTTCAGTAGCTGTGGCACGCGGGCTCAGTAGTTGTGGCTTGCAGGCTCTAGAGCGCAGGCTCAGTAGTTGTGGCACGTGGGCTTAGTTGCTCCGTGGCATGTGGGATCTTCCCAGACCAGGGCTCGAACCCGTGTCCCCTGCATTGGCAGGCAGATTCTTAACCACTGAGCCACCAGGAAAGCCCCTTAATGCTGATTTTTTAAAACTTTAAATTTCATATTGGAGTATAGCCGATTAACAATGTTGTGATAGTTTCAGGTAAACAGCAAAGCGATTCAGCCATACATATGCATGTATCCATTCTCCCCCAAACTTCCCTCCCATCCAGGCTGCCACATAACATCGAGCAGAGTTCCCTGTGCTGTACAGTAGGTCCTCACTGGTTATCCATTTTATATATAGCAGTGGCACTAGTCTACTTTTTCATATGAATCTTACCACATTTCCCTCCCAGAGTACTGTGCATTGCACTCTTCCTGGCAATTCCCCAATCCTTAAATGCACCTTTATTCCTCTTTTTTTTTTTTTAATTGGAGTATAGTTGCTTTACAATGCTGTGTTAGTTTCTGCTGTACAACGAAGTGAATCAGCTATATGTGTACATATATCCCCTCCCTTTTGGACCTCCCTCCCACTCCCCCCACATCCCACCCAGCTAGGTCATTACAGATTCTGTGCCTTTGTTCAAACTGCACCCTGAATGCTATGACCTTCTCCCTATTGCTTTCCCTTTCTTCCAGACCTACAGGAAATATTAACATTTTTGCAAACCCTTATGAGATTTCCCTACCTATCTTCTTAATTAATGTCCCTCTCTCCCATTTCCTGGTATTGAATATGGTAGTGGAGCTCCTGTTGTAATGAGAATTATATTCATGTGGTATAATTTTATGTCTTGTCATCCTTAAAGTTTGTAGCCACATCTTTCATTTGAAAGAGTATTAGGGACACCATGCTGAGTAGTCATTTATTACGGTCTCTCTCTACCTCTCCCCAACTTCCTGTCTGGGATTAAATGTCCATTTGAGCAATTTGAGTTTCTCTGGTGTTCAACGCACAGGCAACATTTTTGTTGGTTTGTTTTATGAAAGATACTATTTGCTTTTCCTTCAGTTCCTTTAGGGCTTCCTCAATACTTCCACCCACTGTGGGCTGTCACCTGAGAGTCAGGGAGAAGCCAGGGTTGACAGAGACCCGGCTGTCCCCTCCTTTTTTGTCTGCCCAGTGCTCTTGGAGCTTGCCGAAAACTTTGACTGCTTCCCCAGGCAGCAGAAGCCTTGCAGGCAGCCTCCTGGGAAGGTTTCAGAGAGAGAGGGAGAGAGAGAGAGAGAGATGGAAGACAGGCGGGGTGAGCTGTCCTTTCTTCAGTGCATTCAGCTCAGGCACTGGTCCGTCTATCTGCTGCAGTGAAGCTCTGCTAATGCAAAAGGAATACATTCAGCCCAGAGTGCCCTGGAGAGCGGTGGGGATAATAATGCCACTATTCATTATTTTAAAACAAACACAATTTGGAGTGTGGATCTCTCTGGAAGTGTGAAATTGGTTCCTCTTAACGAACAACTGGCAAAGGAAGAGCATGTGACCAGCCCAAGGGCTAGGAATTCCACCTGGGGCCAGCAGTGCAGTCTCTCTGAGTCCAGGTCAGCCCTGCTGACTCAGCTGCAGCTGCATGTAATGCAGGAGTACAAGAAGAGATATTTAACATGTATTGAGCACTTGCTGGTTGCTCTATATGCTCTATTACACAACTACTGTGTAAGATGAATATCTTCCCCCCATTTTCTATAGGAAGAGACTCAACATCTCAGAGAAATTAAGACATTTGCTCAAGGTCACATAGCTCAGCCTTGGCAGGGAGGAATTCAATCCAGATTGACTTGACTTCAAAACCATGTTCTGTCCACAGTACTGTGGACAGGGATAACACCTGAACTACTTGAACTGTGAGACAAGGCCTTCTAGACTTGTCCCAGAGCCAAGAAGTGGTGTGAGAAGGGAAGATGTACAAAAAGGAAGAAGCCCTTCTTGCCGTGCTCAAGGCTGGGTCTCCCTTGCAGCCTGGCCGAGAGTAGGCACCAGAAACATGTATGACTTTGGTAGGTTATTTACCAGTTCTGCCCCCAATTCCTCATCTGTGAAATGGGGATTTGAATGGGATGAAAGCTCTGCTTTTTGGGTTCCCTGTGCTAAAATCTTATGCCAGCAAGAGATCATTACTCACGGATCCATCCGGGCACTTGCAGGTTCCAAAAGGACCCGCAGTGAGTCAGGAGCCCATGCTAGAACTTCAAGGCCCAAAGATTCCTTTAAGGAGAGGACAGACATTCATGTGAGCTAGTTGGGGGTGGCCTGAATGGACCTGCTGAGTTGGTGTGGTCATTCCCTGAGGTCCAACTCCTCTGTACCAGTTATATGAAAGAATCACTGTGATGAGGTGGGAAAAACAAGGTTTGGAATCAGAAAACTCTGGGTCCAAATCCTGTCATAGTGTGGTCCATCCTCTGCAACCTGCTCAACTGCTTGGAGCCTAAGTTCCCTCGTCTGTAAATTGGGGAAAATGATGCAACCTTGCAGCTAAAGGAACAATTGAGTGAATACCGGGTGTGAAGCAGCTGGCCCAGTGGCTGGCCCAGTGTTGGTGTCCTTTGCCCTTATTTACTTCACGTGCCTTCAATAGAAAGATTCCTCCTCTGAGAGGCGATTCACAGGCTCTAGATCTCATTGGGCCCAGTGAATCTGTAATGGCTTATAACTCTTTAAGATATTTAGGGTCATAGGCCCTTTTGAGACAACATGAAATTTGTGAAATTTTTTCCTAGAAAAGAATCACATTGAGCCATAAATGTTAGCTCACACTTTTAGGAATCCCTTCCCTGGGATCTCAGCCATGCACTCCAGGTGGCATCCTTGCTCTCGTAGAAGGGAGGGGTCTGGAAGGGTCCATGTGTCCTCTGTCATATCTTTCGAGAATCCATGGAGCTGCCTGCGATTCAGTTCACAGGAAACAGGAAAATCTGTCCCAGATCCTGGGAAGGCAGTGAGAGAGGAAGTGGAAGGCCAATGGGTTGCCCGCTGGCCTTTCCTAATTGCTTTTCTTGTGCTTGCATGTGAATGTGCACTTGTTAATCTGTGCTTCCTGAGCCCATGGTCCTAGCACCTCCTCTCTGATCTGTGACACCAGCAGGAGCATAATTAGTGAGGAAGAACAAAGGCTCTGAGGCACCTGGACTGGGCTCTGACCTCACCAGATGTTGCGGCCTGGCTGTTTTCATGTCGCTTCCCGGAGCACACTGAAGGCTGCCAGTTGCTCCTCTCCAGAACACTGCCTGGTCGATTGAGGTGGCCGTCCTTCTCTATTCTCAGTTACCCTGTGCAGTTACAATCATCTGTCCTCAGGCACTTTGCTCACACCAAAGCCAGAGACGCCCATCTTCTGAGATCAATGCTCTTTTATTTATGACCTAACAGAATAGACCACTGTGCTTTAATGCGAAAAGGGTCCCTTGGTTCCCAGCCAGCCCCATGCACGTGAAACTGCAGTCCAGGCAGCCGCAGAGGCAGCGGTGGCAGCAGCATCTTTGAATGCAGGGGCCGGCCGGCCGTCGCTGTCTTGCTCGTACTTCCATCCCCTGGGAGGGGGTGCCTGCAATTTGGCATCATTATCTGGCTCTTTTCCCCCCCAGCCAGAAGCTCTGTTCCTGAGCCGCCCTTGATGACACTAATAGATTCTGACCAATAAATTTTGGAACTCCTACACACACACACACACACACACACACACACACACACACACAAACGGCCCTATTTTTGTGTGTCCTTATCCCATGCACACAGGATTTGGATAACAATAGTTTTCATCTTCCCAATGGCCACACACTGCCCCCTCCACATTCAGAACAAGCCCCTGTTCCTGTAGGCTTCTCCATCTCATTTGCCTGTTATATTTTGTCTGTAGAGCTTACCATTTGCTGAACTTCTATTATTTATGTTTCTATCTGTTGACGATCCATCTCTCCCGCTAATGGGCAAGTCCATGAGAGCAGGGCCCTCATCCCTTGTTCATGTTCTATCCCCAGGGCAAGGAGTAAGCACACAGAACCAGTTCTGTTGAATCAAGTGTTTGTGGTAAAGGCAACGATATATTGTATGGATTCAAAACTTTCCCCTGCGTCTTGTTTTGCCAGGGATTTTATCCATCTGAAAAAGAAAGATTCAGAAGCTTTGCAGACCCAGGGCTGCAGTTAGTTGTATCTCTAAGATAATGCGTGATGCCAAGGGAGTGGACTGCACATTACAGTCGCCGTGGAGGTTTGTGCTGTTGTTTTGGCTGCTGTGTGTCTGAGTACCTAGATCTTGTCTCTGATACCTACTTGCTTCTCCTGATTTTGTAACTCAGTTTCACTCATGTGTGTGCAATTTCTGGTTTCCCAGGAATGGCCTTCTCTGCCATATTGCGAATTCTGATTTCCAACCATTGCCGTGCAACCTGCTAACTGATCATGATGGTCACGGTCTCAAGGGCTGATATGCCAGTGTGGGGTCACTGACAGGAGCCTGGAGCAAGATCATCTCCTTCCTAAACTTGTGGTGCGAGAAGCCATGGAGGTTCATGATGCTTTGTGGCCAATTACCACGAGAAGCTGGGCTGATTGGTCTTCTGAGCATAGGGGGTCTACAGTGGTGATAATGATGATGATGGTGGTTTAACTATGTTGGACACTTACACTTTTATGGGGACTCTGCTAAGTGATCTATACATCATTGCATCTAGCAATCACAACAACTTAATAAAGTAGGTCTTATTATCCCTACTTTTCAGATGAGGAAACTGAGGCCCAAAGAAGTTAAATAACTAGGGCTTGAGTGTGACTCTGAAGCCCGTACCTTTAGCCACCATATTCTGTGGCTTTTGTTCCAGTGAGGTAGGGAGAACAGACAGCAGGGTGCATGCCTGAGTGTGGAGAGGCTGGTTGGGATGTTTCCACAGCGGTGAAGTCTTAGGACATGCATCACAGCCTGGTTTTGGCTAAACCACCAAAATTGGTGACTTGGGTATGGATTTGGTTCCTGATTTGTCCTTCCATTGATGTCACCTTGATCAAGTCACATTCTCTTAGCCCCTCACATTCATAATCTTGAATAAAGAACAACAGCCTCTGTCTCAAGGTTGTAGTGGGCTTTAAATAAGATAGTCACTTAAGAGAGAGAGTCACTTGGCGTTTTCTCTGACTAATAGAAAATGTTCTGAGTCAGCAAAAAAAGAGAGCATGTGAAACTCCCTGGGCACTTCCCTTCCCCACCTGCCCCAGACAGAATCCTCCATCCAGTCCTGGCTGATGGAGAGCAGGTGGTCCTCTCTGCCAGGCCCAGCACAGGCATTAGCACTCACCTTGTGGGATGAGGCCCTCCAGTTCAGATGTCAGGTGCTGATGGGACACACCGCTGCCATGGAAGCTTGTGTTTTTGTTGTAAACGTGGAAGATGCAGGGACTAGATTCTCTTGATGTCCACCACTTTCCTTAACTGAGGTCTAAGGATGAGCTCATATGGGGCGTCTCTGATACCTGAATTGCATGCACATCGTTTGAGAAGTTTTATATCCATTTTTTTCTGAGGGAAGGATCCAAAACATTTACCAGTTCCTCAAGGAGCTCTGTGATCCAGAAAAATTAAAGGAATGTAAATCCTAGATGACAATCCATGACATGGAGGGAGCAGCTTGGTACCTGGCCACACCGTAGGCTCCAATAAACATCTCCTAAAAAAGGAGAGAGGGTGGGGAGGTGTGAGGGAACCTCCTCAGGCTCTGATGTGTTCTCTTTCTGGAAATGTCTGTGCTAGAATCGGCATCAAAAGAAATCGGGGCGGGGGTGGGGGGGTCAGGAAGAATGAACAAAGTTGCCATGGGTTTGTCTTTGCTGCATCCTTTGGATCAGCCCTTTGCCTCTATAATCCCATTGGAGTTTCACGGATAACCTCTAAAGGGTGATGAAGTTAGCTGCATTTTATGTTGACGGGAACAAGCCCAGAGATGCTAGGCGACTATTCCAAGGCAAACCGGCTAATAAGTGTACAGTTCGGATTTTAAACTCAAATATGCCCGAATCTCATGTTAGAACTTTTGAAAAGAGAAGTGAGAATATAGAAGAATAGTCATCGTCAGTAGAGGCTGCCCCCCAAATTTAACAAATATAAAGGTTATGATAGACTCAGGGACTAACATCACCATCTTTGGTAATATAGAAAAAAATAGTGTTTTTTTTTTTTCCTAAAGGATTAGAGACATGTTTCCATCTTTCCTTCCTTCTTTTCAACTTGAGTTAATTTATTCCTTTTTTTCTCTTTCCTTCCCTCCCTTTCTCCCTCTTTTCCTTCCTTCCTTCCTCCCTTCCTTCCTTTCATCTCTCCTCCTTTCTTTTTTTCCCAGCAAATGTTTCCTGAGCCGTTCTTATGTGAAATATAGAGTACAGGGCATTGAGGGTCATACAGACCTGAAAACATGCCCAATGCCTTCCCGCTCTAGAGAAAATCTTAAACTACTAGGGTACTAATATCTAACCCAATATGCCAAAAGAAAAACTACCTAGGAAACAAAAATTCTAGGTGAAAATTTAGGAGAATAATTGTAGAATTGTTGGATGGAGGCACATTTTAGAGAAGAAGACTCAAACTATATATTAAAAATATGTATACTATATATAGCGAAATACATAATGCATTAGTTAGGTCTCTTTCAATTGCAAGTGAAAGAATACAAGTAGTGTATTTTATTTAGGAAAGCAACTTACATAAGGAGAGCATAGAAAATCAAATATGGAGGTAAAATTCAGCATACTCCTTTACATTAAGAAGGAGTAGATGGTTAGCTGAGGCCAGGCATAGGAAGACTTGGCCTTTTACAGAACTCAGTGCAGCATGGTTATTTCATTATCGGGGTGCTGCATTGACTCAGGACACACCTCAGAGACAGGAAAGGCGACTGGCTATCCACAGATGGCAGGGGTGGGGAGACATGTGTAAGAGACCCTCACATTTCACAACCTTGTAACATTAAGGAGAAATGAGAAAACATGATTTGCAGCTTGTAACGTGATTGAAAAGATTCCAATTTTAATTATAATTGGTCAAAAATACGTATTTTTTTTTATCTTTGTTGTAACTCAGCATAATTCCTTTTTGTTGTCCACTGCAGACCATCCTTTGTAGAGCAATTTATTTATATTCTTCAGTTTCAGCAAGTCGCTGTAGCTCACCTTCAGCAGCTGCAACAAGTTGGGTCATGAGGTACATCATTTTAAAAAAACATGAGACTCTTGCTGAAGTGAGAAGACTTGGGGAAAATTTTTCAAAGTGCAAATTAGATGGAGGACATGGGTCCTAGATGGTTGTATTGGCGCCAAAGGACAAGTTAGTTTTCTCAGAGGCTCCTGAGCAGCATAATAAAGGCTGTTTCACAGGCTTCCAGTTCGTAGGAGCTGTTTGATTTCAAACCCCACCTGTCTTATATGCAACTGGATCATTAACCTTAAAAATGTCAACTTGTTCATGTTAATGTGAAGTGAGTTACAAGCCAAGGGACCCGGCAGAACCAGCAGGTATTATGGACGTGCACATAACATTCCATCTTCATGTTTATTCAGGCCAGAAGCCAGAGAGGGGCAGACCAGGGAGTAACCCACAGTCTGTCCCTGTCAGATCTGCTGTGTCCAGTGGGAGAAAAGAAGGAAGGCAGGGTTCGGGGGGGCAGGACTGGTACTGGAGTGAAAAATCCATGGAACAGGCCGAAGCCAAAGGCTGACCACAAGCACAGACCCGGGGAGGAGCCCAGAAACAAGGTTCTACTGGCAGGAACAGGGTGGCTGCATCAGAAGGGCTGCACAGGCGGAGGTGGACGGAAATGTGCCTGCAGCCCAGCCTTTTCCCCACAGTTCTCTGGGCCAGACCCTCTGCCCCTTTGGTCAAGGACCCACAGTTCTCCCAACCTGGGAAAAGCAGGCTGCACCTGGGAGTCCCAGGTTCTTCACTGAAACTTGGTATAGAGTTCATGGCCAGTAATTGACCATATTAGTTTGCTAGGGCTGCCATAACAAAGTACCACAGACTGAATGGCTTAAAAACCAGAAATTAATTTTCTCACAGTTCTGGAGGCTAGAAGTGAGATCGAGGTGTCAGCGGGGTTGGTTTCTTCTGAGACCTCTCTCCTTGTTTGTGGATAGCTATTTTCTCCCTGAGTCCTCACATGGTCTTCCCTCAGTGTGTATCTGTGTCCTAACATCCTCTTCTCTAAGGATACTCTTCATATTGGGATAGGGCTCACCCATATGACCTCGTTTTAACTTAATTACCTCTTTAAAAGCCCTGTCTCCAAATACAGCTACATTCTGAAGTGCTAGGGTTTAAGACCTCAACATCTGAATTTGGTGGGCGGGGCACACTTCAGCCCATAACATTGCCTCTTTCCATTTTTTTCCCCTCAAATAAAACCAGGTACCCGGTTAGAAATGTGTATGTAGGAATGTGAAATGATCCTTCTCCTCCCTAATGATACTTTATTTCTTCTAGTTTTCAACACTATGCATAGTCAGCCCCCTGAGCTGTGTACCTCCAAGAAACATGACAGTTATATCCCTCAGAGGGACAAGGTATCTCCAAGCCCGTCCACATTGTACAGCTTTGAAGCCAAAGCTCATCACTGCCCCCTGAGCTAGGCAGAAGCACTGCCTCCTTAAAGAGGGCTTGAGGTCAGGATCTGTCTCGAGATCTGATTTGGATCGTCCGCCCTTTCAGTCAGCTCATACCCTAAAGATGCCTGCATCATTTATGAGATACTCTAAGGCTGGCCCTTCACCAGGCCCTTTATAGGGCTTAGCTCACTGACATTGTCTGACCCCTTCTAACTCTCTGTCACCATAGGTATATTTGCATATTTGCATGTTGATTATTACATACCACGATTACATACCTGCTACCAGGTATTCTAAGTGTTTTGCAGATGTTAAGTCGTTTAATCTTCACAGTAACCCTAGGAAGCAAGGGTCTTTATGATGCACATTTCTATAGTTGAAGAGACTGAGGCTTCAGGGAGCAGAGCGGCCTGTCTGAGGTCAAACACCCAGCCAGTGGTGGAGCCTGCACCTGAAACCAGGTATTCCAGAGCATATCTGTTCTTCACACAGCCTTGTGAGGGAGTATTTGCTTTCACATCTTGCAAATGAGGAAAGAGATTTATAGCTGTTAAGACCCAGGGGTTTCTAATTCTAAAACCATTTTTCTTTCCGCTGTGCCAGTCTGTTTGCTTGGACACTGTCTGTTCCCCAGGGCCTAGGCTGATCCTCCCCTCCTGTCACACATCCCTCAGAAACACCCAGAACCAAGCACAGTCACTTTACATCAATATTGCAGAGTGTAGAGTGCCATCAGGTCCCTTTGGGAAAATGGAGAAAGCACAGGCTTAGAGTCAAGCAAAACTTGCTTCAAACCTCATCTCTCCTAATTTCCAGCTCTGTGGTCTTAGCCAAGTTACTTAACTTCTCTGAGTCTCATAAAAGTGAGGATAATATAACTGGGTAACAGTGCATCTTAAATGCTCAGCAAATGGTAGTTAACCCACTCACCCTGTCCCCAGTGAATAGTATGGTAACGTGGCTCTGCAGCAATATGACTTTGCAGTTCTCCCCATGAGGAGATCTCTCCCCATCACTCCCTTCCCTACCCTGGATTCTGAGCTGGCCTTGGGGCTTGTTTTGGCCAAAAGAAAGTGACAGAAGTGATGGTGTGTCAGTTGCAAGTCTCAGGAGGCCTTGTATGCTTCCACTTTGTCTCATGGACTCTTACTGCCCCCATGAGAGCAAGCCTGGACTAACCAGCTGGAAGATGAAAAACCATATGGTGCAGGACAGAGTCATCGCAGCTGAGGCCATCCTAGACTGGCAAGTCTCAGCCAGCTGGCCGGCTGACCACAGATGCATGAACAAGCCCAGCTGAGATCAGCTAACCACCCTGCCATCCTGTTGACTCCTGAGAAATAAGACACAGTTGTCATTTAAATTATTGATTTTGGTGTGGTTTGTTATGCAGCAATTGCTGACTGATACAGCCAGATATTCATAGTATCAGTACTTTCTTGAAAAACCTCAAAAACATGCTCAAATTTACCCAGAGAAGCATCCCCTCTCTTGTATGTACTCTCACGTACACACTTAAATTCTCCCCATGTGTTCATAAGAGAAGATCTATACAGGCTACTGTATGATGATTCTAACAACAAATGAGAGCGGTAAACCTTTGTTTCCATGGGCTCCAATAAACTGTATTTGCACATGCTTCTCATTTTCCTTGTGTCAGAATTGGCATATGGAGCTGGGATCTTTTTATGAGGCCTTTAGAGTTTGATTTTAGCAAAGAGGCTGGCACTTCTTTTGGCGAAGAGAACACAATTCAAATGACATTAAAGCGTTAGGAAAAGGGTCCACTTTCTCCCAAACAGGCCAGTCCAACAGGGCCCAAGGGCCATGGTCCTGGTTCCGTGTCCTTGTTGTGCCTTCTGTTCCATGGCTATAGCCAAAGCACTAGGGTACTTGCCTGGATGGCCAAGGCACACCGCAAGTTCCTGTAAAACTAGTGGCTTCACATGAGCTTGCAGGGCTTGTAGCACTTATCAGGCCTAATGTAATTATTGTGTGTATGTGCATGTGTGTACCTGTGGGCATGTATGTGTGCCTTTCTCCCACATTGTATTACACAGCAGTGAAATTAAAAATGGCTGTCTTTTATGGAGTCCTAAGTATTTATAATAGATCCTTTCTACCCCAGTTGCAAGATGGATCAGGAATTCCCACCAAAGCTGCTTGACGCCAGAGAGCCCAACAGTCCCAGCTATAGTAAGCACAGTTCCCTTGTATACTTTGATTCCAGGACAGTGTCAACACAGCCCCCTAGTAATTAAGTGAATCTGAATTCATGGTCTATAAAGAACGCCTTCATCACCTTCCCCTCTACTTCCTCAAACAAAATGTTCATTTCTTAGAGTCCAGCATAATTGTTAGGAGCCATGGATGCGTTCAGATTTCGGCTCCAGCACTTTCTACTTGAGTGATCTTGCATAAGCCCTTTAACACTGATGAGCCTCAGGATGCTCACATGTAAGTAAAATACCCCATAATATTTATAGTGTCCGGATGAGGAAGTACACACAGGGAGTTAAATGAGATGGTGCATGTATGATGCTTAGAACACTGCCTGTCATAGAGTAAGCACTAAATACATAGCCCCTACTGTCCATTTATACTTCCGTTTAAATCACACATTCAGAGCAGCAATAATTTGCCAGCTGCAAAATATGCAGAGATACTGGGATGGAAGAGACCTGGCTCCTCCATGAAAGGCTCACCTAGCTGTAAGGGGGAAATGAGGGTAAACAGTGCACTATGATATACAGGGGTGAGGGGGGCAGTTGTTCTGCAGATGAGAACATAGGTCTGAGGGAGCTCAGGGAAAGAAGCATCTAATTCCTTCTTGGTCTAGGGAATTGGGGAGAAGTCGCAGAGAAGGCGATATTTGGGTTGCCCTTAAAAGGATGAGGGGGAATTTGACAGTCGAAAAGGTCAGTTATTCCAGGAAGAGAGAAAGACCTGTGGGAAGGAATTGGGCCACGCAGGGCCTGTGTTTTGATCTGGGGAACGTGGAGAAGTTCACGTGGAGGCTCTCGGGAGGGAAGTGCCGGGGGATGGAGCTATACAGGAGAGTCCCAGAACTCTTCAAGAGGGTCTGGTTTCCTTCAATTGCCTGTGCAAGAGGGAGGGAAATAATGTTATTTTGGATGTTGGGAGCAGAAGTCCACTCAGGGAGAGAATATGCTTGTTTAAAAAGAAGCTTTAGGGCTTCCCTGGTGGCGCAGTGGTTGGGAGTCCGCCTGCCGATGCAGGGGACGCAGGTTCGTGCCCCGGTCCGGGAAGATCCCACATGCCGCGGAGCGGCTGGGCCCGTGAGCCATGGCCGCTGAGCCTGCGCGTCCGGAGCCTGTGCTCCGCAGTGGGAGAGGCCGCAGCGGTGAGAGGCCCGCGTACCGCGAAAAAAAAAAAAAAAGAAGTTTTAATGGGCCTTTTGAGTATGATTGGAGGCCCTGTGGGGATTGTTGGAGTGGGTTGGGGTGCATCAAGGGGAGGGAACTGTGGAGCAGAGGAATTTCAGGAAGTGTGGATGGAAGAGATGAACAAGAAGCGGGAGGGGAGATGCAGGGCAGGGCAGAACCCGGAGAGGAGGGGGAGGAGGGAGGGAGCAGGGAGCTGCCAGGGAGATAGTGGAAGGTAAGGAGGAGGTTTCAAGGCTGCTGAGAAGAGAAGAGGATGAGCTGTCTGTCACTTGAGCTGTCTGTCACTCGCTTTTAGGCTGCTGGCTGTGCAGTGCTGTCATGCCTCTTCAGGAAAAGTGGCTGCACCGCCAAACAGCCTGCACAAATGGTGTTTGTGAGAAATGAAGGAACAGGGGCTGAGTTCCAAGTTGAGGTCAGCCCAAGGCAGAAGTAAGAGGTAAGGTATCAAAATAGAGTAGAAATTAGGTGACGTAAACACAAAAGCCTCCGGGAAGTCACAAAAAATGTGGAGGCAGTATTAAACTGCAGAACTTATTTATATATTATAGAACAGAGAGACACTGGCTGTCACTTGCGTTCACACGTATGTCGTATATCACCCATGATCTTTGCAGGCATGAGGTCTTTTTCGAACACAGCATGCATGCAGCTATTGCATCTTCAGGAGAAATGAAGAGGGTAGATTTTGAGAATATTTTAAATTTGGGATCCTTAACTATATATTTAAGTTTCATAGCCATTTTTCTTGCTCAGTGATATGAGGGCATCTTGACCTTTCAAGTTTATCTACAGCCTCTTATTCACTAAGCCCATGAAATAGATGGTACCAGAGCATAGGGCTGCCAAGACCTGACGTGTCTCCACTAACAGCAGGAGAGAATGGGAGAAACGTTCTAAAACTCTTAGTGCCTCAGAAATGACTGCATGTTTTTTTTTTTTTTTATTCAGGCATCACTGAGTAGTAAGGGACAGAAACCCACTCCAAATATCAGGAACAAAAGGGGGGCTCTTCTGGAAGGAAATTACAGTTAACTCAAGGAACCCAAGGCAAGGCATGGAGCCAGGAACAAGCACAGAACTGGGAAGTCAAGTGGTCTCTTGATTCTGTTTCTTCCAGCTGCATTTTGTCTTTCTTTCCTCCACTGCAGCATGCATGGGATCCCCGGCCTTGCTCTAGATAACCTGGGGACGGGTTCTCCAGTCAGATGTCTCCCGGAGGCTGGCACCTCTCACCTTAGTTCATATTCCCAGGAGCCCGAATCTCACTAGTTTGTCCCTGTGGATCGGCTGCCGGTTTGGGAATCTCCCTCCCTTCCGATCATCTGTACCTGGGAGTGGAGGCAGGTGGCAGGGAAGTGGATTCTCATATTTGAAATGGACTAGTTTCAAAGAAGTCAGATTAATAGGAAAATACCCTCCTGCCTGTTGGGGAGAACTGCTGCCATTTAGAGCGTCTCCTCCACAAGGAAAGGACACTGGCTTTTAGAGTACCACATCTGCACGGCCTCATGCCAGACACTCTGCCCTTATCTCACTTTCTTCTATCAGCCACTTTGGGTAGGAGATGCGGTGGTCCCCATTTTACAATTAGTGACTTGCCTGGAACCTCATAACCACTTTAGGGTGGGAATCACAGTTTAACCTGAGGCTTAGCCCCTTTCTTCATGAATAGTAGCAAGCTGACAGGGCTACTCTGTCACCAGAGCTCATTCGTTGGCATCCCAGGCCCTCCTAACCCTGGCTCTGCAGGCCTCCAGATGTGCTGGAGGAGTCGGGGTGGCTTTGCCAAAGGAGCTGGCCCTACACCTGGTTCCTGCTTTTTCTGTTACCGTAGCAGCACTTAAAAGGGCCAAGGGGCCATAGCTGGACGATCATCCTGTGAAGACTGCTTGGTGAAGGAAGGGCTTTGAGAAAGAGAAATTATCAGAGGTGGTTTTGTTTACATGGGCATGTAGGGGAAGCCTATCTGCATGCAATTGTCACGGGCTCTCTGTACACGGAGACCCCTGTGCAGGGGACGCCTTTCACATACACATGCATGCACATACACACATACACACACGCAAACCCCTACACAACATGCATGGAGATGATATATATCACACACACATGCATCGGGTACACTGCATCTACAGTGTGTCAGACCAGGGATTTAAGATGTAATCCCAACTTCGCCTCTTGCTACCTCTGTGATACTGGACAAATCTTTCTGTATCTTTGATGTTCAGTTTCTGCTTCAACAAAATGAAAATAATTATAGACTTTCAGTGGTGATGTGAAAATAAACTGAGATAATATATGTAAAAAGCTAAGCGCCCACCACATATTTAGCCATGTATAAATCGAAACAAGATATAAATTATTATTCAACTATATGTACCTAGACCCACGTGCACACATGCTCATTCATATGCATGCATACTTGTATTTCTGTACACATACATCTTTGTATATATACAAGAACATATAACCATAAATACCAACATACACAATGATTTTATACACATCCATGGATAGTACTAATGTTTATAACCATTCACATACACATGTATGTTTATATGTAAACATACACGTGTAAGCATACATCAACTTATTCTTAGACATACCCACAACATTAGACATGTATGTATATACATCTAATACATAGCACACACATATATACAAATTTTATGTGTGTGTGTATATATATATATATAAATATATATTACACATTTTATATAGTAAGAATTCACCTCTAATACTTAACAAGTCAGGATAGTTCATAGCTCTGAAAATATCCCTCTGGTCTGCTGATCTTATTGCCTCACATATGACAAAATACTTCTGTTGCTTCTTTTGGGGAAAAAACACCTAGACTGCGGACATGCACTCTGTGATCTTCATTAGCCTGTTGGTGGTGGAGAAGGTCATCACTCCACGTCAGGCGTGGAGGAGAGACACCCACTTCCCAGCCTGGGGAGAGGAGCCAGTCTGCATTTGGAGCACCACCAGCCAACCGTGAGATGGGCTTTTCTCATACGGAAGTCCTGTCTTCGGCGCTGGCTCACAGAAGGCTGGGCTTGGTTAGTACAAGGTGTCTTTCTTCCCTCAGTGATATGCTCATAGGTGAGCTGCTGGAGAGCTGCAGTTTGTATTCCTGAGCGTGTGTGTGCAGTGGGGGTGCTGTGTGCAGGGCACCAACGTCCTCTCAATCTATCTGCACAGTCCCAGAGTGCTTGGGAAATTGAATTTGTGTTCAGTGGCTCTGGGGCTGGAGCACAGGCAGTAATCAGCACTGCCTACTGCTGCCTGGGCATCTGGGGGCCTCACACCCAGGTCCCCAGTCTGCTTGGGACTTGTGGGTTTGTGCATCTCACTTTGGGGAAGACACCCAAACCTAAGGGACTGGAGATGCAGGCAAAGCTCCATGCAGAAGGACATCAGGCGGCCTCGTTTATATGGTCTCACTTCCATTTGTAAATTATGAAAGGCACGAAGAAGGAAGACTTTGATCCATCAAATTGATGGATTCAATAACTGCTGCCATTTCAGACAGCAGGGATCCCTGCAGATTATTTCTCCATGTAGGCTTAGGTAGCAGAGAGAGAGAGAGAGAGACAATGCTAAATATTCTGCTGTATTTATGAAATGTCAAATGTGCTTTCCAGGGTAATTACATGAATATTGAATAGACTCACTGAAATTTACAACCTTGCAACTGAGTATTTGGGGATGCTTCTTGCCAGCAGCCTCCGTGTAGATAGGACAACAGCTGTGGCACAAAAGACCCAAGTGGAATGGAATCCAGCCTGCCCTCACTGCTCAGCTTGCTTTGCCATTGCAGCTGGATGACTTGGCCTGACTTCATAAATATTGACCATCCAAGAAGTCCATGTCAGACCCAGTTGACATCGTAAGCATAAAGAGGGGACAGAGTTGACATTAAATATCCCATGACAATTCTCAAAGAAAAAAAAAAAGTCATTTTATGACAATTGTCCCCAGATCTGGTGGAACAGCATATAGCATATCAGAACCCAGGACTCTTCTATGGAGAGATGAATCATTCCTTTGGTGGTTTCTCCAAAATCTTGGCATCTTCTTTGACTGAGAAGAACATTCTAGATTCCGGCGGGCAAACAGCCTCGGCCTTAACTGAGACAAAATCCCATAGACTTTCCCACTTGCAGACCTAAAGTCCTATTAATATGTGGGGGGGTGGATTGTAGTCCCCTTTTTTGTCAGATTTCAGTTAAATCAATGTAATAGTCTTATGGGGCATTCTCACCTCCTCTTTCTCTTTAACCACTGATAACCTTGCTGTCATAGATAAGACTACTCTAATCTCAGCAATGTCTCTCGAAGCTCTAGATTGCTTCGCCACTGTCTTTTCCCAGGCCCCCACCCCCGAGATTATTTGAATAGCATCCTATTTGTCTCCCTGCCTCTAGTTCATCCTTCACTTTTCTCCCAGAGTGACTTATTATTTAGGATATCATATCTATATGTACTTTACAGACATGTCACCCACTATTTCCCCTAGGCCCTGTGCTATAGCTCTTCATTGTCACTCACTGCTTCCTCAGCCCCCATATTCTTCTCATACCTCTGTGCCTTTGTATATGCTGCCTCTACTGCCTAGAGGCCCTTTGTCCTTTTCTCCACCCAACACATTCCTAACTACCTCTGAAAGTCTAGCTCAAATGCTAAAAGTATATATTCTCTTTCAGATTCTTTTCCATTATAGGTTATTACAGGATACTGAGTATAGTTCCCTGTGCTATGCAGTAGGTCCTTATTAGTTATCTATTTTATATATAGTAGTGTGTATATGTTAATCCCAAACTCCCAGTTTATCCCTCCCCACCCTTTCGCCTTTGGTAACCGTAAGTTTGTTTTCTACGTCTGTGAGTCTTTCTGTTTTGTAAATAAGTTTATTTGTATCCTTTTTTTAGGTTCCACATGTAAGTGATATCATATATTTGTCTATCTCTGTCTGACTTACTTCACTGAGTATGATAATCTCTAGTTCCATCCATGTAGCTGCAAATGGCATTATTTCATTCTTTTTTACGGATGAGTAATATTCCATTGTATAGATGTACCACATCTTCTTTATCCATTCATCTGTTGATGGACACTTAGGTTGCTTCCATGTCTTGGCTGTTGTAAATAGTGCTGCTACAAACGTTGGGTGCAGGTATTTTTTCGAATTAGAGTTTTTGTCTTTTCCAGATATATGGCCAGGAATGGGATTGCTGGGTCGTACGGCAGTTCTCATTTTAGTTTTTTAAGAAGCCTCCATAGTGTTCTCCACAGTGGCTGAGCCAGTTTACATTCCCACTGACAGTGTAGGAGGGTTCCCTTTTCTCCACAGCCAGTTCACGTAGTGAAATGTTTGCATGGCCATGCAAGGTGAGTGTTGTGTCTGTATTCTGCCTTGAACTTCCCAAGGGACAGAAACCTTCGCTGCCATCACCCTGAAATGCCCCGTCCTTCCCTGGATCTCCCGTTTTCTCTTCTCTACCCGTATCTCCCTTCCTTGCAGTCCTCCCTGTCTGGTGCTCTGTCTCCCATGGCCCTGACCACACACTATCCCTCCGGTTCATGACAGCAATTCTTTCTCGTCTTCAGGTCCTCTTATGGCCTGTAAGTTCCAGAGCCTCAGAATTTAGTCTGCTCAGTTTCTGTCCATGGCAGGGAGAGAATGGTCTCTTGTCTCAGTTCTGTTGACTCTAACTGAGCTCTGGACAGGAAATTTGGTAGTGGTCCGGGGACTTCTAAGCCCACAGCATGGGCTGTGCCTGAAAATATTAATTTTTTTATGAGAGTAAATTGTATTCTGAAGACCGTCTAGCCTCATCTTTGTCCTAAATGCTGTAGAAAGGGTAACAGTGGCCTTATGATGCTAAGGGCATTGTTTCCTTCTCTTTAAGTGTCATTTAAAAATTTTAAAATAATCTGGCATTAATAGATAGTGAAGTCACCAGGCTCAACATGTTGCTATCAAATTGTTGGTAGGGGAAAGAGAACAGCCCTGATCTCCAAACCCAAGCCCTGCCCAGCACTTTTCTAGAGCAGTGGATGGTGGACTAAACCTCTCTCTCTGTGAATCAGACAGTCATTGACCTTAAGGTTATTGGCTGGCCCTTACTGCGCATTTCAAGCAGATTAATCGACAAAGTCAAGATTCCTGCACAGAAGGTTCTGGCAGATACAATGAATCCAGATTGCACTCTCAGAAATAATGTAGACTATGAACAATGGGCTGAGGCCAAAGAAAAGCAGAGAAATATCTGCATCCAGCAACTGAGATTCATGCTGGGCATCGTGGAGCGTGGCTGGGCTTCCAGATGGCAGCGCAGGCTACTGTACACCCCATGTCTCTAGTGCCCTGTGCAGTAAACTTTCTTGACCATAATTAATAAATGAATGGATACATTGATTAAAGCCTAGGGCCCTATTTACCCTATCCCAGGGTGGTTACTTTTAGAAAAATACTGTGGTGACCAAGGGTAGTTTAAAAGTTTATGATCTTTTGACAAAAATCTTTCAGTCTTTGAATTGAAACAGTATAATTCAATCTGTGAGCATTCTGCTAGGAATCTCACTTTCAGAGACTGAATTTGTCCAGGAAAAGCTGGGGGAACAACTGACTACAAGGTACCTTGGAACAGCACTTCTCAAACTTTAATGTGCACTGGGATCACGTCGGAGATCTTGTTGAAATGCACATTCTGATTCAGTAGGACTGAGAAGAGGCACGAGATTCTGCATTTTTAATAAGCTCTTAGGGGATACTAATGCTGAAGCTGCTGGTCCCTGGACCACACTTGGAGTAGCAAGGCTTTAGAGGTGGCTTGTTACAGGGCTCTCGGTAAGGTAGGGATAGAGGAGGGGGGTAGAGCTTACCTCCCCTCCTCGAGGATACTTGGTGACGTCTGGGAAATTTTTGATTGTCTTAACTAGAGAGATGCTACTACTGTCATATCATAGTAGAGGCCAGGGATGCCACTAAACATCCTACAAGGCACAGACTGTTCCCACACAAAGCATTATCTGGCCCAAAATGTCAGCAGTGCTGAGGTTTAGAAATTCTGCTCTAGGGGAAAAAATACAGATCTGCAGTCTGGTTTACTTGAGGTCCACCCATGACCATTCCACTTAATTGCTGTAACCATTACAATACTCTGTGAGTGTCAGTTCTTTGGAGAACTGCCTGACTAGGATCAGCAGAAGAGGCCTGGATATGCAGTAAATGTTCAGTAATATTTGTTATCAATTAAAAGAAGGTCAAAGAACTGCCTTTCCTTGTAGACCTGTAGAAAAGCAATTACCATAATTGAGTACCTATTATTGTAGAAATCAATAATTTGAATATTTCAGAGATGGCTTCAGATTATACAGGCAAACCCTGGGCATAGACTGTCTCTTGAATCTGTAATATTAGATTTCTAAGATAAAATGGTCCTTCAATCCCCATTGTTGGGCAGATATTGACAGCAGCTGTTCTCACAAAATAACAAGTTATAATGGCCAGTCGATTGAGAGAGTTGGGTACTGTGTCTTTGACCATCCCAAGGGCAACAGTGTTTTCTCATCTCAGGGGCACCCGGCTTTGACCTGCAAAAGCATGAGTATGCAGAATCCCACTTCTGGTGATTTCAGGGTCTTCCCTTGGTTTTTCTCTTAGAACTGGAGCAAAGCTAACCCAGTAGGGAAGTCCTAGCAGGGGTGATGGGGCAGGAGCAGGCCGATGCTGACCGTTCTTGGCACTGGTGTACGTGCACTTCAGGCAACATCCGAGGCTTAATCTTTCCATGTGTCTCAGAAAGCTCTTCCTATGTTCTTCCCCTCCCACACCCGCCCTGCAACTCCTCTGCCCATCACATAAGCAGATGAACACAAACACACACAGACTGTCCCCCGCAACACACACACACTGCCCCATCTATGTCTCAACAGATGAGTCTTTCTGCGGCCTGCCCGTAAAAAGAAAAACAAGCAGATGGCACAGCTGGAAAAAAAATGTCTGTGCTTTAGAGGGTCAGTAAAGCTCTTTATCATCCCAGCAGGAATGGGCAAGGACCCGGCAGGACACCGGGGTGCTCAAGAAGAATGTTAAGCATCTGTCTGACGTGTTGGTGGAGCATTCAGGAATCATCTCCAGGTCTCGCTCTTGCCAAATTATCTTGCATAATAGCCCTGGGACCCAGAGGTTGCCTTTTCCTGGTTCCCCTATCACTTACCATGCTGCTCTGCAGCCTGTCTGCCTGCCTGTAGAATTTCATGAAAAGTTACTCTAAAAGTTTCTTATATTTGCCTGGATGGAGACAATTATTAGATCAATTCATATGAATAGATAATTCATATCTATTAGAGTCGATAGATCAGGGATTTGGGACTGAATATGCTAGGAGGACTTCAGGACTAGCACTTAGTTCTACCCATGGCTATAATTTATTATGAGGAAAGGAAACTAAGCACACTCAGCAAAGGGAAGAGGCACAAAAGGCAAGGTCTGGGGGAGACCAGCGTCAAGCTTATAGAGTCCTTGCCCATTGGAATCAAACAGGATACACTTCCTCCCCCAAGCAACATGTGTGAAGAGTTGCCAACCAGGGAAGCTCATTGGAGACTTAGTAAAGAGTATTTTTTACTGATCACATAGGCAGGCTCTGCCTGGATTGTACCCAAATTCCAGACTCTCGGAAGAAAAGCAGCTGTTCAGCACACACCACATTGTTCGCACAAACAGCTGAGGCACAGGGAGCCACTCTTACCTGGTTATGGTGGGAACTTTCCTGAAATCTAAGTTCCCAGACACTGGTCAAGGTCCCACCTTGCAAATAGGCCTTTTCAGGGATCACAGTGGTGACCTGTGATGTTAACTGTTTCTGCACAGTCATGGGCCCTGTGCTGGTTCCTCTCGCTGTCCTCCCTGGGGCAATTGGCAACTCACTGGGAGTCCAGACTCCAGAGCTGTGACAAGGTGCATTGGGGCCCCCATTCCTCCCACAAAGGCAGAGACAGCTGGTTCTCAGCCACTCTGCCTGGAGCCTTTGAAGATGCAGGTCCTGTGGGAGAGGACCATAATTCCCAGGGATAACAGGTTGTGCCTAAACAAAGACAATCTCTTCTCAGAACCTTCTCTGTCTGTAAGATCAGCTGCTCCATTTTCTTCTTTGAATTAGGAACACTCAGGGTTTTATTCTTGTAAGTCAAAGGATCTTTTTGAAGAATGGCATGTAAGATTTTTTTTTTTTCTTTTTGGCTTGAAAGCTTGCAGGAGTCTTTCTTTATCTTTGAAATTGAAAGCTTTTCCCTCCTCCCCCTAGGATATGCCTTGGCATATTTTCTTATTATTAACTTTGTCCAGCATGTGATGCTCCCTCTCCATTTCTTACCTCAGATCTTTTTAGTATTTTCTTGGCAGTTCTACAAAGTTTTCTTCTATTAGATCTGTAATTTTTGATATTCATCCTTGGTAATACTGACCATTTGGGGGCTAGATTTCCATGTTCTGTCTTGTCATTCATTTTCTAACTCACTCATTTATTTAGTCAGGAATTTGTTCATTTACTCAATAAACAGTCCCAAACATGCATACCCACTAGGGGCACTACCAGATGCTAGAGATTCAAAGATAACTATCTTATTTGGGGCTGCTATAACAAATTACCATAGACTGGGTGGCGTAAACAACAAACATTATTTCTCACAGTTCTGGAGACCGGAACATCCAAGATTAAGGAATCAGCAGTTCCTGTGTCTGGTGAGGGCCCACTTCCTGGTTTGCAGATGGCCATCTTCTTGTAACCTCACATGGTGGAGAGCAGAGCTAGCTAGCTCTCTGGTCTCTTATACTGACACTAATCTCATTCATGAGGGCTCCACCCTCATAATCTACTTACCTCCCAAGGGTCCCACTTCTCAATACCATCACATTTGAATTAGAGTTTCCACATAGGAATTTTGTTGGGACACAAACATTCAGTCCATTACAATAACTAAGGTTATTGGTGGTGTTTAGGATCTTAATAGTGAAAACACATGTGCACAAATTCCCAGAACAACAGGGCTTTAATGGAGGCCTGCCCACCATACCAGGGAACACAAAGGATGGGGATCTTTAGAGTGATGAGGGGCTTGTCTGTGAACTATTTTTCTTAAGTTTGTCTTTTATGCCAGCATTTGGTTCTCTGCAAAGCCACATTCTAATTATTTCAATCTCATTTTTATTTGGTTGGTTGCATTGCCCGTGCATTCACATTTTGTTGACAAGTGCCAGGATTTTGTACTTTGTGTGATGTGCTGATCTTCATCCTTCCCTAGTGGTCTTAAGGAGCTGCTTGAAAGCTTGTTCCCAGCCTGCATGGGTCTAGTCCTGAAAGAGAAGTCAGTGAGTGGGAGAAGATGCGTTTTTCTCTTTCTCCTACACCTCAGGGCTGACAGGGCCTCACCTTGACACAGATGCAGAAAGTAGCAGGTGGAAGCTTGAGTGCTTTCACTCTCCTGTCTAGTGTGGCTGGAAGCACAGGGTACTTCCCAGGACTGGGGCTGGAGAGATGGTTCTGGAAGCCTCAAGGAGAAAGCCTCAGAGACATCATCACTGTCTGGCTGCACTGGGAACTCTACTCAGATCACAGATGGACGAGGGGTGGGGGCTGCTTCTGACACCTGCCCCAGGGGCTCAGGGGCAGGTCCAGATGGTCTCCTAGACTGTCAGTGGTAGCACAGACCAGGTACAGGAGCAGGTTTAACTACAACGATGAGGCGTGGTTGCACACAGAGACAGTCCTCTGATGCTGTGGGAGCAGCGTGGATGAAAGGAAGATGTCATGTGCCTTCCATTCCTGGGAGCCCTTGTTATTCCCTGTAATTGCTGCCGCTACTGCTGTTGCTGTTGAAAACTCCTTGAATTAGATGATTTAACAGTAATAATGATGAGCATTAGGGGGAATAGATTCCTTGTTTTTCATCCTTTTCTGCCATCTCTTCAGAATTCTTTCACCAGTTTATCTTCAAATAGAGGTAATTGAAAATTAATTTTTGTCATACAAAATAAAAACCCTCTTAACATAATCGGAGCCTCCAGAGAGGATCTTCTTAGTCAAAAAAGCAATCCTTCCCAATTACTGCTTTCCAGTGCTCTTTAGTGGGGTATTTCAAGAGATCTAAGTGGAGAAAGAGATGAACTGCCCTCTTTTGAGTACTTAAGTGAGTATTAGGTACTGGGATCAAGTCTCTACCTGTGTTATTTTATTTGGTCCATAAAACAAACTGACAAATAATAGTATCCCCATTTGGCAGATGGCAAGACTGAAGTAGAGGTGAGGTTGAGAGATCTATGCTTGAATGAGGTTTAGGAGTTTCATTGGTTTCTAATCCACTATTCCTAGAAACATACTCATCTCTCAAAGGTTAACTTACCTCTCACCTGCACAGATGACACAGTGTCCATTTTCTCTCCATTTGCTTTACCTGGTTTTGCGTCAAGGCCCTTTACCATTAGGGCTTGGTGGGTCATTGAGGGGCAAGGAAGTAAGAGCCTTCACACACCCCCATCCTCCCAAATCAAAGCTCCTTTACTGGCTATTCCATCCTCATCCTGGAACTGGATTGCAGGCAGGCTGGGTTTAGGATGTTCCTCTGTCATTAAGCCTTGTCATAAGTTGTCATTATTCCTTAACTTCCATTGTCATTACTTACTTGGAACTGTTTTTTACACTTTCAGATGCATTACCAGTCCATTTTTCTTCCTAAAAGGATCTTTAAAGCAGGCATCCCACTACTTGCACAGATGATGGTGGCTGAACTATACAGCCATGCCCTAGAGGGGACTGGCTCTAGGAAGCAGGAGACTCAGTATGTGCTCATGCCTCTTGGATTACACAGATATCAAGTGAATGGGGAACTGTTTATTTGTTTCAAGGGTGATTAAAGTATTTGGGGTCGTATTAGGAAAAGCGTCAGAAAGTTGAGAAAAGAAATTCCAAGCCAGGCTCTGGGGTGCGTAGAAGTGGTAAGCATGCCCCCCCTGTTGTTGGAGACAGACTGGAGACTCCAGTGGGGGGAGCTCTGATTCCCCTGGGGTGCATTTGCAGCTCCATCAAAGGATGCTTCTTTTCCCAGTACCCGTGGCCTAACATGGGTGGGAAACCTAACTGTACACACGGTTGTGAGATCTGTCAATTCAAGACATTGTTTGGTACTTGTGGGGAAGGAAACATCTTTGCTGGGGCCAGCTCTGAATATTTCACTTAGGGTCTTTCGTCCATGAATTTGCCATGTGGACTCGCCCAGTCACAGTGTGCCCTGTGGATGAGAAGATTTTTGTCCCAAACTGTCATGATCATAGAAGGGCATCCATGATATGCCAAAGCAAAATCCATATTTCTAGTTTTCTTGCTTATTTGTCATTTTGTTTTCCTTTTCTCTTTTCATTTACTAATGTATTTATTCATTTTTCTGCCTGATAGGGGTGAGGAGAGATGAGATGGCACTAGACAAAAAGTGTCTTTAGAGGACTAGTGAAGCCTCAATCACATGGTTTGAGTCATTCATTCATCCAAGAGTTCACAAGCAGGGACCACCTGTTTGCACTAAATGTCATAACATAGCATTTGTTCTTCACCTTCTTAATTTTTTATAATGTTACTAATTGATTTTAGCTCCTGATATCAGCAGCAGGCAGCCTCCTCCTTTGCAAGGTGTTTATGATTACCTTGACACTAATATATGGGTCCCAAATTAAGAAACCATAGGCTAGATAAACTCCAATGTCTCTTCCAGCTCTTAGTTCCTATGCTTCCTTTTTAATTTTAATTATGCAGATATAAATAATGAGATTGCTAAGCAGGGAGTTTAAAAAAAAAAAAAAGCATTCCTCTCCATCCCTACAACATATTCAACTCTAAAAACCCAACCTCTTCAGTTTGACTCTGAAAGTGGCCAGCTCCAATACATGAAATTTAAAATGTGGATTTAACAACAGTGGGGCAGAAACTGGCCAAGGTCTCCGCTGGGAGAGGCCTCAGGAGAAGCAAGACTCACACCTGTGCAAAGCGGGTGTAGGGGTGGGAGCCGACGTGCTGAGAGCTGTTCTCTCAGCAATCACAGCCCCTTCCACTCGGAGTCAAGTGCCCCTCATTAGGTGTGTAGGCATCAAAAGGCAATGAAACCCTAATTAAGGAGCTGCTGCTTTTTTCAAGTAGAGCCACACAGGCCGGGCGTGCTGCCATTTCAGCCCTAATTCAGACCATTCATCTGAAGGGGAGCAAGTCGGGAACGTTTCCATTCCCAGCCCCAACATGCCCTGATTGGACCCTCTCCTCCTGTCTCACTTGAGCTTATTGGGATGAGCCTGCCAAGCCTGGTACTTGGGAAAGTACCCAAAGCCTATGGAGGCGCTGTTGGGACAGGTGAGCTGAACATCTAGGGCCTCTTCATTGAGGAGCCCACGTGCATGTTCACACCAACGAACAAGTCTGAGGGAAAACAAAAAGAAGAAAAAATTTCCCCGTCAAACCAATTGATTCTTCAGCAGCAACAGGAAAATTGAAGCTGAAATGTCGACGGAACTCCAGCTCATGAAAGGCTCCAGTGAGGGCTCTGGGGAAGATAGGAGACACCTGCTAATGAGAAGAGGTGGTTTTTTTTGTTTGTTTGTTTTTTAAACCATTGCAAGTCTTAGTTTTTTATTATTTAAAAAAAAAAAAAAAAGACACCCCTAGAATGACAGTTTCCAAAACTGGAGGGAAGATAGAAACAGCAGAGGTTTTATGGAGAGGAATCTCTTGCTGAGACAAACTGTCAAATTTTTCATTAGATCCATTTCAAGGCCGGCATTCATTAGCTTTCTAGTGACTATATATCTCCTGTAATGTTCTTACTGTGGTTTGCCTCTTAATTACCTGTAGAATTTGCATTTAAACTGAGTTAAAGTGTGCTATCTACTCTTCAGCTTCACACAGCTGTTTCCATGGTAACCAAAGGGGGTCTCCTGGTCTCCTAGAAGCATCTCCCCATCATTGTTGATCCGTCTCCTTCACTTCACAGATGAAAGTGAACGAAAGCATCAAAGGATCCACTGACCCCTGTCGGATTTCTCTAGAAACTACTATCAGCAGCAAGATTTCCCTTTTTTTTTTTTTTTTTTTTTTTTTTTTTTTGCGGTACGTGGAAAATGATTTATTTATTTGACCTGCAGAATTCTTATGATTTTTGTGTTGTTCACTTTTAATTATTTTACTTTTTTTATTTTTGCAGTATGCGGGCCTCTCACTGTTGTGGCCTCTCCCATTGCGGAGAACAGGCTCTGGATGCGCAGGCTCAGCGGCCATGGCTCACGGGCCCAGCCGCTTCGCGGCATGTGGGATCCTCCCGAACCGGGGCACGAACCCGCGTCCCCTGCATCGGCAGGCAGAATCTCAACCACTGCGCCACCAGGGAAGCCCAAGATTTCCCTTTTTTGATGAGCCTTTCAGGATTGGGGTCTGGGGTTGATTTCTCCCTGTGTAGTCCCCTCAGATTGTCCCCTCAGCTTCAGATACATCAATTGACTGGGCCTGATGTCCAGTCCCCTCTGTTGACCCAGAGACTTAGCACAGGTCCCGAGCCCAGGCTCCTCCTTGCCTGGAGAGCATGAGTGGAACTTCTTCCTGACGGGGAGCAGCATGACCCTACGTAAGCATTGTTATTAAAGACAGTCGTAGCAGGAGGTCATGACAACACGATGCAGACTGCACTGAGCTAGCAATCAAGAGCACCTGGAGTCCAGGCCTGGCTCCTGCAGTCTTGGACAAAGCTGGTTTAGTCCTCCAAAGCTAAACAGAGATAAAAGGAAGATGAATGCGTGCTGAGTGATTTTCCTTGATCCCACTGGCACTGAAAGCAAATCTTTCTAAGGTTACTTTTTCCCCTCAAAGAGAAATGGATTAAAAACAAACAAGGGTGCAGTATAACAATTTTTTGGGGGGGTGGGGAACGACTTGTGATATGGCCCTTCACAGACCACAAGGGAAGAAACACAGAGCTCTGACCCATCCCATGGTGTGGCCTCAGACTTGGGAAGCAAGGAGGCAAGAAGGGAACTGCACAGCAATCTGTGCAACTCTTGCCCTCAGCTCTCTGAAAAAGCTAAGCAGAGATGATGCTCACACCTTCAAGGACTGGAGCCCAGCTACTAATGTTCCCCCTTAATCCTCTCTGTTGACCAGTCCTGGGGTTGGGCTGAGAAAAGGCATAGATCTAGGTCTGCCATGTGATCTGTTATGTACCATCTCATAATGGAAGAAGCAACTCAACTGGGAGTAGTGGTGGTAAAGAGCCTCGCAAATCACATGGACAATAGTAAGTGGCCAAAAGCCAGGGTTCTAGGTAGTGGTACTTACTTATCCTGGGAACCAACTTTCCATTGCAACCAAATTTCAGAAGATAAAAATGTGGCAGATGGCAGTCATTGTTTCTCCATATTTAGCAAAGTCCTTCAAAAAGTCCCCTTCGTTGCATCAGAACACTTAATCTGGTTTGTCTTCAAGATTGGCCATGATTGAACCTGTAACTATATTGCCTTTTACTGGATATTTTTGTTTTCTCCTGTCCCTGGATGCTTCAGTAAACTTACTTCAACTGCCTGTATTTCAAATTCATCAGTGATTTAGACTGAATGTCTATGGCACATGGGAGTCCAGCACAATTCCCTGGTGACCCCCTGGCTGAAAGGGAATGAGCTCCCTGTACTTGTCTTGGTCTGTTTCCATGGGTCCTGAGTGGACCCCAGAGTGGTGTGTGTCTGTATGATGTGTGTCTGCTAAGGTGGTAATTTTGAAGACAAAACTTTCATCAACTGGGATTTAGAAAAAGGCCTGTCTAGAAAGCACTTCAGCAGATAACCGAGCAGGGAAAAGTTTGAGGACATCCCGCCCCCGACCCGCCGCCCCAGGTAGGCATGGAGGCTGCAGCTTGAGCAACATCAGACTTAGGAATTGAGCCACTGCAAACTTGTACCTGCTGCTCCTGGCCCTCTCTCCATGTAACTACTTGAATATAACGCTTTCACTAGGGGTTTCTGCCTCCTAAGCTTTAGCCTTCATATGCCTGAGCTTAATCGTTTCCATTTTGGTTTCTTCTCTAAGATATTCAAAACAAATGTAACCTTACTGAAGACTGAGAGACATAGAGGCTAATGTCTTGCAATTTATTTTTGTCTCATGAGATCACTTAACCCTCTAGCCTGTGTAGGTGTATAGCCTAATTCCCAGGATATAAGTGAGCTTGAATGGTTCACATCTGCATGATATGAGTAGACAACTTTCCATCAGGTGATGGAGGGGTTCCCATGATCTTCCAGTGATACAGCCAATACTATATTAGTGGTTATCCCTTTCAACAGTCTACTTCTAATTCTAGTTACTTCATTAGTTATTTCTCTTTCTGTTGCAATTAAGAGAAATCCAATCTAAAATTTCTTAAATTTTAAACAGATGGGAAGCAATAGTACGTATAGCTGAAAATACCAGAGAAGAGCTGACTTAGGATGGCTGAATCTGTGAGGTCATTCAAAACACATATCTCATCTCCCAGCTCCGTTTTCCTTGTATTACCTCCACACTCAGGTAGGCTGTCCATTTGAGGTGGCAAGATGGTAGTCATAGTTCCAAGCTTCTAGAGTATCAACCTCCCAGAAACAACAGAAGGAAGAAGGGGAGGGTCTCTTTCTCACTGCAAGTTTTGCATGCACTGTTCATTGGGTCAAGTCAGGTTATATGTCCATACTTGATCCGGTCATTATGACCTAGGATATAAACAGCAGTGATTGGTTTAGGCTTGGTGCCTCTGACTATCTCTGGTAGATGGACTGGGAACAATCCCACCTAAACTACATGAAAGAGAAAAATCTGGATGCTACAACAAGAGATATAATTACTCCGATTTCTTTTCTTTATGTCACCGTTGTGAAAAAAGTTATGTTCCTTACGCGAATTTGGCAACTGATGCCAAGTGTAGTAATATTATGATACTATACAATTAATAGATCATGGTTTGAGTCCTTGTCTTTCTGACTCCATATTCCATGTTTTGGACTAAATTCTCTTGCTCAGTTTTCCTCGTGGCAACATTATGGAGATTGGACTCAGAAAATTTAGAGTTTGGTTTCTCAAAGTATACTAATTTTAATATTCTGAACCTTGTATGATGACGATGATGGTGATGATGATGGCGATGATGATAGTGATTTTGTTAATTGGTATCATATTTTGTTAATTGGTATAAATTTCTAAATATGTTCCATCGATTATTTTCTCACTTGCTGATGATTTAAGCAAGTATTTATGTCCCCATATCTTGGAAGCTAAGAGGAAAGTAGACATTTCCAATAGTCACCCAGTTAGTGAAATGGAGAGCCAGGATTAGAAACTGGATCTCCTTTCTTTTATTTCAGAGTCCTTTCAACCACCTCCACTTCTTTGTTTTTATGATTTCTTTTGCGAAGGACAGGCCCCCTGAGGAACAGGGTGAAACCTAAGGATGCATATAGCAGATTCTTTATTGGTCCTGAGGGGAAAAGCCAAGTGAAATGGTCTAGAAGTAAGTAGATGAACATCTATGAAGGTTTGAAAACCAGCATTACCCCCCCAAACCACATTTGCTACCATAGTGAGAACTCTGGGTCCGCCAGAAATCTCTCTTGGCCCTAAAGTGTTTTTGCTTTTCTGAAGGATTTTTATAAGACTATGAGGAAGATGAGCTCTTAGCTTCTCCCCTTGTTCATGCAACACCTCTATTTTTGCAGTTCCCCATTGATTCACAGCTTAGGGCGAGGATGTGCCAATCTAAGTGGTCTGATCCTGAGACCACTAGGATTTTAGGATCTAGGATTGGCTATGTTTACTAGTGAGCAAGGTCAGTGATGCCCAGGTATGGAAGGTGGAGCCATGTGGAAGTCTGCCCTGGCTGTACATAGCAAGGGAGGAAGCTGTCTTCAGGGAATTTAAAAACAATACTAAAATTGACTGAAAGTTGATCTGGTTTTTACTACCACTGTGTTCCCAAACTCAGTGTCAGTGACAAAATCCTTCTCCCCAGAGGGGTAACTGCTCCCACCACCATACCCTTCATATACCCCTGCAGGTAGGACGAATAGAGGCCAGGGGGAGTGGAATAGAAATTTCCAAGACTTAGCATTTACTGCAGCTGAAACCCCACTCTCCCCCCCGCTGCCGGCCCCTCCCGAGCTTGCCCACAGATGCTCTGAAGGAGCACGCTCAGCAAAGAAATTGCTACTGATCTATCACTGCAAACTGTCTGCGCTCCCTTTGGGCTGTTTGCCTCTCCCAAGCAACTCCCAGCCAAGAAGAGCTCAGCAGTGGGACCCCCCGGGGAAGCATAGTGACCCAGACTGTAAATGTGGTTATTGCTACTGCAGCACTGGAAAGGGAGAAAGAGAGCGACAGTGAGCATAAGAGAGTGACTCTGAGTTGGGTACTTGGGGGTGGGGGTGGGGGTGGGGGGCGGTGGTTTGAGACAGGGAGAGAGAGGGAGTGTGTGAGTGTGGATGCGAATGGCTATAGCATTGGGAATAAGAGAAAAAGAGAGAGAGAGGGAGAGAGAGAGGCTGTGAGCTCACCCTGTCGTCCAACTCTCACCCCTGGATCGACTGTGGCTTTACCTTTCTGTCCTTTGCTTTTCTCAGCAGCCAGTCCTTACTTGGGTCACTACTTACAATTCCTAACCCTATTCAGTTTTAGAGAAGTATTAACTTGCTTAGGAGAGAAAGCAGGGAATGTGTTGAAGGCTGCAAAGTGTCTCTGCCCCTTTTAACCTTGGAGTGCTTTGCTGGGCTTTATCTGTCCTCAGTAAACCTTTATTTTTCATAAAATGTCCTCAGCACCGCACCCTGTGACAATGCTCCTTTCTTCCAATGTATGCACAGTGGCATGAGGATAGCATCCCCAAATATACCCAGAAGCTGTGTCTGCATCCTGAGCTCTTTTGGCAGAGGGCAGGGAAACTTGGAAGGCCTCACACCCCATCTCTTGGCAGATGAGGAGTTGGGTACTAGGCTAAGAGGGGAGATACAGGGACAGGCATCTAGATTGAGGCTCTAGGAGGCTTGCTTTCTGGGGCCTCCCTGCTCCTTTATCTGACATTGGGTTGTCATTTTCCTGAGTTTTGGGGGTCATCTCTGCAGGACATCTTTAGAAACATTTGCTGGGCCTCTTTGATCTCCAGGCCAGCATGTATTTTCTGAAATACCCACCTGTGTCTAAAGATCACTCCTGTCACGGTCCCTGTCCAGGGTTGGATCCAAGAGAAATCCCTAGGTGTTCCTGTGATTGCAGAGATGGGCATTTTCTCTGCAACATCAGTCCATGTCTCCATGTAGACATGACACATCTCTGTAGAAAATTCTGTTTTTGCTTCTGTGACCCCTGTCGATCTGTCAAGTGTCTGCCTGTGGTTCTGGGGTCCCTGCATCTTCCATGGAACGGCCTTCCAAGCCACTGTGATCCTTGGACTGGCGTCTCCTGGGAAACGTCTTTCCTTGCCTCTGTGACTGCGGTGGATTTCTACCCTGGCACACCTGCATGTGCCAGTCATCTTTTAGGATTTCTCAGGGAATCATGGTATCCTGCAGTAGGGGAGGAGCATTGCTTGGCACTAGAGCTGTCAGTTCAGTCTGGAAGGACCCTGGGCAAGCCCTGCAGGGAGAAGATGCTCAGTCACCCTTGTCAGCTAGGTGCCCTAGTCCATCCTTGGTGTAGAAATAAGGGGCTGCCTTGCCTGCAGAGAATTTAGAAACAATACTGAAACTTTCTAAATTTTAATCTGCTTTATATCTGTATTAGTTTGCTAGAGCTGCCATAGCAAATACCACAGATTGGGTGGCTTAAACAACAGAAAGTTGTTTTCTCACAGTTTTAGAGGCTGGAGGTCCAAGATCAAGGTGTTGACTGGGTTGGTTGGTCTGATGCCTCACCCCCTTGGTTTGTAGATGGTATCTTCTTGCTGTGTTCTCACATGGTCTTTCAACTCTGTGTGCACGCATCCCTGGGGTCTCCTTTGTGTGTCCACGTTTCCTCTTATAAGGACACCAGTAAGGTTGAATTAGGGCCCCACTCTGAATTTTTCATTTTAACTTAATTACCTCTTTAAAGGTCCTATCTCCAAATACAGTCATATTCCAAGGTGCTGTGGGTTAGGACTTCAACATATGAATTTTGAGGGGATGCAATTCAGTCCATAACAATAATATTCTCATGTTCCAGAAATTCTAAAAAACTTCAGTAATAACATTTCTTCCCCTGAAAGATATTTTTGTGATCTAAGTTCTAAGCAGTTGCTCTAGTTGTTGAATTTTTATTACTTCTACATTAATAAACATTATATTTAACATTGGAATTAGTTTACACAAATACGGGTTATACATTTGGCCCCTGCACGGGATGACTTAGCTACACATGGTCATTTCAAGAGTAAGTTCTTAAAAGTTTGGAATCATTGAAGCTTGTGTCTGGTAGAGTTCATGTCTCCAACCCCTGTGTTTACTTTATACACCTTCATTTAAATGACTGATTAGAAATTAAAGGTAATGTTAAAGACAAACAGAATTCAATTTACTTCAGTTGGTTTGTGTTTAAATTTTAAAACAGTGAAACAAATGATTATTTTATTCTTATCTCCAGAAATTCATAATTAATTGAAATTCAATATAAAATTTTCACTGTCTATATTTTTTAAAATTTCTGGTCATTATTATCATATGCTTAATACTGAAAATAACTTAGTAAAGAGGATGAGGATGCTAAAAAAATAAAAGTCCATGCATGATGATCTTTAGCTCCAGGAATGCAGTTAACATTGGGCATTTAGAGGGAAAAGGTGAGGGGAGAGCCCACAGGTGTGTACAGGTTAAAATGCAGGCATCCAATAACTTGGGTCTAGGCAGGACACCTGGGATTCCATCCTCAGATCCCACCCTTCCCATGCGCGTGTGCGCACACACACACACGCATGCACACCACACGCACACATACACATGCATACATTGTGGTGGATGGTATCTTAGCCCTGGGACCAAGACAAACGTCCACTTCCATGAGGCCAGGCACAGGGCCCTGCAGGGCCCTGCAAAGGGGCTCCATCCTGCACAGGGTCATGGTGGTGAAGCAGTTGACCTCTCAGAGTACGAGGTCCCATACAGAGACTCAGGGCCAGCCTCTGGGTTCGAGGACTCTAGGGACTGTCAGCTCCCTTTTGCTCCTCAATGGAGCCAAATATTCCCTAGCCTTCTGCTGTCAGCTGCAAAGTTCTCTAGCCAGCATGGGATACACAAACCATGGGGACAGGTCTTTGCCCTTGGGGAACTCAGTGTGTTGGAGGAATCAAAAAAGTAAACAGATAAAATTCACCGGGTACCAAATTTCCCCCCTCCGGCCAAGAGAGAGAGGGAGAATGTTGGTTTTAACAGAGAGCTTCTGTCAGCCAGTGTGTAATTCCAAACTCTGGAGAGCAAATACCGCTGAGTGTCTAGTTGGGAGTCATATCCACCAAGTCCAAACAATCCCCCAGATCCGACGGGCCAAAGCTGATGCTGGGAACGAGATAACTCCAAATACTGGAAAGAGGGTGGAGAGTTAGGGAGTGGAACTCCAGGGAGATGACGGAGGAGCTGTGCACATTGCAGAGCAATCTTGTGCAAGGCTGGGGGCGGGGCATGATGTTTCTTTATTAGTTGGTGGCTGATTTTTCTGTGCAAGTGCTAGTGTGTCTGGGAGAAAGCCCGCTATCCCCGCTGGTCCAGGACAAAGTGAGGTGGGCATACAAGAAGGACTGGGAGGATACCTAAGAGAGCACCCAGGAAGCTTCCCATGGGGGTGGTTCTTGACATGAGCCCTAAGCATGAAAAGAATTTTAATTTGGTCAAGAACAGGGAGAAGTTTATGCATATTACAAGAAGAAGCAACATTCAAAAAAGTAACATGGTCACATGTGGCAGCCAGGCAGAGAACTTCAAACATTCCTGGTGTAATTAACGTGGGGGTAAGTGCCCATGATGAAACTGGAAATGTGAAGCTGGGGCTGACCTGGCCCTCAGGGCACCTTCCCTGCTTCCTGCTGAAGAAGAAGGAGTCAGGTCATCAGCATTGAATCTCCGTGTTCTAGGTCAGTCCTCTGGGAGGGAGACTTGGTGCCCCGCCATCTGACTGCCCCGGGAATTAGGACAGAACAGCTCCTGCAGGTGGAGAGCTGGGGAGCTCAGTGGGAGGAAGCCAGGCAGGACTGGCAGGTGTCTATAATCACCCAGGTGGCGCGTATCCAGCTTGTTAAAAGGCCAGCACCTCTTTGCCTTAGTAAGAAGGAAATGTGAGGGGAAGTGGATTCACTCCTGAGCAAATTAAAATCAACCAATTGGCCAAACTCAAGGATATGCTCATTTTGTCTGTTTGAGACAGGAATTCTCAGGAACCAGAGCATTTACCAACGACCTCAAGAGATCAGCTAGGTCACCCCTGCCTACTGAAAACTTCCATTTAAATTTGAGGCCTTTAAAAAAAATTTTTTTTTCTTATTATTCAAAAAATATATGCATTGTAGAACCTTTGGGAAATAGAAAAAAATTTAAATAATCCACGTACCTTACTCAGCAATACCAATGTTAAGATTTTCGTTTAAATCCTTCCAATCTTTTTACACACACACACACACACACACACACACACACACACACACACACACACATCCCACCTCCCCCAACCCCCACACACCCATACATAGTCATTTAGTACTTCATGTTTGACCATTATAATGGAATGGTACCATTTAGAAATCTGATTAGTAGCATTAATTAATAACTCATACATAAAGCAAATATTAACACCTCCTTTTGTACAGACCCCTTCTTAGGCCTGGGGATGCAGTGGCATCAACAGTTTCCATTCCCTTCTGGAGCTGACAGTGTGTAAAAGGATACAGCATCCCGTAAACACAAGATTAGACCTCACGATCAAGTATTCTGATGGGAACGAGGTGATGGCACAGAGCCTAGCAGGATGGGAGCGGGGCTTCTGTAGCTAGGTGATCTGACACCTGAGAGCTGTTTGAGAATGGGACAGCCAGAAGAGTGTTCCAGGTGGAGGAATACACAGTCAAGCTGGAGGGGGAGGCCAGGGCCTTGTGAGCCACGGGAGGATTTTAATTTAAATAAAGCTGAAAAGCCACAAATGGATTTAAAGCAAGAGAGTTTATTATATAATCTTATAAATTGTTTTAAGACATGGCTACTGTGTGGAGAACATAGTAAAGGGGCACATCAGAAGCAGAGAGACTGATAAATAGGAAGCTATTGCAGTGGTGCAGGCAACATGCCACAGTAGCTTGGCCTGGCTCGGTACCATCAGAGATGGAGAAAAGTACATGCCTCTGAGAGATACTTTGGGAGTAGATCAACTATCTATGCTACTGACTTGGATGTGAGTGGTCAGTTATATCCTCAAGGTTTCTAAAAGGATATGATAGTTACTAACGTGCATCAGGTTGGGAGAAGACTACATTCGAGTCACTTTCTTTTGGGGGAGGTGAGTATGGAAAAGTCAAGAGATCCATTTTGGGCATTTGTTATTATTTGAGATGCTGTGAAACACCCAATTGAAGGTCTTAAGTAGTCAGTTAGATCTGTTCATCTGGAGAGGAGAGGTCTAGTTGGGGATACAAAGGTAGAATATTGCTATCAAACCAGCCTTGGCATTGGTGTTGGAGAATAGGGCATGTATACAAAAGATCAGCAGAGACCCTGGAAGAAATTCTACAGTTGGTAAGAGAAGGAAAAGTCAATGAAGGGGGCAAAAAAAGGAGAGGCTGGTGGGGTCAGGATGGAAGGCTGTATGAAGGCGTGGTTTCATAGAGGCAGACAGAGGAGAGGGTCTTCCTTTCCCATAACTAAATATTCTAAACCTTAACTTAAAATCTGTACAGTATCTTACTGAATGGGTATACCATAAATTTTTGAAATGCATGTGCTTTCACGCTGCTCTTTCAGATGGAGGCCAGGGCATTTCTTGATGCCTGGGTTTCTCATCAGTGCTGCTCACAGATACTTCTCTTTCTAGGCACACGCAGAATGGCACCTCTGGACCCTTGAGGTTGGGCAGTGCCATATGGCCACCTCTGGCCAGTGAGTTTTGAGTAGATGGGCTATATATCAGCTTGGCTGGAGTATTTAATCTTTAGATTGAGAACAGTGATTTCTCTTCCTCTGACAAGCAGCTGGCCACATTCAAGATGGTAGCTGCTCCGTCTGCCCGGGTCTCTGAATAACTGAAATGAGCAGAGTTCTCCAAATAACCCTTGACAGGCATATATAAAAAATAGATATAAACCTTTGCTATTTGAATCTTCTGTGATTTGGAGGTTGTTTGTTACGGAAGCATGTCCTAGCCTGTTCAGACTGATTAACCTTTTCCTTTTCTGCCTCTTTATTCCCTTGAGGTTTGGTCACCTCAACCTCAACTTTATCAACTTCTGCTCCATGCCATGTCCCTCTCGGCCTCTTTGCTCTCTGTGCTCTGGGGAACTTTGTCTAGCATGTGGCTGAGGGTGGAGCCGTGTTCTGTCCCAACGTGTTTTTGTTTTTGTTTTTTTTTTCTTTATGATGCCGTGTGTCCTCTCAGGATTAGGGTTTTTAAAGCTTTAAAAGGATCTAATAACCTTTCTCTGAGGTTTCACTGGGGAGGGCCAGGGAATAAAAAATACCATCAAGAAAAGCAGTAACACACCATTTAATATATTAAAATGTTGTTCCAGCTCAGGTACATCATACTGGGCACCTATAAACCACTTTATTAAACTGTGTTTTGCGTGGTACCATTGGATTAAGTTGAAGGACACCATAAGGAATAGCTCTGTGAAATGTATTATTGTGAGTTCTGTCACAATGTTGCTGAGGACTGTTGATTTTATCACATATGGTCTCTGTGTGAAGATACTCAGGAGAAATTCTGAACTTAGAATGGTTGAAATTGTGAGCAATTGTTTTGTTTTTATATTGTAGATACTATGTGCTATACAAATAATTAGACATGAATCCATCCATCCATCTACCTACCTATCATTAATCAATGAAGCAGTCCTCAGTGTGCATAGAGTAAAGCAAAACCTAGTGATAGGACTGGACTTGCTATTCCTGTTCCACAGTCTTTGGAGCACTGGAGTGTTCTCTGAGCCAGGGCTGGCAGGCCTTCAATTTTCCATCTTAGGAGGAAGGGCTATGTCCAACTTCACCTTGAGCCTGTGTCTCGGTTTAAAAGGATCAATAGAGGCTGTTACAGCTGCGGCTCAGGATTTGACTGCCTTTTATCAAGAGAGAGGAGTTAACTGTGGAATTGTCTCAGGAAATCCAACATCATTTAGATGCATCAGGAATCTAGCTCCGATAAGAGTGACGCAAACTCAGAGCTTCTAAGATCCTCTTCTTTAATTCCAGCATCAACTTTTCTGGGTGTGGTGGCTTTGTAACAAGGTGTCAGCTTGGCTAGGCTGAACTACACTTCCCTAAGTCCCCTTTCCTCTGCGTTTTTGGTCTGAGTAAACCACAGGGTGATGCTTAGGTGTGGAGGCAGAAAGGAAGCAGCGGACATCCTGAAGCTCACAGACATTGCTGCTGATCAGCTGACTCACCCTGTGGGCATGAGGCTGCAGCTGGGCCTTCAACTGCTTCACCCTCCCCTGGTGCTTCCTTCATCTTCTCTGACTCCTGGGCCAGGTGTGTATTTAGTTCTGTAACACAGGGCCCTGGCTTTGGCAGGACATGCACACATCTGTAGTTCTCCTGCTCCGGTTGAGAAGTGCACTGGGATGGATGCACACGGCACATGATGAGGGGTCTGCAGTAAGTGCCTCTTCCAAATCCTTCTTGGGCAGCTCAATTCCCAGAATGCTCTATTTCTGCCAGTGTGATGTTCCCAACATGATGTTTCTTTTCTGACTCATGGCCTTGTCTGCTAGTGAACAGATCTGCATACACCTATTAATTCACCAAACAGGTGCTGAACATCTACTATCTAATGTATCTCAGTCATTTATCAGGTTCTGGGACTACAGAGATGAATGATGCTGGTAGAGAGAGTCTACAGATAACTATTAGCATGTGGTGGTGGGGTAACAAAGAGATGTAAATTTTCATGATGGAAAATGGGAAAGAATGACTACTACTTCCTAGAAAAGACCTGAGATCAGGGAGGACTTCACAGAGAGATAAGCAATGGCCTTAACTGACAAGCTCATCAGACATGAGTATTCTTTGAAACAAACAAACAAACAAACAAACAAATCTAACAGTGCAAGACAACCCTGTTAAATGAAGTGGGGTCCACAGGAGGAATAGTGGGGGGTAAGATAAGAGAAGATGTTAATTCTTTTTGGTACATTTGGATTATCAGATGCCAGTAGGGCAGCCAGGTAAAGATGTCCAGGAGAATTGTTGTCTAATCCAGGTCTTCAGAGAGATCTGGGCTAGAGGTATAGATCTGGAAGTTTTCAGCACAAAGGTGGGAGTTGCAGTCAGAAGCAAGGACCTCAATCCAAGGACAAACAACTTTCCTCAACCTGTGTCTCTGCTCACTGCAGCAGGAACCGCAGACAAAGTGACTGCAGGTCCTTTACTCATGGCTCAAAGGCTCCATGATTTTCCTGTTCATCCAGGCTTTGACTGCCCAATTCCAGACTCAGTTAGCTTGATCTCTTGGTTTATGATTCTCATCCTATCCATGTGAAGATCACATGGGATCACTCACTAGGAATGTGCCCTAGACTCCATGCTCTGCACCTGTCGTGAAGTAGCAGGAAGTCCAGTCCACATTCCTGGGATCTGGCCTTGGTGAGTCTCCTGTGCTCTGTCCCATCTTGAATCCATTCATATGTCTTATTGATACTACCTCCAAAACATACTTCTGCTGCTCTAGGCATCATTGCTACTACTCTGGTCTAAACCACCATGTTTCACTGGGACCATGGCCTCCTCACCATCTCCTTGCTTTCATACATGGGCCCCCATAACACACTCCCTTCACAGCAACAAGAGTGATTGATCCCTTTAAAAATGAATCTGGGAGTTCCCTGGCGGTCCAGTAGTTAGGACTTGGTGCTTTCATTGTCATGGTCAGCATTCAATAATCGCTGGTCGGGAAACAAAGATCCCACAAGCTGCGTGGTGCAACCCAGAAAAAAAAAAAAAAAAAAGAATCTGATCATTCCCCTTCCCTGCTCAGAACCATTTAGTGGCTTCCATTACACTCAATATAAATCCAGTTCTTTACCTTGGCAGGGAAGGCCTTGCATGATATGTCCCCTGACCTCATCTCAAAGGTCATCATGTGTCAGTCTCATCCTGGAGCAGCACATGCTTCTGCAACACTCGTCCTTTTTCTGTTCCTGGAACATGATAAACCTTCCTCACCTCAGGCCTTCACGTTTGTTGATGGCCCTACATACAATCTCTTCTCCTAGCTCTTTTAAAGGCTTCTTTCATTCTTCAAATCTCAGCTTAAATATATCTTCCTCAGACAAGTTGTTCCCTTGACCCCCAATCCAAAGGAACCCCACCAGTTACATGCTAGCCATTGCCATGCTTACGTCCACCGGACTTATGACCAGTGAATACCGTATTCATTCAGGTGTTTTTTTGCTGATCTGCTGTGCTCCACACTCTATTGTGAGTGTGTGTGTGTGTGTGTATAGCGGAGTAACTTCCCCACATCTGAAGAAGATGATTTGATCTGATAGTCTATGAGCATAGGAGGAGGGCTAATGTCCTAGAAAATAATATGTTCTTATCCCTTTGTCTTCTGCTATTTTCATTCCACTTTATTCATATTCATTCCAAGTTGGAGATAGTCCTAATATTTATTTGGAAAGGCAACATAGTGTTTCTTCATGTTGAGATTTATCAAGCTCTCCATTTGCTTGGTAATTGGATTATTTACTAGTTTTTTTTTTCTATTTTCAATTGTATTTCTATGAGTACATAAATTTTTGTTTATTGTATCCAGGAGAATTTCTTTGGGATATAAATACAGAAGTAGAATTTCTGGGTCAAAACTGTGAACAATTTTAGAAGTCTTATTACATAGCAACAGATTTCTCCTTAGAAAGATGGAACCAGTTTGCTGTGCCCAAAGCAATGTACAACTGTGCCTAGTTCCCCATAGTCTTGTCAGAATTGACTTTAAACTTTTTATCACTTGAACCTTGTTTTGCTAATTTAGGCATGTTGGGAGGCAACCACAGAAAATTGCACAAGGGAAAAATCACATGGTAGAGTCACTATGTTCTGGCATGAAGCACTCACTTCTGCAATTCTAGAAACTTGATTTTATCAGAGCCTGTATCTTTTGGAATGCTTTCAGCAACAGAAAACAGAAAAAAAAAAAATTCAAACTGGCTAATATCATGAAGCAGATTTATTGGCAGGTAACTGCTCTGTTCATTAGGACCGTGGCTCATATCTCTACCATTCTCTTGGATTTGCTTTCCTCTTGGTGTCCACTTGATATTGGAGGGAAACTTGCTAACGCAATTCCAAGCCTCGCTTCTGCATATGACAACACCCAGCTAAGGAATGAAACAATTTCTCGTGACTCTTTTTACCACTGAGGAAGCTTTTCAAAAATAACTTCTCTCCCCTCCCAGATACATCCCCTGTGTCTCATTGTACTGAAGTGGGTCCCTTGCTTGTTTCTGAACTAATTACTAAGTGCCAGCGATAAATGTGGGTATTATCTTAGGCTTGCATTCCTATACTTCTCCCACACAATCCATGCAAGGGGCAGATGTATGGTGAGTAGCCAGTTAGACCCAAGCCCCTGGAGCAGGGCTCGGAGTGAGGTGTCCGGAAAAGGAGAACACATGAATAAAAACAGAACGATTAGAAGAGGGGAATAGATGCTGGGTAAACAATTTCCAACAAAATACTAGAATACTAATCACACTCACACTAACCAAACTCACAGAGACAGAGATACCAATGGATTTACTATTTACAATGAGAAACAGCACTGCCGAGGGGACAATGCTATGTTAAATACCTAAAGCATTTTCTCCCTGCAAGCTAACTGCATGTAAAGCAAGAAGTCCACTTAAAAAATGGAGCAATAAAACAAGTGTGGGTATTCTTCATGGCCTGTATCATCAAGCTTTGGGGGCTTATCTTACCATCTCCCGTACTGGTCAGAGACTGCAAGGGGGCCAGGAAGTTGTGGACTCTTGACGAGGATGGTCCTTTCTTACGAGCAGTGCCTGGACACTCCTGAGTTCTCTGATACAATCCAAGGTGAGGATCCCCTATCCAGGAACCTAACTCTCATAAAGCCAAACACAATGGAAATTCGTAGGTTTCAGCTTTGAAAGCCATTGAATTTAGATTGCCTGAATTAAATATTGTGTCCAGGTTACTTTTTATGTTCTCTGAAACTCATTCTCAGAGGTTGATTGGACCACACTTTAGGAAGTATATTATGCCCGCTTCATGTCCTATCTGCCCGTTTCCTTGCTTGCTCGGCTAGAGCGGCTGGGATCTCTTCCTGTTCTTCATCCACTGGAAGCAGATTATCACCACTGGGAATTTTCATCTACTCCCTCTGCCTGGGATACTTCCCTTCCACACACACATATTTCAATGGCTCCTTTTCTCATTTTATTCAATTCTTTTCTCACATATCTCTTTATAAGTGAGACTTTCGCAGACAATCCTATTTAAATAATATCCCATCTCTCTTGCTCTGCTTCAGTTTTCTACATTGTTCTTATCACAATCTGACATAGCTTTTATTTATCTTTCATCTCTTTGCTCTGAGGATCTTGCCTGTTTGGTTCACTGCTGTAACTCTAGCACCTAGAAGAATAACTGACACATACTAGATTCTCAACAAACACCTATTCAATCACACAGTTTGGACATGAATTTGTTTTCTTTTGTATGCCTCTTTGTTACACACGTGTGTATGTGTGAACAAATTCAGTATCAATTTAGGCCATTTTAGTAGAATCTATTTTATGCATCCAAGATTTATTTTTTTCTAAACTGCTTTGGCAATTTTGGGTCCTTTGCATTTCCACATAAATTCCGCAATCAACTTGCCAATCTTTCACAAAAAGGCTGCTAGATTTTATGGGGACTATATTGAATCCAGATTGATTTGGGTAGAATCACCATATTCACAATATTGAGTCTTCCAATCTATAAACATGGAATGACTTAATTTATTTAGCTCTCCTTTAAATTCTATCAGCGATGTTTATAGTTTTCAGTGTACAAGAAATTGTTCATTTTTTCCTATGGATTTTTATTCTTTATAATGCTGCTGTAAATAGGATTTTTTTAAAATTTAATATTCAAATTGTCCATTGTTAATATATAAATACACTTGTTTTTTATATATGAACCAATGATCTCCCTCATCTCTGTTTCTCCTTGAGTCAGTTTTTAAAAAAAATTTTTTGGTTTCTGCTCTGTTATATTCTTTTTTTAAAAAGTTAATTAGTAGGCATTAATTAATTAATTTTTGGCTGCGTTGGGTCTTCGTTGCTGCACGTGGGCTTTTCTCTAGTTGTGGTGAGCGGGGGCTACTCCTCGTTGCGGTGCGCGGGCTTCTCATTGCAGTGTCTTCTCTGGTTGCGGAGCATGGGGTCTAGGTGCCTTGAGTCAGGTTTGATAATTTGTGTCAATTTTTATTTCATCTAAGTTGTCTAATTTGTTGATGTGGTAATTTATAATGTTCCCTTTAAAAAACTTTAAAAGTTTGATTGGTGGTGATAGTTTTTCTTTCAGTCCTGATTTTTGATAATTTGTCTCCTCTCTCTTTTTAGTTTGGCCATTTAGGTAAAGGCTTATCCATTTTGTTTATATTTTCAAAGAAAGAACTTTTTGTTTTATGGATATTCTTTGCTTTTCTGTATTTTATTTCATTGATTTTCCATATAATATATTATTTCCTTTCTTCTGCTTTCTTTGTATTTACTTTTCTCCTATTTCTCTAGTTTCATAAGGCTGAAGTTTAGGTCAATAATTTGAGACCTTCCTTCTTTCTAATACAGGTGTTTAAAGCCATAAATGTCCCTTTAAGCACTGCTTTAGCTGTATCTCACTGATCCAAACATGTTGTATTTTCATTATCATTCAGTTAAATACATTTTCCGATTGTTCTCTTTTGTTTTGTTTGATCAATAGGATATTTAGAAGCGTGCTGTTTAATTTCCCTCCAGACTGGGCTTCCCTGTAAACTAAACAGTGTTTTAGTGTTGATGAGCAGTGTTTTTTAAAATAACAACGAAGTCAAATTTATCAATTTCATTAGATGTTGTTACTTTCTGTAACCAAAGGATACTCATATATCACAAATAGGTTCTCCTGTGTTTTCCATTAAAATATACTCGGTGTGAACTTTTACATTTAGATCTATGACCTAACTTAACCGGGTGCCTTTGGTCTATTTCATTGATCTATTTGTCAATTCTTATGTCAGAACTACCTTGTCACAAATATTTTAACTTGGTGATACTCAGCTTTTCCGCTCTTGACATTTTGGACTGGATAATTTTTCATTGCTTTGGGCTGTCTTGTGCATTGTAGAATGCTTAGGTGCATCCTTGTGTTCTAAACACAAAATGCTAATAGCACCCTCCTCCAAGTTGTGGCATTTCTTATAGTTTGGGGACAAAGGATTTTCTTAATTTTCCTTTATCTAAAAATGTATTTATTTTTCACTCTCTCTTAAAGATATATAAAATTAAGGATACAGAATTCTGGATTGAGATTATTTTTCTCTCATTAATTTGAAGATGTGTTTTCACTGTCTTCTGAACTCTGTAGTTTTTGATAAGAGGGCAGTGATAATTCAAATCATTATACCTCTGAATGCTGTGTTTTTTCCCTTGTTGCCTTTAGGATTTTCTCTTTCTGTCTCTCTCTCTTTTTTGTTTTTGTTTCAGCACACTAACTGATGTTCTTAGGAGTGTGTGTGTGTGTGTGTGTTTGTGTGTGTGTTTTAAACATGCTTGTTATTCAAAGAGCTTTTTAATTTGTGAATTTGTAATGTCATGTTTTGGTAATCCCACAGAAATGGTCCGGAATCCCCACCCACCAAAAAAATTGGTACAAATATCAAACCTGATAACACCAAACACACACACCAAGGAAGTATGTAAAGATTTATTACTCACATAATGAAGATTTACGGCGAGAGCGAGGTGGGTTTCCCAAGCAGGTCCAAAATGGACTGAGAGAGCAGAGAAAGGAGATTGGCATAGGGTTTTTATGGTGGTTAGGATTTAGGATCAGGATGAGTGTTGCTTCCTGTAAGCCAGAGCTGCATGGTATGAACTTCCCACTGGTTCAAATTGAGGCTACATCTGGGCTTTCTTATTTGCCTTCCCAGATGTGAGGCAGAAAGAGAAGAGGAGGGGTGATGCTTAAAAGCAATCAGCAATCAAACATCAAAAATGGAGTCAGACTCTTTATTACATGTGACCCAAATTGGAAGACATTTCAGAAACTAGATCTTCATTTTATTCCCCTCCAGTCACACACTCTCTTTCTCTCTTCTGAGTTTGATATCAACAAAGTAATTTTTATCATTTTCTTTTAAATTATTTCTTTGTATTGGCTTCTTTCATTTAAAATAATGCTTTTGAGAGATATTCATGTGATTGCAAGTCATTAGTCCATTCCTTTTTATTATGTGGATATGCCACAATGTGTTTATGCATCTACCACTTGAATGGAAATTTGAGTTATTTCCAGTTTGGGTTTTTTTAAAAATTAATTAATTAATTATTTTGGCTGTGTTGGGTCTTCATTGCTGTGCACAGGTTTTTCTCTAGTTGAGGCGAGCAGGGGCTATTCTTTGTTGCGGTGTGTGGGCTTCTCTTTGCGGTGGCTTCTCTTGTCGCAGGGCATGGGCTCTAGGCGCGCGGGCTTCAGTTGTTATGGCTCACAGGCTTCATTCAGTAGCTGTGGCTCACGGGCTCCAGAGCACAGGCTCAGTAGTTGTGGCGCACGGGCTTAGTTGCTCGGCAGCATGTGGGATCTTCCTGGACTAGGGATCGAACCCCTGTCCCCTGCATTGGCAGGCAGATTCTTAACCACTGCACCACCAGGGAAGTTCCCAGCTTGGGGTTATTTTTGATAAAGCTTCTATAAACTTTTGCCTGCAAGCTTTTGTGTGGACACAAGTTTTCTTTTATTTTGGATAAATATCTGGGAGTAGAATTCCTGAGTCTACTATTATAAGTGCATATTTAACTTTATAAGAACTTCTCAACTTGTATTTCCATTAGCAGCATATCAGAGTGCCAGTTACTCCAGATATCACCAACATGTGGTATTGTGATTCTTTTTAAGTTCAGGATTTTTAGTGACTGTGTAGTAGCAGTGTCTCATTGTGGTCATAATTTGAATATTCCTAATTTTTTTTTCTGTTAATGGTATCTTGGGTCTAATTGAACTATATTATGTATTTGAGCTTAGTAAATTTAATTGACCATATGACGGATATATAATACATAGGGGGCAAAGCACACTGGATATGGCACCAGATGACATGGGATTTGCATCCCAGTTCTGCAATATCTTAACTGTGTTGCCTAGAGCAAAGTCAGTATTTTTGTTTTGCTTTATTTTTTTTAATTTATTTTCTCTTATTAGTCATCCATTTTATACACATCAGTGTATACATGTCAATCCCAATCGCCCAATTCATCATACCACCACCCCCACCTCCCGCCGCTTTCCCCCCTTGGTGTCCATTCGTTTTTTCTCTACTTCTGTGTCTCAATTTCTGCTCTGCAAACTGGTTCATCTGTACTGTTTTCTAGGTTCCACATATATGTGTTAATGTACGATATTTGTTTTTCTCTTTCTGACTTCCTTCACTCTATATGACAGTCTCTAGATCCATCCACGTCTCTACAAATGACCCAATTTTGTTCCTTTTTATGGCTGAGTAATATTCCATTGTATATATGTACCACATCTTCTTTATCCATTC
>NC_041233.1:34230438-34230953 GCF_002837175.3 Physeter macrocephalus | reverse complement strand
TTCACAATGTTGATTCTTCCAATCCAAGAACATGGTATATCTCTCCACCTACTTGTATCATCTTTAATTTCTTTCATCAGTGTCATAATTTTCTGCATACAGGTCTTTTGTCTCCTTAGGTAGGTTTATTCCTAGATATCATATTCTTTTTATTGCAGTGGTAAATGGGAGTGTTTTCTTAATTTCACTCTCAGATTTTTCATCATTAGTGTATAGGAATGCAAGAGATTTCTGTGTATTAATATCCTCCAACTTTACCAAATTCATTGTTAGCTCTAGTAGTTTTCTGGTGGCATCTTTGGATTCTCTATGTATAGTATCATGTCAACTGCAAACAGTGACAGTTTTACTTCTTCTTTTCCAATTTGTATTCCTTTTATTTCTTTTTCTTCTCTGATTGCTGTGGCTAGGAATTCCAAAACTATGTTGAATAATAGTGGTGAGAGGGGACATCCTTGTCTTGTTCCTGATCTTAGAGGAAATGGTTTCAGTTTTTCACCATTGAGAATGATGGT
>NC_041233.1:34229205-34230253 GCF_002837175.3 Physeter macrocephalus | reverse complement strand
TCCTTCTGCTAACTTTGGGTTTTGTTTGTTCTTCTTTCTCTAGTTCCTTTAGGTGTAAGGTTAGATTGTTTATTTGAGATTTTTGTTGTTTCTTGAGGTAGGCTTGTATCGCTATAAACTTCCCTCTGAGAACTGCTTTTGCTGCATCCCATAGGTTTTGGATCGTTGTGTTTTCATTGTCATTTGTCTCTAGGTATTTTTTGATTCCCTCTTTGATTTCTTCAGTGATCTTGGTTATTTAGTAACATAGTGTTTAGCCTCCATGTGTTTTTGTTTTTTACGTTTTTTTCCCTGTAATTGATTTCGAATCTCATAGTGTTGTTGTCAGAAAAGAAGCTTGATATGATTTCAATTTTCTTAAATTTACTGAGGCTTGATTTGTGACCCAAGATGTGATCTATCCTGGAGAATGTTCCGTGCGCACTTGAGAAGAAAGTGTAATCTGCTGTGTTTGGATGGAATGTCCTATAAATATAAATTAAAGCTATCTGGTCTAGTGTGTCATTTAAAGCTTGTGTTTCCTTGTTAATTTTCTGTTTGGATGATCTGACCATTGGTGTAAGTGGGGTGTTAAAGTTCCCTACTGTTATTGTGTTACTGTTGATTTCCCCTTTTATGCCTGTTAGCATTTGCCTTATGTGTTGAGATGCTCCTACGTTGGGTGCATAAATATTTACAATTGTTATAGCTTCTTCTTGGATTGATCCATTGATCATTATGTAGTGTCCTTCCTTATCTCTTGTAACAGTCTTTATTTTAAAGTCATTTTATCGGATACGAGTATTGCTACTCCAGCTTTCTTTTGATTTCCATTTGCATGGAATATCTTTTTCCATCCCTTTACTTTCAATCTGTATGTGTCCCTAGGTCTGAAGTGGGTCTCTTGTAGACAGCATATATATGGGTCTTGTTTTTGTATCCATTCAGCCAGTCTGTGTCTTTTGCTTGGAGCATTTACATTCAAGGTTATTATTGATATGTATGTTCCTATTACCATTTTCTTAATTGCTTTGGGTTTGTTTTTGTGGGTCTTTTTCTTCTCTTGCGT
>NC_041233.1:34210747-34229188 GCF_002837175.3 Physeter macrocephalus | reverse complement strand
TTTGTCGTTTTTCCCTTTCTGCTTTCAATAATTTTTCTTTGTCTTTAATTTTTGCCAATTTGATTACTCTGTGTCTCTGCGTGTTCCTCCTTGGGTTTATCCTTTATGGGACTCTCTGCACTTTCTGGACTTGGGTGGCTATTTCCTTTCCCATGTTAGGGAAGTTTTCGACTATAATCTCTTCAAATATTTTCTCTGGTCCTTTCTCTCTCTCTTTTCCTTCTGGGACCCCTATAATGTGAATGTTGTTGCATTTGAAAATTGTCCCCGTGGTCTCTTAGGCTGTCTTCATTTCTTTTCATTCTTTTTTCTTTATTTTGTTCCGCAGCATTCAATTCCACCATTCTGTCTTCCAGTTCACTTATCCGTTCTTCTGCCTCTGTTATTCTGCTATTGATTCCTTCTAGTGTATTTTTCATATCAGTTATTGTATTGTTCATCTCTGTTTGTTCTTTAATTCTTCTAGATCATTGTTAAACATATCTTGCATCTTCTTGGAAGATTGCCTATCTCCATTTCATTTAGTTGTTTTTCTGGGGTTTTACCTTGTTCCTTCATCTGGTACATAGCCCTCTGCCTTTTCATCTTGTCTATCTTTCTGTGAATGTGGTTTTTGTTCCACAGGCTGTAGGATTGTTCTTCTTGCTTCTGCTGTCTGCCCTCTGGTGGATGAAGCTCTTCCTAATGTTTAATGACACTGTTAATCACTTCTCTTGCTTATTTACTATTCATATATCTTCTTTGGTAAAATTTCTATTAATATTTTGGCCTGATTTTTAAAATTCTTCTTTTTATATTTGCTTGTTTTATTTAGATTTAAATATTCTTTATATATTCTGGATAAAGATATTTGTGTTACTAATACCTTCTCCTAATTTATCTGACTTGTGGCTTGAGAGGCAAAGGAAATCCAGGTCACAAAATTTTCTCCCATGTTTTCTTCCAAAATGTATATAGGTGTAGTGTTTACACCTATATCTTAGTGACCTACATCAGGCAACTATTTCTTAGGCAAAATACAAAAACATGAACCTTAAAAGAAAGAAAAAAATACAACAGACTTCTCTTTATAAATAATTTAAGGCAGATGACAGTGGAGAAATATCTTTAAAGAACTGAACAAACAAACAAACATCAACCTAGAATTCCATGCCCAATAAGATAGTCTGCAATGATGAAGGTACAATAAAGATTTTTGGGGGTCATAAAGAAGCTGAAAGAATTTATGAGCAGCACACCTACACTATAATGTATGATGTATGATGACAATAGCAGAAAGGCCAGCGGAGGGAAAATTGAAGTGGACTGCATAAGGTTCTTACACAACATGTGAAGAGCTATAATGTTACTTGCAGGTGGATTGTGCTAAGTTAAAGATGCATGTTGTAAACCCCTAAACAACCACTAAAAACACAAAATAAATAGCTAATAAGCCAATTAAAGAAATGAAATAAAGTCATAAAATCTATTATGTCTGAACATTGGCATACACATACAAAACTCAGAATTGGAATTTTTACATGTTCAGAAATTTTCCAAATATTATAGAAGTTCAATGGGTGTAGAGCAAATGTGTTAAAATAACAAAGTGAAATATCTTCTCATTAGTGTGTAGGGACTGCTGATTGACTTCAAGAATTGTGGAAATATTCAATATAAAAGTCCAATTTCTGCAAAAACTAACCCCAATTTGGAATGAAAAATGATACTATGATTAACTATGTACAGCCGATGATGACATTTTCATTTAGATTCATGAATCTTTGTGAGCCATCTTTTTCAGATACTATAGGCATTAAACCAAGAATCAAAATGAACTAAACTTAGAACCAGACTTTGGAATTTCTATATCACCAAGAGTGAAATAAATATTATTCAAAAATAATGCATATTCAAACACATTGTCACTATTAAAACTTTATTATTAATGAGAATATTTACTGTGTGAAAATTTTTTTCTATATTTAACATGCAAAATAAATACTAAAATGTAAAGATTATTTCATCTTTATCTCACTGTTTTAATTTATAATTTTACACCATCTAATGTAGTATCTATTTACAAATTTTACAATTACAATTTATTCTGTTACGTGTTGTTTATTGTAATAATGTTTATATATGATATATACTATAAAATACATGTGAAATATAACATACATATTACTAATTGTAGGAGTTATTATTATGTAATATTAATTATTTGGAGAGTAAAACAAATAAGCATAATGAGGTTTCAGTGAATGGGAGGTTCAGTTCTAAAAGCCCAGTCTTGTCTGACAATGCAAATGGATGGACAAGCAAAAACTTCCAGAAAGAGACTTGCATGGGTTGAGATCGTTTTAGCACTTTCTAACTAACTATGAGAAAGTCCCTTTTCATGTCTTTAAATCAGAAAGTGCCTTTAATTCACACCTTTTAGCCTCATTTTCCCCTTTTATGAAAAGGAGCATGTAGTAATACCTACCTCAATAAGTTGTTGAAAGAATTAAATAATTTTGTAAAATAATTAACATTTGTAATTAACATATGTAAATGAATGTAAATAGTGCATGAGACACATTAGTGTTTACAACTATGATTAGTGTTACTGCTACCATTAATTACTACTAAAATTTATATAGCATTTTTAATAAGCGCTAAGGCCTATTTTAATATATTTTACATATGTTAACTCTCTTAACCCTCATTTAAAAAAAACAAGGTGGATATGCATGAGGTATTAGTCCTACTTTAGAGATGAACAAACTGGCATACACAGAGTTAAATTTTATTATTATAGCGTGTGTGTTTTAAAGTAGCCTTCTATTTGGAGAATAAGTCATTTTTTTTCATGGTAGATAAATAAGGCATTAGGTTGGTTAAGATAAGCTTGAAAAAAAGTGTCTTTTTAAAAGATTTTTTAAAAATTTATTTATTTATTTATTTTTGGCTGCATTGTGTCTTTGTTGCTGCACTCCGGCTTTCTCTAGTTGCAGCGAGTGGGGGCTATTCTTCGTTTCAATGCATGGGCTTCTCATTGCGGTGGCTTCTGTTGTTGCGGAGCAGGGGCTTTAGGCACGCGGGCTTCAGTAGTTTTGGCGCACGGGCTCAGTAGTTGTGGCTCACTGTCTCTAGAGCGCAGGCTCAGTAGTTGTGGCACGTGGGCTTAGTTGCTCCGTGGCGTGTGGGATCTTCCCTGAACAGGGATCGAATCCGTGTTCCCTGCATTGGCAGGTGGATTCTTAACCACTGCGCCACCAGGGAAGTCCGAAAAAAATAGTTTTGCGTGGATTGTCATAAGTTAGATTAGAATTTAATGTGTTTTTTTTGCCCTTAACATCATATTTGACAATTAGAGTCACACTTGCTTCATAAAAACAAGCCAGCAAATTAGCTTTAATCTTTTACATCTACTTTGAAATGGTTTGTGTAATATAGGAAATATTTGGTCTTTGATATCAAAAAATAAATCCAAAATAAATTAAGGCCAGCTGGTGTGTGTGTGTATTAACACAACTAATTATGACACGACCTGAGAAACCTTTCTTTGATCTCTATGATGGAAAAATATAATCACTCTATACGTATAAGCAACATACAAATGAAGATATTCAAGACACCTTGGGGTATACTGTGTGACTGATTATTTTGATTCCTATTAGCTGTTAATAATTAGTGTTCCTCTAGCCAAAGATTTATTGAAGGCATAGATCCACTGGGTCAATGGTCTATGACCTTCATTGTTAGAAACAAAGCAGCTAAAGCCTACGTTCTCTTTTCAATTAGCATTTATTGCACACCTACTTTTGTGCCTAGCACTGTGATAAATGTTGGGCAGCTAGCAATGGGAGGTATCAAAATTCTTGTCTTGAGCAATTCACAATAAGTGAGAGAGCATTGCAAGAAGATAATGACAATACACAGTTAAAGGTGTTAGTATAGCTAGAGATATGGGAATACAGTTATGGATTCAAGAAGGTCTCCATAAAGGAGACTGTATTTCAACTGCATTCTCAAGATAAATTTTTTTTTTCCTCATATGAACTAGGCATTCAACACAGCAGGAGTTAAAAGAAGTCAGACTGTGAAAGAGTAGGGCATGCATAGAAACATCTAGTTCAGAGTAACTGGAGCTAGTTGTTGTTAAGGTGAGGAAGGACAAGCTGGGGTTTGTTCATAAATTGTTTAGCTTTTATCCTATAGAATACAGGAATCCAATTAAGGTAATTTCCATAATCAGATTGTTCTTTGGGTCAAAAAGAAAGATATGTTGAAGCCTATCCTGTGCCAGGCACTACACAAGACCCTGGAGATACAGTAGTGAAGAAAGTAGAAATGTTTTCTGCCCTTGGGGTGCTTACAGGGTACTGAGCAGGTGCCCAGGTACTGTGGTCCTATGTCCTGACAATAGATGTTGAGGATCACTGAGATATTTTGGAGGTAGACTCAAGAGTATTTAGCAGACAAGTAAATGTTGCAGGTGAAGGAAAGGGAGGAATGGAAGATTTCTGGTTGGGAGGTGGATCGGATAGTGACATTACTGAGACTTAACAGGAGAAGAATCCGGGGTAGGGAGGAAGATGCCAGTTCAGTCTTTGACATGGGTGTGAAACTCTTTAGTATGACTGAACACACACTGAAGCTAATTTAAAAATACTCATCAGTAAGGTGTCAGTTAAAATATGTCCTCAAAGAGAGTTTCTCTGACCACCTTAGCCAAAGAAGATGCTCTCCCTAACCACTTTCTACTCCATTACCCCGATTTATTTTCTTAACTCTTTTCCCTATCTAGAATTATCTTATCTGCCTATTTGTTCATTTTCTGTTTTCCTGAACTAGAAGGTGAACTGCATGAGGGCAGAAAAATGGTCTGTTCTGTTTTTATTCACCACTTTATCGTGGACATAAGAGAGAGCTCAGGTTAAACTGGAAATCATTGGTGTTTAAACTCCAGGTGAGTGTGAGAAGATACAAACAAATGAATCAATATGTGATTTCAGATTACTGTGCTTTTGAAACAGAAAGAAGGCCGATATGGTGGAAGTGTCGTGAATAGTGTCTTAATGGTATAGGATGAAGCTCGAAGAAGAGAAAGGGACAGGTCATGAAGGGTCATAGTCAGGAGTATAGATTTTATTCTAAGTGATGCTTCACAAACATGGTTTCATCTTCAAGGGCAAAGCTAGAGACCAGATATTCATCATGCCTGGCTAGACTTCCCAGTGGTCCCTTAAAAACTCTCCCAGTGGGAATCACTAACACCACCTTTAAATTTAATGTGACTCAAAACCCACCCACTTGGGAACACTTTTCAGCAGAATTAATTCTAATTGTCCCTTGATCTCCCACTACCTGTTTTACAAATCCTAGTTCCCTTCTTGAATGTCTACTTTCAACACTGCTTTGCTCCAGTCTGTCATATCCTCCTGATTTCTTCTTCATTCTCTGCTCTGTGATTATGGGTAAAATCTGTCATGGGTATCCTTCTCTCTTCCTCCATATATGGCTTGGGTCACAAAATATAAATTAAAATATGATCCATTTCAGTTATTTTCCTTTTCTAACCTTCAGAGACAGTTGAGGAATGTACCATATCTAGTATCTTGCTCAAGAGTCCTCTCCAAGGCATGACACTTCTACAGTTCTTCAAACTGCTGGGAAATAGCAAAAATAGGAAGCATGAAAAGGTAAACTGAGCTCTTCAACCCAGATTGATCCCTTGACCAAAAGCCAAATGTTATTTAAAATTTGTACGGCATTGCACAATTAAAGGTAACACTTGGCTGCAATTTCCCAACAGTCAGCATTCAATTTAGCGTATCTTGGCTTTTTGTTTACCCTATTTGGCTTCTTGTACAGTCTTCGTATTTACTATATTTTTTAATCAAAGGAAACTTGCAGAATTTCAGTCCTGTGTATTCGGTTGTTCTTCATGGAGTTGTGCCTTTTGAGAGAAATCTTTTCATTTTAAGAGCTCCATTCTGAGAAACTCCTTAATGGAGTAGCACTTCCAGTAAGATCAAGAGTCAGTAGATGCAAGAGAATTGCAGCCGAACTCAGGTTTTCTTGTGGCTGGGTTACTCTGAACCGTGCATTGTTCCTATTATTCTGTAGAATCTTTGCTGGAATGTTGTTTATGTTCATTGATTTCTCAAGGCAAGTGGTGGAACTCAGTGAAATTCCTTTCTAAAAAGATAAGTGTACAACAGGAGAACTTGGATAATTTTACATTGCTTTCTTCTCCCTTCTGACTTCCACCTCCCTCTAAGGAAGAAGGATATGGAAAATAGAAAATATGGAATGGTGGATAAAAAACGGGGTAACAGAAAAGAAGGACAGGGGAAAAGTCTAATGGAGAGAAAGATAATGGGGAAGAGAGACATGAGAGGGAGAAGCTGAAGGAGGGAAGATACATAGGATATATTGTTGGTGGAGTGAGGGAGGATATAAGAAGGTAGGTTTATTCCTAGATATTTTGTTCTTTTTGATGCAATGGTAAATGGGATCATTCCCTTAATTTCTCTTTCTGACAGTTCGTTGTTAGTGTATGGAAATGCAACAGATTTCTGTATATTAAGTTTTTTTCCTGCAACTTTACTGAATTCATTGATGAGCTCTGGTAGTTTTCTGGTGGCATCTTCAGGATTTTCAATGTATAGTAGTATCATGTCGTCTGCAAACAGTGACAGTTTTACTTCTTCCTTTCCAATTTGGATTCCTTTTATTTATTTATTTATTTTTCTTTTCTGATTTCTGTGACTAGGACTTCCAAAACTAGGTTGAAGAAAAGTGGTGAGAGTGAGCATCCTTATATTATTGTTCCTGATCTTAGAGGAAATGCTTTCAGCTTTTCATCATTGAGTATGATGTTAGCTGTGGGTTTTTCATATTTGGCCTTTATTATGTTCATGCATGTTCCCTCTATGCCCACTTTCTGGAGAGTTTTTATCACAAATGGATGTTGAACTTGATCAAAATTTTCATTTTTGTGAAGGTGGGGTAAAGAGAAGTAGTAATGAGTGAACAAAATCTTTTATTAGAACTATATAATCATTATTTAACCATTGATATATTAATTGATAAAACAAGGCAAGTTAATATTTGAGAGAGTAATATTTAAGGTAATTTAAAAATATACAAAATTAATGGGGATATTGGAAGAGAAAATGGTGTAAAGCAGGAAAAATAAGGAAAAGAAAATGAACAAATAACAACAAATAGTAGACAGTTTAATAAACAGAAAATACAAATTAGAATGGAAGAAATAAGACCACGTATGTTAGCCAGAACAATAAACACGAATGAATTGATATCCTCTGTCATGATGTTGATTTTCACAATATTACACATAAATACACATACACATGCACACTTTGATATTTTAAAGTAGTATGCTCAATGAAAGCTACCAAGGAAAAATTTGAAATTAAATACTCTAGCAAAGATACATCAAACCAGTGTAATACAATGAAAGTAGCCAAGGCTAAATGCAAAGCCAAACACATCATACAGGAAGAAAAAAGGTCTTATGTGTAAAGAATTATGAAAATATATTTCTTTATGAAAAAGCAAAATGGAAAACAAGTACATAAAGTAAATACTGTAGAAGATCGACTTGATAATATGAAATAACAGAGGAAGATAGATAGTAATAAAATTTATCAGGATGAAAAAAACTGATAAGTAGACTATGTACATAAAGAAGGTTTAGATAATGAAATAAAAGATATGATTTGATGGATTTATACAAAGATAATTTTCTTATATAGACTTTATATTGTTTTGCATTTACAAAATTAAATACTATTCAAAATTTCAAAAAGTTGAGACCTTATTAGCCTCCTTTATTGCTCATAAATTTGTAAAAACTGTCAAAATTAAATAAAAATTAACTAAGACACTCTTCTCAAATAATCTCTGAAGCAAAAAGGATATCATAATTGAAATTAAAACTTTATGAAAAGGAGAAAACCACACACTAAAATATATATCATACAACAACACATTTACCTATAGGAAATTTGTAATGGCATTTTTTATTATTAATAAAACAATAAAACATACATTGAGTATTTGCCTACAAAATACAGAAAAAATTAAATAATTTAAAAAATTAATACAAGATTAAGAACAAAAATTGAAGGAATAGAGAGCAACTAAATGGTGAGAGAGAACAATTAACAAAAATCCCTTTTCCTCCAAGAATAGTAAAATAAATTCCCAACAAGGTGGTCAGTTTAGGAGAAAAAGAGAGGCTAGAACAATACAAAACATTAGGAATGACATGGGAGGTATAAGCCCCAATACAAACAAATTAGAAGATTTATTTATTTTTTGACTGTTTGTTAATAAAAATACCTTTATTATACAGAAAAACATAAATTATGAAGCAAAACTACCAAAGAGAAGACTGCAGTCAAATGACTGACATATTCTTGAATATTCTGGGAGTGTGTCAGACTAATAAATATTTAACTAAGATTCTTCCTTCCCCATCCCACTCCACCCCCCAAAATTAAAGCATTTCAAGTGTCCCTATGTTTCTGATTAGATGAACATTATTCGAATATTATTTTACCTTTGATTTTAGTAACTGACCACTCACTCACTGTGAATTTGGTCCTGCCCTGGATCCTGAGACACCACTGAGTCAAATCCACTGTATGTTCTGGTCATTCCTCAGTCAGTCTTACAAGGATTCTCTTCCTCCACCTGACATTTAAAGTTGATTTCCTAGGACTCTGTTGTCAGACTTGTCCCCTCCCTGTCACCTCTCTGGTGAGGGGTGATGAGATGATAAACCACCAACAGATGAGTATCTTGACTATGACAGTGTATTTCATCTATCTCCAAATATTTACCTCCTTGAAGTTCTCTCTCCAGTCAGGGCCTGACACATGCTCAAGGCAGAAAGCTGGAATCCTCCCTCTTACTTTTCATATTCTATTATTTATAAGTCCTAAAATTCTACTTCCTGAGAATCTCTTTAATCCACTCTTTGAGCTCCATTTTGCAGACCTTTGTTTTTGAAAGTTTGTTTTTGAAGTTTGAAAGATTCTCCTATTTTCCTAATTTCTGGGCTAGCCCCTTTCTGGGGCACTTTGGACCTTCTCTGTTTATAACACTTCAATATCTGTAGGCTAAGCACCTTGGAAGGACACAAAGGTCCCTTGTGATTGGGCTCTCGTCCACCTTTTCAGCCTCACCTCCTCCCACTACAAGATTCTGACAGATTTGCTCTGAGAAACTATTTACAGTTCACCAAGTCACCTCTTTCTCTCAGGTGGCTGTGGCACTGTACAGATTCTTCCATCCATCTGAAGTGCCTTTGGCCTCTTTGTCTATTGCAAGACACCTATGTATCCTTCAGGTGACACTCCTGTGTTCGGTAGTCTCCATGGTCCCATTCCCATAGTGTGTTTTTGCAGAGTTTTATTTTTTTTATGGCAGGCATCACATATTTCAGTGGTTCTTAGTAACTTGAATGTTTTATTATTGGAGTTTGAACTCTTTGAGCATGGAAATCTTTTTTTTTTAATTATTAAGTTTAACACCATGAATATGTCAGTTAAAAGTGGATAATTTCCTAGCAAAAAAGAAATTTTCATATGTCGAGATGGCAGGATGAGCTTTATGCCACCCCCTTATCCCACCCCCACGGTAAATGGCTTCACATGGTAGAGAATATTAGATGAAAAACCAACTAAACCAAACCTAACAAGAACAGCAGCAGTTAACACCTCAACAACAAAAAAGTGGAAAAGAAATACAGTAAATCCCAAAAGCCACTGAAAGCATAAAAGGTTATTTTTGGTAGAAAGTAAACAAACAAATAACCTGTACACATAAAACTGTTACTCTTATATTATTAAAAAAGAAAAAAAAAAGGAAAGAAAGAAACCACTAGCAAAAGCAGGCACAAAAGAAGATTGCTAAAATGGTGAAGGTGTTTCTCGACTCTCTCCAAGCCTGATAATGGATGATTCTGGGAATAGAAGGGGCTCCAGTGTCCCTACACAGACAGTATAATTACCAACACTCAGCTACACCAGCTTTTTGACACCCATGCAATCCATCTGTCCTGTGCAGCATATGCAAAGCCACAAATCAGCCTCACTAAGGGCAGGAGCAGTGAGTTTGGGCACTGATGTCAACATGGTGGGACTATCCCAAAAATCAACAGGAAGATGTGGTACATCCCAGCTCTCCCCTAGGAACACTACACAGACTCACAAGTGCCCCCTATCAATCCAAGTAACTCTCAAATACAAAAATACATTCAGAAATACAATCACCAACTAGTTAAGAAAAATCTGTACCATGTTAGACAGAAACCACATTCAACCAATGCAAAACCTCATATCCGGTAGAGAAAATAAAAGGATATGTGGGGTTATTTTTCTTTTTGAATAAGGAATTTAAAAGGTTGGTGGGAGGAGGGTGATATAGATATGGATTAATGCTAGCAAGGTTTTGTTTGACAAATATACTTTAAGTACATGTGTTAACACCTTAGGGGAAACACTTGAAAAATGGAAATAGAATTAATAACTTGCAGGTCATTAGAGGAAGGGAAACAACGAAAAGTCCTTGGAGAAAATGTAATAAAGACATACACAAAAATCCAAAAAGTGGTAGGAAGGAGTAATTAGAACTCAGAATAAATATAAATTGCTGAAGGGATGGAGAATGCCCAAATATATGAATAATCATTACCAAGATGAGTGAATAAAATTCATGTAGTAGAAACAGATTTTTAAATGCCAACAAAATAAAGCAAGCAGGTTCAAGCAGAATTCAAGATGAAAATATTTAAAAGCATAAAAAATATTTTTTCATTCTGATAAAGGGAACAATCCACCATGAAATTATTATATTCAGTTATATTTATGTACCCAGCAACACTGCTTGAAATATATAAAAGAAATATGATTAGCCATGGAGGACAAATTGACAAAGCCACAAACCTAGTGAGAGAGTTTATTACACCTCTCTCAAAAATGACAGAACAGATAAGCAGATCAAAATAAGTGTAAGTATATTGAATAATAAAATGTTTGAACAAACAGAATTTGAATTCAATAGAAATTGCACATTGTTTTGTGAATTTGAAGAATAAAATAAATTTATTTGAGCAAATAACTAGGTTACTTTGAATTTCACAAAACTGTGCTTTTTAAAAAACACAAATGAAACATTCACAAATATTGATTATGAATTAGGGCCCAAAGGAAATCTCAACAAATTACAAGAAGCTGATATAATGCAATCTATATCCATTAAACAAAACACAAAACAATTAAGAATTAACAAAATAGAAGCAAATGATCGCACTCACTAAAAAGTAAAACATATGCATACATAAAACCCACAGTTATAGAGTTACAAGAAGCTGATATAATGCAATCTATATCCATTAAACAAAACACAAAACAATTAAGAATTAACAAAATAGAAGCAAATGATTGCACTCACTAAAAAGTAAAACATATGCATACATAAAACCCACAGTTATAGAGTTAGAGAAATGTAAAGTTAGAAATTACTATTCAAAACTTATAGCAAAGGCAACACCTAGATATTTTTTAAAAAAACAGTAAACACTGAATAATGTAGAGCCTTAAAATAAAGTATTAGAAAAGTAAGAAATTTTGGAAACAAATAAACTGAACTTTTAATTAAAAACTAGACTAGGCCAATCCAGTGATTAAAAATAGAAGCAGAAATAATAAATTAATAAACAGTCAAAATGATATAAAAAGGTAACACACGGAATGAACCAAAAGCCCAGGGAAGTTCTAATTATATTAATACATATTTATGAAATTTATATCAATGTGTTTGAATAAGGAAATCAATGTGTGTTATTTCTTAGTGTCCTGACATTCAGGGAAGTGACTGTGTTACCTAATCCTTGGCAAAAGTTGACTCCTTTATAGTAGATAATCCCAACCATCTGAAAAATCCTACCTTCAGAGAAGACCAGAGAAAGTGACGAGCGCCACTCACCTGCTGAAAATGCCAAACAATCAGACGCAAGGCAAGATGGGGAGCATTGGGCAGGGTGATAAATTGACTTTCATACAGCCCGAAATAGTCTTATCCCATTTACAACTTAAAGAGCCCTCGGCAGGTACAGGGAGCTCTGCCAGGAAGCAGATACTCTAAAACAGCGACCTTGAATCTTGGCTGGCTGATAATGGACCACAAAGAATTGACACAATCCAACTGCTTGCTGGAAGATACATGGTTTCCTTCAGCAGACAGTGAAAGATGAAATAGATTGGTTTAAAAAAAACCAAAACACCAAAGAGCGTTGGGCTTATTGATTTTTATAAACAAAACCCTTTGGGTGCCCTATGGGTAGAAAGATGCTATGAAAATCTGTCTTCTTGGATTAAAAATAGAGACATATAAATTAAAGATGCTTTACTTATGAAATACATGCTAAAGTAGAAGTAGAGTTAACTACTACTGGACCTTTTCCTTTCTTTTTTATTTTTTTAATCAAAAAGAAGTTTGCTTAGCTTTTTCTTTCTAAAGAAGTAGAGAGCAATGCAGTGAAGCCTCTCTAGATCTTTGATCTACACAGAGATTAAAAGCTGGATTGAAGCTAGATCCTTCACAGGGGTTCCAGCCTCATCCAGCCTCACTCTTAACCAGAAAAACTCGTATTCATTATATAAGTTTTAACTTAAATGGACATTTTTTTGTAGTTTTCTGGGTATTTAAAATATTCTCCACTTCTGAGTTCATAAACTTTTTGTTCATTTCTCCTTTATATCATTTCCTAGATTCTATGTCTGTTTACCAACCCACCAGCCCCCAACCCCCAACTCAAGGAAGAAAAGTAAAGTCACAGTGTGCTTCCAAAGGTGAAAAATCAAATCTGATTTTTGTTTCTAGGACCAGGGAGGAAGAGAACAAAGAAAGGAGGGAGAGTCGTCATGAACCTAAATTTTAGCGAGTGATTACACTACAAAAGGTATTAGCTAGATTATTTCACCTTTTATTGCATTTAATTCACTCACCAACCTTGATATATTGACACTGATAATATCAGATCATATGTATATGAAGTCTACAACATTTAAGGACTTTGGCAAAGGTCACAAACCTGGTTAATGTTTTACCCTTCATCTAATTCCAAAGTGTATGCTCTCTTTGCTACTATACAATAATGTCAAATTTAAAAGCAAAATAATAAGCTGCCTGCAATATTGTCATTCCCTACAAGAGATGAGCCTCTAAAAGGTACAGTGAACCTTTCAATTGCCAGTAACCATGAGAAAAGTCAGAGCAGGTGTTATGGTACCTTTTGATAATGGTGTTTAAGTAAAAGTAAAACAGGCTTGATTTTGAAACACAGCTGAGAAAATATAGGGAAAGATTTCCTGGGGATGAATGAAGTTGTCAAGGAAGTCACACAGTTCAACTGTCGGTCACTCGACAGTAGTTGGAGTATGAATCCATTTAAGTCATTTCTAGATCAGATTTGCTATCCAAAGTTATAGGAACCTCACTCTCTCTGGCAGGATATCAATTAATTTGCCAACTCGATAGCCTCCAAATAATGATAAAGCTTTATGCACATGTAATTTTTTCTGTCTATAATAAGATTTGGACTACTCAGTTTTAATTATATATTTGGTTTATACCTGTTATTAAATATATATACATATTATATATATACATAGCTGTACATGTATTTATATACGTATATATACACACACACATATATAGAGAGAGATCATTTTGTTTCAGACAACATTAAGTGACTGTAACTAGTTTAAGTATGAATGGAAACTTGGAATTATATTCTGTTGTCTCATGGAATCCAAAAAAGTAGTGAATCAAACATCATGTAGGTAAGCTACAGCTTATCTAACCCAGAGTCTTTGATATCAGGAGTTCACCAAATTTCTGTCCAACTGTTAATATAAATATGATTCAGCTCACAATCCGATCAGCTCATCATGGATGTGGTGCCCAGTTCTTAACCAATCAGAACTGCCTGATGGTGCCAAGTAATATAATATAGACATGGCTGATGGGGATGGGAGAGATTCCCCACTGTTTCAGGAATAGTTACCAGAGAAGAGGAACTCATAAGCCTGGATGATATATCCCTTTATCAAACTTTTGATGAAAGCATTCTTCAAACTTTATTTTTACGTTCTTAGTACAATATGTTACACATTCAAAGTGAAGCCTGATTAAGCATTCAGTAAGGATTTTGACCAAACTAGAATTTTTTTTCTACTTAATTGGGCCCACCTGGTTTAAGAATTATTATAATAATGACATGGTATATGAAGAATACAAAATGATGTATTCAGAATGACTAAGCCCATAATCTATAGTAACAACTGCCCATTTTGCATTTCCCAAAGATGGCTACACCAATTTATATTCCGTTCCACACACTCCTCTTAAAGTGCAATATTGATACCCTTGCATTAGCTGGTTTAGTCTATCTTCCTTTCCATTGAACCTGGGTAGAACTTCTGACTAGTACAACTAATAAAATTGTAGAAAGATGTGACATTGCATGACAATCAAGGACAGGTTGTAAAAGGCAAAACAGTTTCTGTCTGTCCCCACCCCCCTCTCGGGATGCTTGTTCTGTGGGAAGCCAGTCACCATGCCATGAGAAAACTCAGACTAGCCCATGTTGAGAGACTACATGGAGAGAAGCTGAGGCCCCAGCTGACAGCCAAAATCCTATGCCAGACTTAAGAGTGAGCAAGCCTATGGTATATCCCAGCTTGCTGGCCTTGAGTTGCCCAGCTGAGAGAGTTGAGGCGGGATTTGTTGAGCCCTGCACAGATTGCAGATTCATGCCCCGATTAAATGTTATTGTTCTAAGTCTCTAAGTTTGCGGTTGGTTTGTTATGCAGCACTAGCTAACTGGTACACATATTGGGACCTGGATGTTGTATGCTGCCATAAACAAAACCTAAAACTATGATAGTAGCTTTGTGACTAAGTGATTAGATGGTATTTGGAAGAACCTACAAGAAGCATAATGGCCCTTTTAGAGGCTACTGGTGAAGACTTAAAGGAAAGAAAATACTCTTGAAAACTGAAGGAAAGGGGATCCTTTAACTAGTTTCAGGAAGTTTAGCAACACTGTTATATGTTATAATGTGGAAAGTAAAAAATGTACCTAATGAACTGTATGGTCTCACTAGAGAGATTACCAGGCAAAGGATTAAAGGTGTTATCTGGCTTCTTTTATCTGCCTATAATAAAATGCAAAAGAGAGAGGCAAGCTGAAGAAATAACTATTAAATATAAAGGGACCAGGGCTTACTGGGTTTAAAAATACAGCTCTCTCTCATTCTCAGTTTCCTAGCTCCAAAATTAAAAAAAAAAAAAAAAGCTTCAGAGCAATGATAAAATCCAGGGTGGGACTAAATTATGCCTTATAAAGTCCTCAGAAAGATTTAAGGTAGTGTCTTAGAGAGTCATTCAATCAGAATAGGCATTACTTATAGGGTCTTTTGTTTAATGGAAAGATTCTTTAAGGGCCATACCACACAGCTGACTTACTTAAAAAGTCTAAAGTAGGAAAAAAGCCAACAACAACTGTTCTTGAACAGGTTTGTGGATGTGGCTCTTTGTCTATTAGAGAGGATCATAGATTGATTCGTAACAGATTCACAAAGTGTAAAAAGAATTCTATCACTTTGGACTGAAAGAGATAAAGATAATACAGAATGAAAATAGACCTTTGGATATTCAAATTACCTCTGTTAGATGTACTCTGGGTAAACTACACAGATACAAACACCTGTCACTTCTCATGGAAAAAAAGGATGACTTAGAGGGCAAAAGCAGTGGGTCAGAGGGTGGAAAAGAGAATCATGGAGAATCATGGCAGTAGGACAGGGTTCTAATTTGGTAACTGATATCATTGTCCAACTGGATTTCAGAATTGGAGCAGTTACTACTGTGTGCCTCCCTTTTTCTCTTCTTTGAACAGGAAGCTCCAGAGCAGTTAATGGATGCCTGCTCTACCACTGTATGTTGGGTGTGTAAAGGGCATATAATTTGCCTTTTTAGCTCACAGATCTTCAGATCTAAAAAACTTTAACTTGAAGAGCTGTCCTTGAGAAATTTCACCTGAGGAGCCTCATTGGCAACTATACAGTATCTGGATGCTAAGAACCTGAATTTGAAACGATGTCTTACTGAGATGAGGCTTTGAGGGTCTTGGGGGAGAGAAATGAGCGTATTTTGGATATAAGAGAGGTGGAATTATGGAAGCCAGAGAATGAACTGTGGTAGATGATATTTTTCGAAGATGGAAGCACTAATATTTATCTGATCCCACATATTTTTCTTACAGTGTAGCGCTGACACTCCTCCATCAGGAGCTGAGTTTCACAACTGCCTTAATTAACTTTTTGGCCAACCTAAGAGAATGCAGTAGAAGTAATACTATGACTTCCCAGGCTAGGTCACAAACAGCAATGTGACTCTGACTTGGTCTTCTCTTTGTTTTCTCTTCTCTGTTCTTGCTCTCTCCCTCTCTCTGAATCTCTCTCTCTCTCTCTGGATTTCTCTCCCTCTCTGAATATCTTTCTCTCTCTTTGAATCTCCTTCTCCCTCTGAATTTCTCTTTCTCTCTGGGACACTCACTCTCTGGGCAAGGCAGACACTGTTTTCTGAGAAAGTCCAAACTAGCCTCTGTTGACAGACCACGTGGAGAGGAAACTGAGCTGAAGCCTTCACCAAACCAGACATATAAAGATGTTTACAGCCCTTAGCCTTGGAGCTACTTCAAGGTGGTGCTTGTAGGATCCAAACTTTCCCAAGCTCTACTCCAATTGTAGATTTATGGGCAAAATAAGTGTTATTCTTGTAAGGGGTATTTGTTGTGAAGCACTAAATAACTGAAACAAAAGCTATGTATGTTGGGATGTTTACATTCCAAACCTTTGAAATCAATATGCCCCAATTTTTCCAAATGTGGTTGGAAAACACCATATATGACCCTTCATATATGCCAAAACATAGTGGTTCTAATCTCCCATCTGCTCAAGCAGAGGCTTATTCTTCTTCAAACCCACATCTTGGTCTTCTGCATTCTGTGCTTAAAAAGAAGACACATGTTCATGTGCACACACACATGCAACAGTTCTCCCCTGTCTGTACAATTCAAATCACCTCCATCCAAAACACAACAAATCCTTTCACTCAGGAAATTTACTCTCCAGAGATGCATCTCACTTGTATCTACCTATAGATATAATCCTCAGGTACCAGCTTCGTCTTCACTACAAAACAGGTGTTAACTCCTAATCAGAGTAACTAATGAAAAATACTGTTTCATCTGGATTCATCTTCTTCTATATAATGGAGATGTCCTTTGGGGCAGTGTGTTGGAATGTTTTTCACTGAACTGCTCAGCTTTGCTTCAAGTTTTTTTTTTTTTTTTTTTTTTGGAAGTGTAAAGTTCTTTATTTGCTTATGTTAAACACTATTTTTGACTTGAAAATTCATGTTTTTCATCTAAGAAATCAAAGATTTTTATAAGCGACATCATTCTCCAAATTTAACAAATCCTTTCTTGAAGTCCAATAAATAATGAAATTATTTAAGTTAGAAAATTTTTCATGTTTCTAGGTAAATAAACATTCCTGATCAGCATATAATGAGTATCACACCTCTATCAAGAAAATAAACCTTTAGGAGTTGTTCCTTTATATTTTTTCACCTTTTTTTTCAAGTCTTTATCCTTCAGTTCTTAATCTTTGCTCAAACTTCAGCCTTTTTGTTTTCTAGCCATGCCCACAATACTTGGCTCTCCTACCACATGTAGTATAACTTGCTGGTGTCTTGCTCATCTGTTAATGTCTGGATGAAACAGCAACTCTGTCTCCTTAAAATGAGAGCATTATCTCTGTGTGGTCTCTGGCATCATCAGCATTCTGCTGAAGCTTTGGAATAAAAGTAGTGCTTTACAGTAACATTAGTAGAGAGAGGCTGATATGAAAACACATCCCTGTTGTGCAGAACATTGGGGTCTTTTTCATTCTACCGTTGAATGACTCTCCAAAAGCCACAGCTCAAGGGCTTCACTGGTTAATTGTTTTATACCCAATGTCATGGTAGATTTCATGTGCAAGTATCTTTGTCATATCAAAGTATTCATTATATTTTTTACCTTTTTTCAGTTAAAATTAATGTATAGTCCAGAGGAAACTCCAAGATGGCGGAAGAGTAAGATGCGGAGATCACCTTCCTCCCCACAGATACATCAGAAATACATCTACACGTGGAACTTCTCCTATAGAACACCCACCGAATGCTGGCAGAAGACCTCAGACCTCCCAAAAGGCAAGAAACTCCCCCACGTACCTGGGTAGGGCAAAAGAAAAAAGAATAAACAGAGACAAAGAATAGGGACGGGACCTGCACCAGTGGGAGGGAGCCGTGAAGGAGGAAAGG
>NC_041233.1:34207426-34210396 GCF_002837175.3 Physeter macrocephalus | reverse complement strand
GTGGGACGCTAGGGTTGCTGCTGCCGCCACCAAGAGGCCTGTGTGCGAGCACAGGTCACTCTCCACACCCCCCCTCCCGGGAGCTCGTGCAGCCCGCCACTGCCGGGGTCCCGGGATCCAGGGACAGCTTACCCAGGAGAACGCGCGGCGCGCCCCACATCCATGCCCCTCCCTTCCCCCGGCCTGTGCCAGAGCCCCCGAATCAGCTGCTCCTTTAACCCCGTCCTGTCTGAGCGAAAGGCAGACGCCCTCGGACGACCTACACGCAGAGGCGGGGCCGAGTCCAAAGCTGAACCCCAGGAGCTGTGCGAACAAAGAGGAGAGGGGGAGGTCTCTCCCAGCAGCCTCAGAAGCAGCGGATTAAAGCTCCACAATCAACTTGAAGTACCCTGCACCTGTGGAAAACCTGAATAGACAGCGAAATATCCCAAGTTGAGGAGGTGGACTTTGGGAGGAGGATATACTATTATTTTCCCCTTTTTTCTTTCTGTGAGTGTGTATGTGTGTGCTGTGTGTGAGATTCTTGTATGTATAGCTTTGCTTTCACCATTTGTCCTAGGGTTAGACCGACCCTTTTTTTTTTTTAATAGAAATTTTTTTTCTTAATAAGTATTTTTTATTTTAATAACTATACTTTATCCTACTTTATTTTGTCTTCTCCCTTTCTTTCTTCCTTCCTGTCTTCCCTCCTTTCTTCCTTCCTCCCTTCCTTCCTTCCTCCCTTTCTTGCTTCCTTCCTTCATTTTTCCTTCCTTTCTTCCTTTCTGCTTCCTCCCTTCCTTCCTTCCCTCCCTCCTTCCTTCCTTCCTTTTCTTTCCTTTCTATTTTTTCTCCCTTTTATTTTGAGCTGTGTGGATTAAAGGCTCTTGACGCTCCAGCCAGGCGTCAGGGCTGTGTCTCTGAGGTGGGAGAACCAACCTCAGGACACTGGTCCACAAGAGACCTCCCAGCTCCACGCAATATCAAACAGTGAAAATCTCCCAGAGATCTCCATCTCAACACCAAGACCCAGCTTCACTCAAGGACCAGCAACGAACAGTGCTGGACACCCTATCCCCAACAAAGAGCAAGACAGGTCTACAGCCCCATCCATTAGCAGAGAGGCTGCCTAAAATCATAATAAGGCTACCAACATCCCCAAACACACCACCAGACATGGACCTGCCCACCAGAAAGACAAGATCCAACCTCATCCACCAGAACAGAGGCACTAGTCCCCACAACCAAGAGACCTACTCAACCCACTGAACCAACCTTAGCCACTGGGGACAGCCACCAAAACCAACGGGAACTACGAACCAAGAAACCTACTCAACCCACTGAACCAACCTTAGCCACTGGGGAGAGACACCAAAAACAACGGGAACTACGAACCTGCAGCCTGCAAAAAAGAGACCCCAAACACAGTAAGATAAGCAAAATGAGAAGACAGAAAAACACACAGCAGATGAAGGAGCAAGATAAAATCACACCAGACCTAACAAATGAAGAGGAAATAGGCAGTCTACCTGAAAAAGAATTCAGAATAATGATAGTAAAGATGATTCAAAATCTTGGAAATAGAATAGACAAATTGCAAGAAACAGTTAACAAGGACCTAGAAGAAATAAAGAGGAAGCAAGCAACGATGAGCAACACAATAAATGAAATGAAAAATACTCTAGATGGGCTCAGTAGCAGAATAACTGAGGCAGAAGGACAGATAAGTGACCTGGAAGATAAAATAGTGGAAATAACTACTGCAGAGCAGAAAAAAGAAAAAAGAATGAAAAGAACTGACGACAGTCTCAGAGACCTCTGGGACAACATTAAACGCACCAACATTCGAATTATAGGGGTCCCAGAAGAAGAAGAGAAAAAGAAAGGGACTGAGAAAATATTTGAAGAGATTATAGTTGAAAACTTCCCTAATATAGGAAAGAAAATAGTCAATCAAGTCCAGGAAGCACAGAGAGTCCCATACAGGATAAACCCAAGGAGAAACACGCCAAGACACATAATAATCAAACTGTCAAAAATTAAATACAAAGAAAACATATTAAAAGCAGCAAGGGAAAAACAACAAATAACACACAAAGGAATCCCCATAAGGTTAACATCGGATCTTTCAGCAGAAACTCTCCAAGCCAGAAGGGAGTGGCAGGACATATTTAAAGTGATGAAGGAAAAAAACCTACAACCAAGATTACTCTACCCAGCAAGGATCTCATTCAGATTTGATGGAGAAATTAAAACCTTTACAGACAAGCAAAAGCTGAGAGAGTTCAGCACCACCAAACCAGCTTTACAACAAATGCTAAAGGAACTTCTCTAGGCAAGAAACACAAGAGAAGGAAAAGACCTACAAGAACAACCCGAAACAATTCAGTAAATGGTAATAGAACCATACATATCGATAATTACCTTAAATGTAAATGGATTAAATGCTCCCACCAAAAGACACAGACTGGCTGAATGGAAACAAAAACAAGACCCATATATATGCTGTCTACAAGAGACCCACTTCAGACCTAGGGACACATACAGACTGAAAGTGAGGGGATGGAAAAAGATATTCCATGCAAATGGAAATCAGAAGAAAGCTGGAGTAGCAATTCTCATATCAGACAAAATAGACTTTAAAGTAAAAACTATAACAAGAGACAAAGAAGGACACTATATAATGATCAAGGGATCGATCCATGAAGAAGATATAACAATTGTAAATATTTATGCACCCAACATAGGAGCACCTCAATACATAAGGCAAATACTAACAGCCATAAAAGGGGAAATCGACAGTAACACAATCATAGTAGGGGACTTTAACACCCCACTTTCACCAATGGACAGATCATCCAAAATGAAAATAAATAAGGAAACACAAGCTTTAAATGATACATTACACAAGATGGACTTAATTGATATTTATAGGACATTCCATCCAAAAACAACAGAATACACATTCTTCTCAAGTGCTCATGGAACACT
>NC_041233.1:34202891-34205513 GCF_002837175.3 Physeter macrocephalus | reverse complement strand
ATTGCTTTACAATGGTGTGTTAATTTCTGCTTTATAACAAAGTGAATCAGCTATACATAAACATATATCCCCATATCTCCTCCCTCTTGTGTCTCCCTCCCACCCTCCCTATCCCACCCCTCTAGGTGGTCACAAAGCACCAAGCTGATCTCCCTGTGCTATGCAGCTGCTTCCCACTAGTTACCTATTTTACATTTCGTAGTGTATATATTTCCATGCCACTCTCTCACTTTGTTCCAGCTTACCCTTCTCCCTCTCCGTGTCCTCAAGCCCATTCTCTACATCTGCGTCTTTATTCTTGTCCCGGCCCTAGGTTTTTCAGAACCACTTTTTTTTTTTTTTAGATTCCATATATATGTGTTAGCATACGGTATTTGTTTTTCTCTTTCTGACTTACTTCACTCTGTATGACAGACTTTAGGTCCATCCCCCTCACTACAAATAACTCAATTTCATTTCTTTTTATGGCTGAGTAATCTTAATAGACATAAGAACTAAAACTAGAAATTAGTGGAAATTCAAGAAATGATTCTTGATAACAATATTATTTTTGTTGCTGTTGTTACATAAGTGATTTGATTATCCAGAGACTATTAAAAGAACATTGATGAGGGCAGAGAGAAGACGGCGGAAGAGTAAGACGTGGAGATCACCTTCCTCCCCACAGATACATCAGAAATACATCTACACATGGAACTGCTCCTATAGAACACCCACTGAACGCTGGCAGAAGACCTCAGACCTCCCAAAAGGCAAGAAACACCCCACGTACCTGGGTAGGGCAAAAGAAAAAAGAATAAACAGAGACAAAAGAATAGGGACGGGACCTGCACCAGTAGGAGGGAGCTGTGAAGGAGGAAAGGTTCCCACACACTAGAAGCCCCTTCACGGGCGGAGACTGCGGGTGGCAGAGGGGGAAATCTTCGGAGCCCAAAGGAGAGCGCAGCAACAGGGTGCGGAGGGCAAAGCGGAGAGATTCCCGCACAGAGGATCGGTGCCGACCAGCACTCACCAGCCCGAGAGGCTTGTCTGCTCACCCGCCGGGACAGGCGGGGGCTGGGAGCTGAGGCTCGGGCTTCAGTCGGAAGCCGGGAGAGGACTGGGGTTGGCAGCGTGAACACAGCCTGAAGGGGTTAGTGCACCACGGCTATCCTGGAGGGAGTCCGGGAAAAAGTCTGGAGCTGCCAAAGAGACAAGAGACATTTTCTTCCCTCTTTGCTTCCTGGGGCGCGAGGAGAGGGGATTAAGCGCGCCGCTTAAAGGAGCTCCAGAGACGGGCGCGGAGGTGCCGAAGAGACAAGAGACTTTTTCTTGCCTCTTTGTTTCCTGGTGCGCGAGGAGAGGGGATTAAGCGCACCTCGTAAAGGAGCTCCAGAAACGAGCGCGAGCTGCGGCTGTTGGCGCGGACACCAGAGACGGGCATGAGACGCTAAGGCTGCTGCTGCCGCCACCAAGAGGCCTGTGTGCGAGCACAGTTCACTCTCCACACCGCCCCTCCAGGGAGCCAGTGCAGCCCGCCACTGCCGGGGTCCCGGGATCCAGGGACAGCTTCCCCGGGAGAGCGTGTGGCGCGCCTCGGGCTGGTGCAGCATCACGCCGGCCTCTGCCGCCGCGGTCTCGCCCCGCATCCGTGCCCCTCCCTCCCCCTGGCCTGAGCCAGAGCCCCTGAATCAGCTGCTCCTTTGACCCGGTCCTGTCTGAGTGAAGAGCAGATGCCCTCGGACGACCTACGCGCAGAGGCGGGGCCATTTATTTTATCCTACTTTATTTTATCTTCTTTCTTTCTTCCTTCCTTTCTTCCCTCCTTTCTTCCTTCCTTTCTTCGTGTCTTCCTTCCTTTCTTCCTCCCTTCCTCCTTCCTTCCTTTCTTCCTCCCACCTTCCTCCCTTCCTCTCTTCCTCCCTTCCCTTCCTTTCCTTTCTATTTTTTCTCCCTTTTATTCTAAGCTGTGTAGATTAAAGGTTCTTGGTGCTCCAGCCAGCTGTCAGGGCTGTATCTCTGAGGTGGGAGAACCAACTTCAGGACACTGGTCCACAAGAAACCTCCCAGCTCCACGTAATATCAAATGGCAAAAATCTCCCAGAGATCTCCATCTCAACACCAAGACCCAGCTTCACTCAAGGACCAGCAACGTAGAGTGCTGGCCACCCTATGCCCAACAAATAGCAAGACAGGACTACAGCCCCATCCATTAGCAGAGAGGCTGCCTAAAATCATAATAAGGCTATCGACATCCCCAACACACCACCAGACGTGGACCTGCCCACCAGAAAGACAAGATCCAGCCTCATCCACCAGAACACAGGCACTAGTCCCCGCAACCAGGAAACCTAACCAACCCACTGAACCAACCTTAGCCACTGGGGACAGACACCAAAAACAACAGGAACTACAAACCTGCAGCCTGCAAAAGGAGACCCTAAACACAGTAAGCAAAATGAAAAGACAGAAAAACACACAGCAGATGAAGGAGCAAGGTAAAAACCCACCAGACCTAGGAAATAGGCAGTCTACCTGAAAAAGAATTCAGAATAATTATAGTAAAGAGGATCCAAAATCATGGAAATAGAATAGACAAATTGCAAGAAACATTTAACAAGGACCTAGAAGAAACAAAGAGGA
>NC_041233.1:34193424-34198611 GCF_002837175.3 Physeter macrocephalus | reverse complement strand
GATAGCTAGTGGGAGGCAGCCGCATAGCATAGGGAGATCAGCTCTGTGCTTTGTGACCACCTAGAGGGGTGGGATACGGAGGGTGGGAGGGAGGGAGGGAGATGCAAGAGGGAAGAGATATGGGAACATATGTATATGTATAACTGATTCACTTTGTTGTAAAGCAGAAACTAACACACCATTGTAAAACAGTTATACTCCAATAAAGATGTTAAAAAACAAAACAAAACAAAACAAAACTGGAAGCATCCAAGATGTCTTTCAAGACAAATGTATGAACAAACTGTGTTACACCCTAAAATGGAATATTATTCAAAGATAAAAAGAAATGAGCTATCAAGTCATGAACAGACATGGAGGAGACAAATTTACTAAGTGAAAGAAGCCAAAAAAAAAAAAAAGGCCACTGTATTTATCTACATATACTGGGAAATGTTAATTGTAGGATAAATCACAAGTAAAACAAAAGATACACACATATACAATAAAATATACAATATAGTATGTAAATATATATACTATTTAATATACAATTCCTGCTTTGCCTTATAGTATTATAAAACAAAATTGTTTTAATGAGACTTAACCTGTGTGTGAAATGTTTCATAGAGAATAACTATTAGACAATTTAGGAAAAAAAAATACCCTTTTGTGAGACAGCCAGCAAAATGGCATGAATAATGTAAAAAAACGATTGCAAGACTAACTTTTTATTTTTAAATTGGTAGGACTTATGATTCGCATTTGCAGGAACCAAACTATATCCAGCTGGGCCAAAGGAATAACAAATTGAATCTACCCCTACTTGGATGACACCAAAGGGACTCACAGTGAGGAGACAATTTCTATACTCTTAGGACATGGAAACCACTAGGATTGACTGAAGGTTGGTGATAATTCAAAACAGGACAGCTGTGTAGGCCATCTTTCTCCAATGTAGAATCTTATTTAACTCCATATCACTTTTTCTTTAATTTTTTGGAAATAATTTCAGACATAGAGAAGTGTTGCAAAGCTAGTTTCTGTATACCCTGCACAGTTTCTCCTCATGTTAACATCTTACATAACCGTGGTACAATGATCAAAACTAAGAAATTAATGTCAGAAAAGTACTAAGAACTAAACTATAGACTTTATTTACATTTCCTCAGTTTTCCCACTTTTTAAAAAATTCTAGGATCCACCCTTGCATTGTACATTGCATTTAGTTGTCATGTACTCTTAATCTAAGTGGTGATGCGTCATCCATTTTTCCTTGTCTTGGTGACCCTGACACTTCTGAAGTATACTGGTCAGGTGTTTTATAAAACATTCCCTGATCTATATTTGTATATGTTCCCATGATTGGCCTGAAGTTATACATTTTTGGAAAGAACACCTGAGAGGTGATGGCCCTTTTATACTGTATCATAATCAGGAGCATGTGATATCAGTATGACAGGTGATGTTAACCTTGATCACTTGGTTAAAGATGTGTCTGCCAGGTTTCTGTACTGTAAAGTTATTATTTCCCTTTCCTTACTTTATTTGTTAGATCCACTAAATCCAACCCATGCCTAAGAAGTGAGGGATTATGCCTCACCACCTGGGAGAAATATCAAGGAATTTGTGAACAGAAGATGGGAATAAAGACACAGATGTACTAGAGAATGGACTTGAGGATATAGGGAGGGGGAAGGGTAAGCTGGGACAAAGTGAGAGAGTGGCATGGACATATATACACTACCAAACGTAGGGTGGATAGCTAGTGGGAAGCAGCCACATAGCACAGGGAGATCAGCTTGGTGCTTTGTGACCACGTAGAGGGGTGGGATAGGGAGGGTGGGAGGAAGGGAGATGCAAGAGGGAAGAGATATGGGAACATATGTATATGTATAGCTGATTCACTTTGTTATACAGCAGAAACTAACACACCATTGTAAAGCAATTATACTCCAATAAAGATTTTAAAAAAATAATAAAAATAAAATCATGATAGTAGTTAACATATTTCAAGAGAGATACTTTGAAGACATGCAAATATCCTATTTCTCATTAATATTTCTTCTACTAAATTTGGCATTTATCAGTGGATTTTGTTTGAGCAATTATTACTGTGGCATTCTAGTGATGACTTTCCATTTCTGTTATTCTTCTGTTTTTTTTTTTTTTTTTTTTTTGCAGTATGCAGGCCTCTCACTGTTGTGGCCTCTCCCGTTGCGGAGCACAGGCTCCGGACGCGCAGGCTCAGCGGCCATGGCTCACGGGCCTAGCTGCTCTCTGGCATGTGGGATCTTCCCGGACCAGGGCACAAACCCGCGTCCCCTGCATTGGCAGGCAGACTCTCAACCACTGTGCCACCAGGGAAGCCCTCTGTGTTTTTTAGCTGGGATTCTTTTGTAAGGACAAGTTGCCCTTTATATACCTCATTTATTTATTTATTCAGTTATGCATTTATATATTGATTCTTTGGGTTATAACCCAATACTATTATTTTCACTTTGTTGCTCAAATGATTCCCACATTGGTCACCAGGAGCTCTTACAGACTGATTCCTGTGACTTTCTGACATGCCCCCATGCTTTTATGTTTCTTCTTTTTTAAGCATTTCCTTAATTCTGGCACCAAAAGATACTCCAAGCTTATCCTATATTCATCTTGTCCCAGCCTTAAAATGGTCCATTTCTCCAAGGAGGCCACAATGGTACTTGGAGATCAAGATATTCTTATTTCTGTTTCTATATATTCGTACATACATTAAAAAATGTAAGTTCATACTGATATATTTGACTCCAATCCAACATCAAGGGTTCATTCTAGCATCACCTCTTTGCTTATTTGTTACATCTTTCTCTGACAGTGAAAAACCTGGCTTTCACTGTATAAATACATATGATTTTGTCCAAGCGTAGTGTATATGTAAAGTAATTTAGCATAACTAACTTGTACTCCTGTGAGAAATACATTTACCAATCAGACTACAAACACAATAGTGTTTACATACAGTTCTTTTTGTCCTTAGCCTTATGATATGATATCTGGTTGAAATCACTGTTTCACAAAGATAATTAGGTAAGTTCTTTTCTTTCCCATACCTTAGTGTGGTTATGTTTTACATTTGTAATGCAGTTAGATTCATTTGTCAGTTTAGATTACATTTTGAATTGCTGGAATTTACTGATTTTTCTGCCTACTTGTACTATCAATTGAGAGAGAAGTGTTGAAGCTTCTGATTCTAATAATGGCTCTATCTCTCATTTTACTTCTACCAATTTTTCCTCATGTATTACGAAGCTCTTTGTTAAGTGCATTATTTTTGGATTAATGTATCTTTTCAGATAAACTATTTTATCATTAATTAATGTTCATGTTTGTCCCTGAAAATATTCTTTGTTTGAAATGTACTTTCTGTGAAATTAATATAGCTACTTCAGTTTATTTTGGTTAGTGTTTGCATGATATATTTTTTCATCCTTTTACTTTTAACATCTATTTTGTATTTAATGTAATTTCTTGTAGATAGCAATAGTCAGGTCTTGCTTTGTGTTCAGTATGACAGTCTCAGTCTTCTAAATAATTTTTTATAACATTTCCTTTCAATGTGATTATAGATAGTATTGGATTTATACCTACCCCCTTATTAGCTCTTTTCTATTTCTTCCATCTGTTTTTTATTTATTTTTCTTCTTTTTCTAACTTCTGTTGGGTTACTTGAGAATTTTATTTCCTTTAGTGACTTATTATTTATACCACTTTAAATATTTTAGGGGTGGCCCAAGAGTTTACTATATATATATATATTTATATATATATATATATATATATATTTTTTTTTTTTTTTTTTTTTTTTTTTTTTTGTGGTATGCAGGCCTGACGCGCAGGCTCAGCGGCCATGGCTTACGGGCCCAGCCGCTCTGCGGCATGTGGGATCCTCCCAGACCGGGGCGCGAACCCGGTTCCCCTGCATCGGCAGGCGGATGCGCAACCACTGCGCCACCAGGGAAGCCCCTACAATATATATTTTTAAATAATCGGAGTCTACCTTCAAATAACAGTAAGTGTAAAGATCATGCAAGAGTATATTCCCAATCCTTCATCCTTTGTGATAGTGTCATCATATATTTTACTTTTAAATTTGTTATAGGGAGTTGGCAGAGTGAAAACAGCCTGAAGGTGCTAGTGCGCCACGGCTAGCCGGGAGGGAGTCCGGGAGAAGTCTGGAGCTGCTGAAGAGGCAAGAGACCTTTTCTTCCCTCTTTGCTTCCTGGTGCGCGAGGAAGGGGTTTAAGCGCGCCGCTTAAAGGAGCTCCAGAAACTGGTGCGGAGCTGCCGAAGAGACAAGAGACTTTTTTTTTGCCTCTGTCTCCTGGTGCGAGAGGAGAGGGGATTAAGCGCACCACGTAAAGGAGCTCCAGAAACAGGCGCGGAGCTGCCGAAGAGACAGGAGGCTTTTTCTTGCCTCTTTGCTTCCTGGGGCGCGAGGAGAGGGGATTAAGGGCACCGCGTAAAGGAGCTCCAGAAACGGGCGCGAGCCGCGGCTGTCGGCGCGGACAGCAGAGACGGGCGTGGGACACTAGGGTTGCTGCTGCTGCCACCAAGAGGCCTGTGTGCGAGCACAGGTCACTCCCCACACCGCCCCTCCCGGGAGCTCGTGCAGCCCACCACTGCCGGGGACCTGGGATCCAGGGACAGCGGCCCCGGGAGAACGCGTGGCGCGCCGCGGGCCAGTGCAGCGTCACGCCGGCCCCTGCCGCCGCAGGCTCGCCCCGCATCCGTGCCCCTCCCTCCTCCCGGCCTGTGCCAGAGCCCCTGTATCAGCTGCTCCTTTAACCCTGTCCTGTCTGAGCGAAGGGCAGACGCCCTCGGACGACCTACACGCAGAGGCGGGGCCAAGTCCAAAGCTGAACCCCAGGAGCTGTGCGAACAAAGAGGAGAGGGGGAGGTCTCTCCCAGCAGCTTCAGAAGCAGCAGGTTAAAGCTCCACAATCAACTTGAAGGGCCCTGCATCTGTGGAAAACCTGAATAAACAGCGAAATATCCCAAGTTGAGGAGGTGGACTTGGGGAGCAAGATATACTATTATTTTCCCCTTTTTTCCTTTTGTGAGTGTGTATGTGTGTGCTGCTGTGTGAGATTTTGTCTGTATAGCTTTGTTTCCACCATTTGTCCTAGGGTTAGTCCAACCCATTTTTTTGTTTTTTTGTTTTTT
>NC_041233.1:34157116-34190037 GCF_002837175.3 Physeter macrocephalus | reverse complement strand
CCCCCAGCCCCGCCCCCCATTCCCTGCATCTGTGCAGCGCTGTCCCCGCCTGAGCATCCCTCCCTCCTCGGAGCCCCTCCCCCTCGGCATCCGGGTGCAGTGGGTGAACCTTCCCCGTGGCCCAGGGCTGCGCTCGTTCCTCGCCACCTGTCCTCTGCCTCCACTCCTGGGGTCCTTGAGGATGGAGATGACACCCCCACGGGAGCGGTTCTGAACTAATCACTTGAGTTCATCAGGATTGGCTGGGACAAGCACGCAGCTCTCTGCTCACCTCCACGCTTTATCCGTCTTGTTCCACATCTTCAACGCCTTCCCTCTCTCTCTGTTCTCTCCAGCTGCTCCAATACTAACCATCCGCTAAGAACAAGCTCAATTCCCACCTCCTCCGTAAAGCCCTCCAGGACTACCCTCTGTTGATTCTTTTCCCTCTGAGATCCTAGAGCACGCTATACCAACCAGTTTTCAGGGGGAAATTCTTTGCCTCTCCTCCTGTGTGTTCATCTTTTCTCTCCAACTCGACTATAGCGTTCTTGAACGGAAATCAGTATTACCGAGTGACTGAATATACTTTTCACGAGTAAGAAAATCAACTTAGGATTTTTTAACTTTACAGTAATGCGAAAGCAATACGCATTCAGTAGAAACTACTTCGACTTTTGAATTTTGAGCTTTCCTCGGGCCCACCGTATGGGGAAAGACACTTCCTCCTGATGCTGGGTGGCAAAGCCCCAGCTCCCCACCAGCCACGCGACCACACCAGGAGACAGCGGATAGATGCAACCACCACGGACCCAGACAAGCACTCTGCTTGTCAGTACAGTAGTCAATAAATTACACGAGATGGTCAGCACTTTATTAAAAAATAGTCCTTGCATTAGATGATTTTGCCCAACTATAGGCTAACCTAGGTGTTCTGAGTGCACTGAATGTAGGTGAAGCTAAGCAGTGATGTTTGACACGTCAGGTGTATTAAATGCATTTTCAATTTATGATATTTTCAACTTACCATGGGTTTACTGGGACGTAACCCCATGGTAAGTTGAGGAAGATCTGTACAACAGAAGCAGCAGCCAAGGAACCAGTAGGAGAAATAATGGTTTTTATTTAAAGACAGTCACGGCATGGAAGCAACCTAAGTGTCCATCAACAGATGAATGGATAAAGAAGATGTGGCACATATATACAATGGAATATTACTCAGCCATAAAAAGAAATGAAACTGAGTTATTTGTAATGAGGTGGATAGACCTGGAGTCTGTCATACAGAGTGAAGTAAGTCAGAAGGAGAAAAACAAATACCGTATGCTAACACATATATATGGTATCTAAGAAAAAAAATGTCATGAAGAGATTAGTGGTAGGACGGGAATAAAACACAGACCTACTAGAGCATGGACTTGAGGACATGGGGAGGGGGAAGGGTAAGCTGTGACAAAGTGAGAGAGTGGCAGGGACATATATGCACTACCAAATGTAAATTAGATAGCTAGTGGGAAGCTGCCGCATAGCACAGGGAGATAAAAAAATAAAATAAAACCAAAAAAAAACCCTACCACTGGCTTTAGCCTATGAAAATAATGAAAAATTCTATCTCTTTATCTAGAGAAGTATTTATTCAACATTCCAACATTTGCAAAAAAAAGAAAAACTTTTGGAAAAGCTTTGTGAGAGATACAGAAGGAAGATCTACTACATATGTGATGGGTGTCTATTTCAGTAAATCATAGTCTTTGCCTAGTGGGAAATTGTATTGTGCATTCAAGCTGCTACAACAAAAATACTATAGAATGTGTGACTTATAAACAGCAAGAATTTATTGCTCACAGTTCTAGAGGCTGGAGGTCCAAGATCAAGGTGCCAGCATGGTTAGGTTGTGGTAAAGGTCTTCTTCCAGCTACAGACTGCTGACTTCTCACTGTGTCCTCATACGGTAGAAGAGTCTGGGGGGGGTGGATGGGTCTATAGGATGCTTTTATAAAGACACTAATCCCATTCATGAGGGCTTCACCCTCATAACTTAAGCACCTACCAAAGCCCTTACCTCCTAATACCATTGCATTGAGCATTAGGATTTCAACATATGAATTTTTGGGAGAAACACAAACATTCAGACCATAACATTCCACCCCAGTCATACAAAATTCATATCCTTCTCACATATCAGCAACTCAAAAATTTATGTCCAAAGTTTCATCTAAATATCATCTAAATCAGATACAGACTCCAGCTGTGAACCTGTGAAATCTAATATGTCATGTGCTTCTGAAATACAATGCTGGGACAGGCATAGCATAGACATCTCATTCCAAAAGGGAGAAATAGAAATGAAAAATAAATAATAGGTCCCCCCCAAAAAAAAAATTTGTTATAAACACACAATACATTTATATTAAATTTACCTTAGGGCATCAATTATCTTCTACAGGAATTAAAAATAAGTAAAAATTATGACTTTTATTTCACCACGATATAGTCTATTTCCAGTGATCCTCATTTCTAGATCCAAATTTTCAAATGATATCATATTCTTTTTTTTTTTTTTTTTTTTTTTTTTTGTGGTACGCGGGCCTCCCACCGCCGCGGCCTCTCCCATTACGGAGCACAGGCCCCGGACGCGCAGGCCCAGCGGCCACGGCTCACGGGCCCAGCCGCTCCGCGGCACGCGGGATCCTCCCAGACCGGGGCGTGAACCCAGCTCCCCTGCATCGGCAGGCAGACGCGCAACCACTGCGCCACCAGGGAAGCCCTATCATATTCTTTTAACCTCAGGAATTTCTGTTGATATTTCTTGTTGATTAGATCTGTTAGCAATGTATTATCTCAGAGTTTGTTTGTGAGAGAATATATTTATTTCCTGTTCCTCTTTAAAAAAAAATTTTTTTTTTAGTTACCATACAGCAAAACTGACCTTTTTTTGGTGTACGTTTCAATGTATAGATTCACATAACCGGGACTCCCTTGGTGGTACAGTGGAGGGGACACGGGTTCGATCCCTGGTCCAGGAAGATCCCACATGCAGCGAAGCAACTCAGCCCATGCGCCACAACTGCTGAGTCTGTGCTCTAGAGCCCGCGAGCCACAACTACTGAGCCTGTGTGCTGCAACTACTGAAGCCTGAGTGCCTAGAGCCCGTACTGCACAACCAGAGAAGCCACCGCAACAAGAAGGCTGCATGCTACAACGAAGAGTAGCCTCCTCTCACTGCAACTAGAGAAAGCCCACGCAGCAACGAAGACCCAACACAGCCAAAAAGAAAAAAGCAAAAAAAAAAAAGATTCACATAACCACCGACACAATAAAGTAACAGAATAGTTTTGCCCCTAAATAGTCCCTCGTCCCTTTGTGGTGATTCCTTGGGTTTAGACTGTTGGCTGTTTTCCAGAAGTTATTTCTCAATGTTTGCTTCCTTCTTGGCTTTGTATCTTCCCTTTACTCTGTGCTCTGGAAGGAGTTTGTCTCCTGCAGTTCCACAGTTAGCACTCCACTGTTATTTCCATTCTATAGTTATTAGCCTGTTGGAGGACAGCAAGTGTGTGTGGGGGGGGTGGTACCTGATGTTTTGACTAAGCATCAATCTTGGGTAGACATTACATCCCTTCCTAGCCATCTGGCACCTCCTCTAGCTTTTGGGCTATGCCTAGCACATATTCCTGCCCTGCACACAGAGTTAGATTCTTTTTTGTTTTTCATTTTATTTTTTCTGTCTGCTTTACCCAGCTGTAATGGATGCCCAATAGTGCTTATAGGTAGAACTTTGTGATCTACTCTCACTGCAAATAAGGCTTTTAATCTCAAGAGGCAATAGGGGAGATGCAAAACCTAGAAATTAAATAACTGAATTAAAAAAACTCATTTTAGGGCTTATCAGCCAACTGGTCACAATTAAAGGAGGATTAGTGAATGAAACATAAATCTGAAAAATATTCATACTGAAGAATGGAGAGGTAAAAGCAAGGAAAATACAGAAAAATAGAGTTAAAGGCATATGAAGTATGGTGAAAAGATATAACATACGTGTAATTCAACTCCCAGGAAGAGAGGAGAAAAAGAAAATGTGGAAGATATTTTAACAGATAATGGCTCAGAGTTTTCTATGAACTGGAAAGTAACACAAAGCCACATATTCAAGAAGCTGAATATTAAACAGGAGAAGCATTTGAAAATCATACACAGATGCATAGTAGTACAACTACAATCCAAAGACAAAGAGAAATATCTTAAAAGAAGCCTTGAGCCAGGGGTAGACAGATATATTAAAAGTGGCAATAATAAGGCTAGTAGGTGATTTCTCACCATAAATAATGGAAAAGACAATTGTATTATATATTCAAAGTGTTGAAAGAAAAAATAATCTGTAAATTTAGAATTCTATATGCAAAACAGCCTTCAGATATGAAACAAAAATAAATATATTTTCAAAGAAACACGCAAAACCTAGAGACTTTACCACCAGCAGGCCCACACTAAATCTAATATTAAAGCATATATTTCAGGAAGAAGGAAAAAATAATCCCATATAGAAGCTCAAGAGAGCATAAAGGAAAAAAGCAATGGAAAGGGTAAAACTGTAGATAAAAGATAAATTAATGCTAAGTATATTTAAACAATAATAATGTATTATGGGGGTTAAAACTATAGAATTCAAATAATTAAAAGAAGACCATGTATGGTAGGAGGTGATTAAAAATAGATACTGTGTTATAATGCCTTTGCCTTGTCTAATAAATGATAAAAGTACTGATGTACATTGAACTTTAATTACTCAAGGATGCATGATGGATTTGCTAGGGTAACAAGTTAATAACAAGTGGATGCAGAAAATGGTAAATAGTAATAATAATAATATTAATGATAATTCCTTGAAGAAGGGAGAGGAAAAAAAATGAGATGGTAAAGTGGCAAATAAGAAAATGATAGATTTAAACACAAAAATGGACACTGGATGTAAGAAAACTAAATAATTCAGTTAAATGACAAAGATTAAAGGGCTTTAAGTTTAAAATCTTATAAGATATATATATAGGAGACAAATGAATACACAAAGTTTGAAAATTAAAAGATCCAAAAGGATAACACCAGGCAAGTACTAAAAAGAAATAAGGAATAGTAATATCAAAGTAAACTTTAAGGCAAAAACCATGGATAAACAGGAATATGTAATAATGATAGAAGTTTTAATTCACCAGGAAATTATACAAACTTTAAATTTCTATGTATCTAATAACATACCCTCTCCATTAATTTCCAAGGGCTGCTGTAACAAAGTGAGTGACTTAAAACAACAGAAATTTGTTCTCTCACAATTCTGGAGGCTAGAAGTCTGAAATCAAGGTGTTGGCAGGGCCATGTTCCCTCTGAGACTCTGGGTAGAATCCTTCCTTGCCTTTTCCTAGCATCTGGTGGTGATGGTCAATCCCTGGAATTCTTTGGTTTGCAGCTGCATCTCTCCAATCTCTGCCTCTATCATCACATGATGTTGTGATGATAGGGCCACTGTGTGCCTCTGTGCCTTCAGATGGCATTTTCCTCCCTGTGTCTCCACTTTCTCTTCTTATAAGAACAGTCATTTTTGGTTAGAGCCTACCCTAATCCAGTATGACTTCATTTTAATTTATATATGCAAAGATTCTATTTCCAGATAAGTTTATATTCACAGGTTTCAGGGGTTGGAAATTCGACATATCTTTCCAGGGGACTCAGTTCAACCCACAATAGCCTCAAAATATGTAAAGCAAATATTGAAGGAACTAAAACAAAAAAATTACAGAAAGATGAAGCCAAGATCAACGTGGATGATATTAACATACCATTCATCACGGATAAGAATAAGAAGACAGGGGCTTCCCTGGTGGCGCAGTGGTTGAGAGTAAAAAAAAAAAAAAAAAAAAAAAAAAAAAAAAGAATAAGAAGACAAAAAATCCGCAAGAAATTTGATTAAAATAATGATTAAAACCATGTATCCAACAGCAATAAAATATACATTTATTTTTAAGAACACATTGGCTAGTAACCAAAATTGACCAATTGCTGGGATAAATAAAAATTCCAAATCACTGAAATTTTCAAAACTGAGTGGAAAGACAGTTTAGATGCTACCATTCATTGAAATGCCTTTGGAAACAATGATTTCAAAGATGCAGTAGAAAAGAAAATACTAATACAAATACCAAAAAAAAAAAAAAGGGAGAGAGAGTATAAAATATAAACTGGAAAATGGAACAAAAACAAACAAAATTAATGAACTGAATCATAATAAAATATGCTTATATTTTATTATGCAAATAATATAATATGCAAATATATTTAAATTTGTGATCCCTCGCTAGATCTGTGATTCCAGGTGAATTTATAACCTTAAACATGTAGAATATAGGCAAGGTCTTTATTTCAAGAAGTTAAAAGAAAGTATCAAATTAAACCCAAAAATGGTAGAAGGAAGGACACAATGAGAACTAGCAAACTTACTAAAATCAAAAACATATCCATTTTACAGAAAGTAAACAAAGGCACAAAGTTATCTGAAAAGACTAACATAATTGATAAACTACTGGAAGCAATGAACAAGCAAAAATGGATAGATGGCATAAACTCCACTGTTAGAAATGAAAACCATCCCAACAGAATCCATAGCCACTTTTAAAAGATAATAAGAGGACACTGTATAATTTTGAAAATTTTGGTGAGATAAGTTCCTAGAGAATACTACTTAACCAAACCTGACACAAAGAGACATAAATAATCTGCCAATTCCTAGATCTATTAAAGAAATTAAAACTCTAGAAGATACACTTCCCACCAGACAACAGCCCAACCACAAGAACAACTGCAGGCTGAAAGGCTTTGACCAGTGAACTCTACCAAGTATTTGTGAAAGAAAAGATACAGATGTTAATGAACTTGTCCAGATAATAGAATAAGAGGAAATTCTGCCTAGTTCATTTTATGAGATCAGTATAACGATAGCAAAAGTTGACAAGGGGTTTGCAAGGAAGGGCAATCTCTTGAGGAACATAGGAGCCAAATTCCTGAGCACTCATTATTAAACCAAATCCAGAGTTACAGAAAAGCAAATGTTCTCTTTTAACTAAGTTCTTTTTTTTTTAATTCCAGGAATTAAAGTTTGATTAAACATTTGAAAATCATTTACTATAATCTACCACATTAATAAAGGCAAACAACCACATGATCATATTTAAAAGATCGGTTGAGGTAAAGATTTAATTAGTAAAATTATAAAACATGCATGCTCATGAGTACACACACACACACACACACACACACACACGCCACTCATGAATTCTTTATTTCATATGTGAATTGTCCAAGTCCTAGCAGAAAGAAAATTTAAACACTAAAATTTGTTGGAATGACTTTAGAAACAATGATTTCAAAGATACAGTAAAAAAGAGAATCCACTTGCCAGACCAAAGTAGATGTTGGTGGGGGAATGAGTATTGAGCTAAACTTTTGGGTAAACTGCTACTTTTGATAGGATGCAAAATAAAATTCTAAGTGACACTATGCCTCTTTCCTCAGACGGACCCCAGGGAAGTGATCAAAATTCAGAATGGAAATGGCTGCAGGCATGTCAGTTGCAGACAGCCCTGAAAGGGGCTCGGAGTTTTTCTAGCACAGGAGGCTTCCAGAGAAGGAAAGCATCCTTCTGCACCAGGAGTAACATGCCCTTGGGGAAAGGATGGTTTCTCAAGTCCAAGGTGATGTGGTTACAGGCACTAAGTCTCCTGTATCATAAAAAGGTGCCTGAGTGAGCTAAGGGAGAGCTGCACAGCCAGGAGCCTGAGGACGGGAAACCGGAGACTGTGGTCACCTGTGTGGACTGACAGCCCCAAACCAAATGCGAGCCATGAAGTCTGAGCATAGGCAGCATGGTAAACAAGGACCTAAACAAGTTACTTCCCACACCACCTGAAAATCCTGACATATGCAAAACTTTGGAAACCTAGACGGAACTCTGAGCAAGGCTGGTGGGTAGCCCTGAGTGGACTATTCTGTTTTCAACTCCAAGCTACTGATGTATCATGTCTCATTAGAGAAAAAAATAAAAATAAAAAAGGAAGCTACACATTTCCTACAGCTCAGTTGGTGAACTGCTATATGAGCATTCTGGGATGAAAGATCTAGCTATGGAATTTTGGAGCAGCCAGGAATCACTGTAGAACTATAGTCTGCAGTCGTAATTAGGAACATGATCTAGGTCAAAGGCTAGCCAAAGTGAGGAATAGGGATGCAGCTTGGGCACAGAAAAGGGCTACACTCTGGGGTTCAGGGACATGGATCCTGGTGTTAGTAGCACCATGTACATGGACTGTGAGAACTAGCCCACTTCCATTCATGGGAAAGAGGTAGAGGATTTATTTCATTTGATTGCTCAAGTGCTTTTCCAATTAGCCTGACAAATGGGAATGGCCCAGAGATCTACTGAGACCTGGGTCTGGCCCATACAGAGCACTGCTCTCCTTTACTAGGGCTCAGGTGCCACGTCCCCATCACTAGCCTTCAGAAACGTCTGTCCATCAGCCCAGCACCTTCAACGGGCCTCCCAACAACCCTGGATCCTGGAAGGTTGCATCTCAGGGATACAATAAGTTGTTAAAAGTTGATCCCAGGAAATGAGACTTATCAGGAGAAATAAGTACCCTGGGTCCAGATTCTTATCTGCACTCTGTTCTCAAACAGGGCAATGCCAACTGACTTCCTCAAATCTAACCTGCAAGATGGCACAGGGTCTCCACACTACTGGTAGGGGGACAGTCCACTGGGACCTTCAAATGTAGCTTAGCTCTTCTTTTTATATCATTAATTACAAAACATGGAAGTCAGTATTTGTCATCCCAAAATAGGAATGGCCCATATGTTGGGATTTAAACATAGAATAAAGTTTGCATGTCTCGCTCCTCCTTCCCTCCAAATTCATCCCCTCTGGGCTGACATATTTTTTGTTTGCTCTGAACTTGGAAATAGAATGTTTGTGGCTCTGAGACTCTTCTTGTCTCCTTATTTTATGGGAACAGTGTAACATACACTTCTATTTTGGACAGAGACCTTCTGTTCTGAAAATTTGGGGGAGAGAAAGGCCTGCGGTCCTTTGTCAATACAGCATATGTCAGTGTGAAGCAGAATTAATTTTCTGAAGAGAATGTGTTTGTCTTCAACCTTTTAAGGTGGTGTAGCCGAGGACAGATAGTGGTGCTGCGGACTCAGAGAAGCTGGTTTTGTGGATGAGTAAGGAAGCTGTGTGGGAAGAACCCAGGTGGAGGTTTCTTTACAGGGGTCTGGGTGTGAAGTGCGATTGGCATAATTTCTAGTGGGTGCTCTGTGGCATGATCACTAGCAAAGGCAGCCTACAAAGCCATGGGCTCCCATGTCCAAGCCACACGGAACACCACAGACTCAGAGACGGCAGAGGGCTTGTGCCGCCTTCTTTATAGGCCCACATTACTTACAAATAATTTCTTATGAATTTATGAGAATGGATCATGTTTTAACTCTTTGGGTTTTGGTTTCTCTGATTATCCTTGGGCAGAGGGTGCAGTGGAGAATGCAGGGGCTTCAGAACCAGACTGGGAATTTGGGGTACACCACCCATCTTATCTGAGCTTCATCCTCTCCTTCTGCGTAATGGGAAGGATAATCAATAATAATAATTTGTCATGCAGATTAAATATGGGAAATGCATAGAATACACTTGGAAAGCGGAAGGTACAAGTTACATTATATATTGGCTATTTTTATTATGAAAATAAGATAGGCATCCTCTGAGTAATCATCATCCCTGATTGTCATTTTCTATCAGTCTAAGTAACCAATCATGGATCAGGAAATATCTCTTTATTCTTCCAAAAAATGTAGTTAGCATGCTGAATACAGCTGTGCAATGTGGAGTCTTCACAAGTTTGACTTAAGCGTAGGTTTCATTTAAAGACACACACATACACACATCTATAAAACTGGAAGCATTTGTTTAGGCTTTAATCCAACTTCTCTCACTTTGGGGATGAGGACCTTGAGACACAGAGAGTTCACATACAGAGTCAGAGAAGCGGTTATCTGATTGCAGATTGTATTTCTTCCACTACATCCCTGAGGAGTCTATTCCTTTCCTTTGCTTATTCATCTCCAGAAAACCGCCTAGTCCAGAGCAAGAGCTCGGATGGTCCAGCAGTTTCCTTTTAGTATCAAATGGAAACCTGACCTCCTAAAGCTTTCACTCTCATTGCAGACCTGGGTTCCTTGAAGAACGAGGATGACCCTCCCACGTGCTGGTGCCTCAGTGATTTCTTGGCAGCATCATGCCCTGCTGAGTCTTTCCTTTGTCAGAACCTTCTACTGTCACCTTCCCCACCCTGACTGATGCTCTGAACTAGCCCAGTGTGTGACAAACAGAAATAGATAGTGGCATTTGACATCAGACGGAACCTATGGGGTCAGATTTCTGATTTGAGAAGTGGCATTAAGAGTTACCACCTCACAGGCACATTGTGAGAAGACGTAGCAAATGTGTTCATTTCTTTGCCTCCTCCCATTTCTGTACCCATCTGATTGAACCAGAAATACATTGTTAGCTGAACTGTGGAGGAATAATTGGTAGGAGTTAGATCTTCCTTGGTTACAGATAAAGCCCCAAATTAAGAAAACGAGAAGGAAGGAGACTGTTATGCTGCATTCATTTTTTCCCCCCAAACCGTTGCATAATTACATTGCCTCAAAGCACATAATTAAAACTTATAATTCTTATCTCATTATAGTAGCTTCGAGCTTTAACAAATTTTAAATATAAGTGATATTTTATGGCCTATTATGTTTATAAAAGGAAAAAACCAAAAATACAGTGAAGCTGCAATTTAAGTAATGATTGTTTTTCTTGATCTCCCTTTCCCCACCCCTGTCTACAGGATAAAGGCAAGATCTCATAGTTGTAGATACTCTTCATCACTTGGCTATGTGTTTCCTTTTTTCTGAAAGTCACAAAAAATAAGGCCTTAGCAAATCAGTTGAAATGTAGTTTTTAAAACAAACTTCATTGAGGGTCTATTAAGCACCAAACACAATGATGATTGTATTGGATTTTTTTTTTCTTTCTTTCATAATACTAATGTGTTTCCGATGTCTGGAGACAATAGGGGCTTCTGCAGCTGCTGGCAAGCTTCAAGTGTAAGGGGCAGGGAGACAGGGCACACTTCTGCTTCCTCTACAACCTGAGTCCTGGTCCTGGACAAAGGCTCCTGCCCTGGCTGGCATGGTCCAGGCTAGGGGCAAGCTGAGAGCTCCCAGCGGGAGGAGGAGCAGGGTGAGGAAGGCAGGAGATGGGGGTGGGGAGAAGATTGTGTCCACCCCCCGCCCAGGATGGCAAGTAGGCAACACCCTTGTAACTCAGGAGGATGGAGCAGCAAACCTGACTCTACTGGAGGCTGAAATTATATCTGCTGAAGGTATCTGATCTAAGGCTCGGGGGCTGTGAGGCCACAGGGCTTGGAGGCAAAGAATTTTCTGTTACATGGTGAAGGTAAGAGTCACAGGCATTAGCAGGAACTCTGAGTTGACACAAGAGGTGCCAGGAGTTGGATCCCACCACAGGAAATAGGAAAATGTAGGGCTGAGCAAATGCACATCAAAACAGGAACTGGGCAGAAAGCCCATTAACAGACTGAAGGCGCCCAGAGCGGCTCATCTGGGACTGCTCCTTGCTCCAGCATGGCACCCGGAAGCTCCCTCCGCTTGGATCCACTGTGGCCTTATTCACTGTGGGAGGAGGATTCTAGCTACACAACCAGGCAGGCTGGAATCCGCAGGCTCTGGGACTTGGTGGTGAACTTCCTGCTGCAGCTGGCAGAGCGCTGAGCTGTCTGAGGTGGACAGATTGTCCCTGAGCCCCCAGGTCCTGATACCAGGGGACCTGCACACAGGGAGCAGCTTCTGCCTTAACGATAAGGGGTGAACTTAGCACCTCACCCTGATCTTCTGCTCTCCTCCAATCTCATGGAACATCTCTTGCTCAGATAAGATGCTCACATAGGAGTGATGAAGATTAATTATTTAGTGCCAGAAGAGGGTGGTATTTCTGATGATGAAGAGTTTCATGTAACTGCTAAGTATTATTATAATTAGGGAGCTAAGCAGATACATTTATCCTGCATCTACTAATTAGGCAGGGAAGTAAATTAATTTTTCCCTATCATGCTCATTTTGCTTGTTGGTTATTTTTATATCAAGTACAAGGAGAAAACCTTATCTCTTTCAGTATGGATTACATATGCTGTGCTCCTCTGTCCAACCAATTTAGATAAAACTGGATCCACCCTAGGGAAATTTCACTTGGGGAAATGGTGGTGGGAGGAGATAAGACCTCCTTGTCGGAGTGAGTTATAAATAGCGGACAAATAAATAGAAAGTCCCAGATGCTGTTGGGAAAAAAAAAAAAAAGTCTGTATTTTTTTTTTCTTCTCCGGTCACTATATAATTAGCATGAGTCACTGTCCTCCCGGCTTGAAGTGTATGAGGGAGAGAAGGAGGAGGTGTGGAGGAAGACAGCCAGGCCCAGGACTGGGGAAAGAGCTATTCTTCGTTGAGTTTCCCAGAGAGACTGGAGCTCTAGAACAAATGGTACACAAAAAGCATCTGGTCCTAGTGGGGTACCAGGAGGAAAGGAACATCGTTGCTCAATGGAACTCACAGACAAGACGTTCTGGATGTATGTCCACGATGTGTCATGTCTGCATTTCATTTCCTCTTCTAGGCCTCATTCCCCAGGAGTTGTTTTAATAGATGTCAATCTTCTCATCACTTTTCCCTGCTGCATGTACCTTCCAGGGGGTGTTCATCTGGTCCTCGGTGGTGTCCATGCTGGCAAACTCAGACAAGTTCATTCCCTATCTGGCCTGGGATCCCATTCTCAAATAGGCAAGGCCACTCCAAGACTAGCTCCATCTGAATGACACCCAGTCCCGCTGGGGTGTTACTTACTCTTGTGATCAAGGGGAATCATTCTACTGCTCTATCTCTTCCTCCTTGTCTCTTACCCAGTGTCCACACACACACACACACACACACACACACACACACACACAGTCATTCAGACAAACACATCCCAGCTCCCGGAACCAGCAGGAACTCTTATTGGACTGTCTCAGGCCTGCTGCCTAGACATGGCCCCACCTATTTCTGCTCCAGCTCTGTTCTGCCACTCCAAGACAGGATCCAGACTAGGGTAAGGTGAGCAAGGCATCTAGTGCACAAAATTGAAAGGCACACTCATTTCAGGAGCTGATCCCTCACCCAGGATAATCCTGAAAGTGACGGACTCCTTAAGTCTCAGGCCCTGAGTGCTTCATTCGCCTCACCCTAGTCCCTGCTCTGCTCCAGGGTTTACTCATTAGAGGAACTCTGGAGGGCTGAAGAGTGATCCCCTGAGATGTCCAGGTCCCAATCCCTGGAACTTGTGAATATGTTACCTTAAATTGCAAAAAGAGCTTGGTAGATATTGATTAATTTAAGGATCTTGAGATGGGGGAGGTAATCCTGCATTATCCACTTGGGCCCTAAATGTGATCACAGTGTCCTTATAAGAGGGACATTTGACTACTGAGACAGAAGAGAGAAGGCAACGCCATGACTATAGCAGAGAGAGCAGTATTTAAAGATGCTATGCTATGGGCTTTGAGGATGGAAGAAGACACCAGCCAAGGAATAGGGACAGCCTCCAGAATCAGGCAAAAGCAAGGAAACAGATGTCCACAGAGGAAGCATGATCCCTTTAATTTTGACCCACTAAGAACTGTAAGAAAATAAATGTGTATTTTTTTAATAGATCTTCATTGGAGTATAATTGCTTCACAATACTGTGTTAGTTTCTGTTGCACAACAAAGCGAATCAGCCATATGCATACACATGTCCCCATACACCCTCCCTCTTGAGCCTCCCTCCCATTCTCCCCATCCCCGCTCTCTAGGTCACCGCAAAGCACTGAGCTGATCTCCCTGTGCTGTGCTGCTACTTCCCACCAGCCAACTATTCTACATACGGCAGTGTATATATGTCGATGCTACTCTCACTTCACCCCAGCTTCCCCCTCCCACCCCATGTCCTCAAGTCCATTCTCTATGTCTACCTCTTTATTCCTGCCCTGCAACTAGGTTCATCAGTACTTTTTTTTTTTTTAGATTCCATATATATGTGTTAGCATACGGTATTTGTTTTTCTCCTTCTGACTTACTTCACTCTGTATGAAAGACTCTAGGTCCATCCACCTCACTACAAATAACTCAATTTCATTTTTTTATGGACACTTAGGTTGCTTCCATGTCCTGGCTATTGCAAATAGTGCTTCAGTGAACATTGTGGTACATGTGTCTTTTTGAATTATGGTCTTCTCAGGGTATATGCCCAGTAGTGGGATTGCTGGGTCGTATGGTAGTTCTATTTTTAGTTTTCTAAGGCCACCGACTTTGGGGTCATTTATTACAGCAGTCATGGGAAATGAATCAGAAGCCCAGCTCCTTCTACCCTTGCCTTCCCCCAAACCATCTGGGATGCTTCTCATCATGCCCCAAAACATGGAATAGGATAGAAGGACACAGACCTTGCACCCACACATACCAAAGTTGACTCTTGCCTTCCCTTCAGACTCTGACTCTTAAATCTTTAGCCTGTTGCCAGAGATGTGGCTTTTGCAACTCCAAAGCTCAGAATTGACGTAGGTGGTGAAAGTGGAATGCCTGGGTATGAGGCAGCAATGAGGGGATCTTGGTAAATATCACAGTGAGCTTTATCTCCACGAAGATGGTGAGCAAGGCGATTTATACACTAGGATATTTACCCATGAAGGTAGCCCAGTTCACCCTCATTATGCAAATAAGTAAACAGAGTATCTAATCTCACAGTTAATAAACAGCAAAACAGGGGTTCTCTTTTCTACTAACTCTTATTTTCTCCTTCAAACCAGGAATTTAGAGCCCCCTCCTGGAGCTTGCAGGATCTGGAATTTAACATCTGCTGCCTATAATGAGCCCTGGACCAGGGACAATACATCCCTGACAGCCAGCAGTGATGCAGCTGTGTTGGTACCGCCCCACCTCTGTTAGTTTTTAGGGGGGTCAAGTTTAAGATCTTACCACTGCTTAGGAGGCCCTCTGTGATGTGGCCCTGGCCCCCTGCTTCCTGGGGCATGGTGGGTCATCGTGCTGTTCCCCATGGTTGCTCCCACAACCTCTGGCACCAGTCTCCGTCGCTAAAAGAATCACGCATCCCCATCTCCCCTGGTTCTGCAGACACGCTAGCTTTTGCACGTGCCCTCTCCGTTTATTCTGCAAGTGCTAAATCAACAGTATCTTCTTTGGCTAACTCTCTTCTGATACCCTTTGGGCAGAGTGAGGGTGCCCTTCTAGGGTTGCCACCAGAAGGTCTATCTCACTGCTCTATGATTGTTTACTCTCATGCTTCCTGCAACAGACAGAATCTGTATCTTACAAATTCTGCATCTTTTCCCTAAGCAACTTGCATAGCGCCCAGCCCAGTACATAAAGGTCACTCAATAAACGTTTGTTCACTGAGTGAATAAATGAGTTCATAAGTATAATAAAGTAGAATGTTATTAGTGATAGCCATTTCTTTCTGGTATCTCTGAACAGCACCATCTAAGACTTGCTCCAGGGTGAGATAAAGCCTAAGAGAATACTTTGGAGGATAAATTGCAGTCTGACCCTTTGGAAATAGGGTGAGGGAGGGCTGCAGAGATTTTTTTTTCTTGATTTTTAAATTTCATTTCAGTAACTATAACCCATCTCACCCACAGTGGAGCTGTATGTCTTGTAGAGCACATGGAATAGAATGAGTGTGCCTGGGAGATTATGTGGGGAATTGAAGATGAACATCAGTTTACCTGGACCTGAGAATAAAAGTTTCATGGTAAGAAAAATCAGTAATGTGAATCTTCCCTTGAACTCAGAGGTAGATGAATGGATGAGGCTAAGTAGTGATACTAGAAAAACATGCCACAGGATCTGGGGGAGTGGAAGAAACTCCTAGGGCAGGGAGGGGAAGCCTGAACAAGGAAACACAATTGGAAGACTTATTCTTCTTCGTCCTTCTGCTTTACTTCTCTCACTTTCAGCATGAGGTTGCCCTAAGGTGTACCTGGTTCATGAAACTCCTATTTTAAGAGTATGCCTTTTATCTTAGTGATTATGTATCTTAGTCTCCAAATTCTGCAATTTTTTTCTTTTTGATTGAAGTATAATTGATTTACAACGTTGTGTTAGTTTCAGGTGTCCAGCAAAGTGAGTCAGTTGTACATACATATATATCTATTTTTTTTCAGATTCTTTTCCTTATAGGTTATTACAAAATACTGAGTAGAGTTCCCTGTGCTATACACTAGGTCCTTATTGGTTATCTATTTTATACATAGTAGTGTGTATGTGTTAATACCAAACTCCTAATTTATCTCTCTCTCTGCTTCCCCCATTGGTAACCATAAGTTTGTTTTCTAGGTCTGTGGATCTATTTCTGTTTTGTATAGAAGTTCATTTGTATCATTTTTTTTTAGATTCTACATATAAGCAATATCATATATTTGTCTTCCTCTGTCTAACTTCACTTAGTATTATTAACTCTACGTCCATCCATGTTGCTGCAAATGGCGTTATTTAATTCTTTTTTATGGGTAATATTCCATTATATATACGTACCACATCTTTATTTATTCATCTATCGATGGACATTTAGGTTGCTTCCATGTCCTGGCTATTGTAAATACAGCTACAATGAACATTGTGGTACGTGACTCTTTTTGAATTACGGTTTTCTCAGGGTATATGTCCAGTAGTGGGATTGCTGAGTCGTATGGTAGTTCCATTTTTAGTTTTTTAAGGAACCTCCATACTGTTCTCCATAGTGGCTATATCAATTTACATTCCCACCAACAGTGCAGGAGGGTTCCCTTTTCTCCACACCCTCTCCAGCATTTATTATTTGTAGTCATTTTGATGATGGCCATTCTGACTGGTGTGAGGCAATACCTCATTGTAGTTTTGCTTTGCATTTCTCTGACAATTAGCAATATCAAGCATCTTTTCATGTGCCTTTTGGCCATCTGTATGTCTTCTGTAAAAATCTGTAATTTCAAAAGCTAGGAAGTCTGGGAAGATGTGAGTTGAGGGAATAATGACAAGGTGAGTGAGGAATAGGTTTCAATCCTTGACCAGAGAAAAACAAGCCCAACAAAATATGTTTGGCCTAAAAGGCAAAAAAGACCCTAAGTACAGAAGCATTTTCTGTTTCCAGGTTTAATGGAAATAGAAGCATGTGTAAGTCCAATAGAGGAGAGAAAAGAGCATGGCCCCTGGGGTTAGAGTGGCCCCAGGCTCACCTCTCAGCTCTATCACTTGCTAACAGAGGGATGGGAAGGTACCAGCCAGCCTTGCCTCAACTTCCCTAGCAGAAGTACGTTCATCTCCTCTATGGCTGTGGCTATTGTACATGACAGGACACACAGACTGTCCCTGACACATGCAAACACACTGTGGAATCACAATAGGTAAGTTCCTCCTTCCCTGTAATTAGCACTGGTCTGCTAATTCAGATGCAGAAATACTACTGCATAGCATGTTAATGGTTTATGGCATGCTTATTATTTTAATGTCATGACATCACCCTCCCTGACTCTTTCCTGGGAAGCTAATTTTAAATTTCTCTAGGTTGGTTATAGGTTTGCTACAAACATCCTCTACATTCTTTTACAGTATTTCCCAAGCTGATAGTTATAGATTTGCTTCCCATATTCTTCTCTCTTTAGGTTTCGGGAGATTAGAGGATGGCATTGAGTCATGCCTGCAGGAAACCAACATTGTTCTTCAAATCTTTGTTGAGTCTTACTGTCCAAAAAGTAGTCCCAAAACACACACACACACACACACACACACACACACACACACACATCTTTTGATATATACATGTACGTGCATATATGTGTGTTATACGTATATATACATGCCCACACATATATAAGTACATATATGTATACATAAAATATATGTATGAGTGTGTGTTAGTTTATACATAGAAAGAGATCAAATAAGTGACTCAAGTCGATGTGAGCCCTGAAACAATAAACCCATATCCATTACATTTGGCTTCTCTGGAAGCTCTTGAGAAATTGGAAACAATTATATACAAAATGCTGTCCCCTTTGGCACTGACATGTGCTTTGTTAGGAATTTTCTGTTGCAAGGAGCAGAAACACACTCAGAAAAGCTTAAGGAAATAGGAGGTCAATTTATAAGAAGAGAGGAAAGTACAGCCAGTCCTCATGGGAGCGTAAACCCTTTAGGCCGACATGATCTTCTATCTCACACTCTTCTTGTTCCAGGGGCCACGCAACTTCCTGTCACAGTGAAACTGACTTCTTCTGCAAGCTCCCTATTTTCTCTCATGGTTTCTGTATACTCATCCCCCGGACTTCGACTTGCATGTGATGTGATTCCAGCCATTCCTGGCATCACCTCTGGTCCCAACACCACTTACATTTCAGAACAAAAGTCTAAAGCACTTTGAGTTTCTCAGAGTAAAAATATAATGCAGAAAAAAAAGAGAGATTCTTCTTATATTGGCCCAGGCCCCAACTACTGCGGAGACGGTTAAGTTCAATGTCAGGGTAGTGACATATATGCCATGAAAGACTCAGGCTGGAGAGGATTGATTTGCATTTCTAGTAAAGGAGGTAAAAGCACATGGTCCAACCTTTTTGAAAAGAAAAGTTTCAGAAATTTGAGAATAGAGTTTTAAATTTGCTTGGAATCTTTGATCTACATATTCTACTGGTAGGAGTGTCATGTAAGAACCTTATACTGAATTTGGAAACAAATAGTCACAAAAATGTTCAATGAAGCATTAATAAAAGTGGAAAAGAAATTCTCAGTAATAAGGAAATGATCACTTAAATTGGTATCTGCTTCTGATGTATTATTTAACCATCACAATGTATAAGCACGATGACCATCCATTGAGTTAGTTAAGAAAAATAAGTAAGATTCAAAATAGTACATACAGAAAAATCTAAAATATGCTAAGAGTATGCATATACAAAATATTAAAAATGTTTGCATCTGGTGGCTTTGGTATACAGATCTGCATTTTTCTTCCTTTTTTCTCTAAAGTTTTGTGTTTTACAAATTTTGTATTATGAGTGTGTATTATTTTTTAATAAAAATTTATGCTAAGTCCTATAACTGTTTTTAAGAGAACTCTTCTGGCTTCCTCTTCCATTTTATCTCCGGCATATTCTTGGAAACATAAACCAAGACGTGTGAATGGAGGACACAATGAGCAGAGTTACACTGATAGGGGTTTAAGAAATAAATCTGGTGTACTCCAATTTGTGGCAAGGAAAATATCCTAAACCGGGCTTTCATTTTGCCAAATTTCAATTAACCTTAGACCTTTTTAGATATGTTAACACTTTTTTTTTGTCAGTTAAATGATGATTACTCAGTTTGCATGCCTCCAAACTCTCATTAACTCTTCTATTGAATCCTCACAAATTACAGCATTTGAGAGATGCATTCTGCTACACAATCACAAGAAACCTTAGAAAAATGTCATTGATCACTTGTTTCTTCTTAGGGAAGAAAACACTTAATTAGAGTTATTGGAGGTCCATCAATATAGTCTGAAATAGCAACCATTCTGACAGAGTTTTTAAGCTGATCTCTGAAAAAAGCTGGTGATTATTTTGCATTATAATAATACCTTCTCTCTTCTTCTGTGCCCGCACACATTACCCTGGCAAGTCAGACTTCTTCATGAATGAATGCCTCTTACCTGCATACCCCATTTGAAAATTCCATGGTCAATAAGGTAACTTTTAATACCACTGGGAAGGAAGAAACATCCACATAGTACTGTCATAGGCCAAATAGGACTGTTGTCCCCCTCTGAAGCATACATAGCACCTATGCCACTGTAATTTGCAAAATTATATCTTAATTTATATGTCCATGTATTCATTCATTTACTCAGCAAGCATTTGTAGAAAAGCCTAGAACAGCTATGGCTAACACCTAAAAAAAACACTGTTAGAAGAACTATTAGAAGAATATAAAGTACATCTTGCACATTTGGCCAGGTAGTCCTCTAGGTGCTGGGAGTAGCGTAGTTAACAAGGCAAGATCCCTCCCCTCATGGAACTTACATTTCAGTGGAGGAGATAACAATAAAGTAGTAAATAGTATATGATATATATATATACATGTGCATGATATTTTAATCTATCCATATCGTAATGTATACATATACATACATAATTGACATAGCATGTATATGTGTGCTTCTATTGGACCACACACCATGGAGATTGTGTGCTGCTAGAATGGGTTTGGGATTCACAGAGACTTGAGTTTAAACCCCTGGCTCAGTTATGTATTAACTTCATGGACTTCAGCAAGTGACTTAACCTCTCTGAAGAACCAACTTAAAAATGGGCAAAAAACTTGAAAAAGTTCTCACCAAAGAAGATATACAGATGGTAAATAAGCATTTGAAAAGATGTTCAACATCATATGTCATTAGGGAATTGTAAATTAAGACAACAGTGAGGGGCTTCCCTGGTGGCGCAGTGGTTGAGAATCCGCCTGCCGATGCAGGGGACACGGGTTTGTGCCCCGGTCTGGGAAGATCCCACATGCTGTGGAGCGGCTGGGCCCGTGAGCCATGGCCACTGAGCCCGCGCGTCCGGAGCCTGTGCTCCACGACGGGAGAGGCCACAACAGTGAGAGGCCTGCGTACCACAAAAAAAAAAAAAAAAAAAAAAAAAGAGACAACAGTGAGATACCACAACATACCTGTTAGAATGGCCAATCTCCAAAACACTGACAACACGGAATGCTGGTGAGGATGTGGAACAACAGAAACTATCACTCATTGCTGGTGGGAATGCAAAATGGTACAGCCATGTTGGAAGACAGTTTTGCAGTTTCTTGAAAAACTAAACATACTCTTACCATTAACATGCAATGATCATGCTCCTTGGTATTTCTATAACACAAAGGAGTTAAAATTTATACCCACTCAAAATCTGCATGTGAATTTTATAGAGCTGTATTTATAACTGCCAAAACTTAGAAACAACCAAGAGGTCCTTAAGTAGGTGAATGAATAAACTGTGGTGCATCCAGACAAAGGAATTTTTTTCAGTGCTGAAAAAATGAGCTATCAAACCACCAAAAATATGGATGAACTTTAAATGCATATTGCTAAGTCAAAGAAGCCAGTCTGAAAAGGCTACATACTGCATGGTTCCAACTATGTGACACTCTGGAAAAGGCAAAACTTTAGAGACAGTAAAAAGATCAGTGGTTGCCAGGGCCTGGGGGAAAGGAGAGATGAATATGCAGATCACAGAGGATTTCTAGGGCAGTGAAACTCTTCTATATGATACTACAATGGTGGATATATGTCATCATGTATTAGTCAAAACCCAACACCAAGAGTCAACTCTAAACTATGGGCTTTGGGCAATTATGATGTATCAGTGTAGGTTCATTGGTTGTAACAAATGTTCTACTCTGGTGCAAGATATTGATAGAAGGGACAGTTGTGCAGGGGCAGGGAGTATATGGGAACTCTCTGTAACTTCCTTTCAATTTTTTTAGAGTGAAACTGAGACCACTCTAAAAAATAAAGTCTTTAAAAAAAATGAACAATTATTTACCTCTCATACTAATAATGCAAAACAGCCAATATTTATTTGATGTTTACTGTGTACCAGGTCCACCTATTTCTTTTTTCATATGAAAAAAACAAGATTCAGAGTGGTTAAATCACTTGCTTAAAGCCATGAAGCTAGTACTGAATGGATCCAGGTTTTAAACTCTAGGCTATGTGACTCCCAAACCTATTTTAAGAGCGCACCATCTCCATGGTGTGTGGCCCAATAGAAGCATATTCACACCATGAGTAATTACAAGCTTGAAGCAGGAAAGTGACAGACAACACCCAGAGCAGCATTCTCAGGATCTGAGGCCAGGCAAGATCTGCAGTGGCAGGCTGGGGGCTTACAAGGCAGAAATACAACCCTCACCTGAGCATTTATGCTATATGATGGACCTGCCAGGTATTCTTTTATCGCCATTTAATAATAATGACAATAATCTACAAGGAAGGTATTATGTATTCATTTAAGAGACCAGGGAACCGAGGCTCAGAATGTTGAAGTACTTCCCTAAAGGCTGAAGAGTTGGCTGTAGTAACGCTTGCCTTTGTCCATTCCAAATACTATCTTTCATTTGCTGGTGCTGAAATATTATTTGTACTTCATCAGTTCAAACAGATTACCAGACACTTATCCAAGGTACCAAAGGACCGAAGACATTGTTGAAGGACACTGGAGCCACAGGGTCACAAAAAGAAACAGACAAGCCAAAGGAGCAGAATTCTCAGATAGCATAGAATCTCCAGTACTTAAGGGTCTAAGCAGGGCTTGTTTTTCTGATCCCCCATCTGCTCTGCTGGATTAGGGACCCCTGGGCACCTCATGGGGTAGATCACTCAAGTTTTCACTAAGACTCCAAACTGCTCATTCCCTTTCTCATTTCGTTTCATCCATGGGTCATGGATTCTCTCAAATGAGAAAGTTAATTGTAATTATTATTTTTAAAAATGTGCATCTTGGTTACTCTTTTTATTCATCTTGAAAACTAGAGAGCCTCTCTGAAAGAGTGACATGTCAATGAATAGGAAAATGGGAGGGAGTGTTTCAGCTTTTAAACTGTTCTTGAAAAACAATGCAAGCCATCTACTGAAAGAGGCTTTCGTCTGGAAAACCAGGTGGTCAGTATCACCACAAGAGATGTGACAAAGAGGATTTAGTAAAAGGTTAAGGAGAAGCAGGCTTCTTTGATTTCCATGAAAATGACTAACAGAGTACTTCGCATTATTCAGGAAGACTCACAGTGCTTTGTCGATTTTAACCTGTGCACAAGTCCTTGTAGGTGGGAAGGACTTTTCAAGAACACTCTCGGGGCTTCCCTGCTGGTGCAGTGGATGAGAATCCGCCTGCCAATGCAGGGGACATGGGTCCGATCCCTGGTCTGGGAAGATCCCACATGCCGCGGAGAGCAACTAAGCCCGCGAGCCACAACTACCGAGCCCGTGCGTGTGCCTAGAGCCCATGCTCTGCAACGAGAGAAGCCACCGCAATGAAAAGCCTGTGTACCGCAACGAAGAGTAGCCCCCACTGGCTGCAGCTAGAGAAAGACCGCACGAAGAAACAAAGACCCAACGCAGCCAAAAATAAATGAAAATAAAATAAATAAATTTATTTAAAAAAAAAAGAACACTCTCAACACGGATACTCTTTGTTTCCATCTTTTAGTATTTATGATATTGAGATTTCTGATACTCACTACTTTTATAATCAGTATATCTGGTATTCTGATTTACATTTTGGAGAATTCCTCTATTCAATATATATATATATTTATTTATCTATTTTAAATTTTTATTGGAGTATAGTTGATATACAATGTGTTAGTTTCAGGTGTACAGCAAAGTGAATCAGTTATACATACACACATATACACATATGTGTGTATGTATAACTCTTTTTTAGATTCTTTTTTAGATTCTTTTCCCATATAGGTCATTACAGAGTATTGAGTAGAGTTCCCTGTGCTATACAAGAGGTCCTTATTAGTTATCTATTTTATATATAGAAGTGTGTATATGTCAATCCCAATCTCCCAATTTACCCCTCCCCGTCTTTCCTCCCTGGTAACTATAAGTTTGTTTTTTACATCTGTGACTCTATTTCTGTTTTGTAAATAAGGTCATTTACCATTGTTTCAGATTCCACATATAAGCAATATCATATGATATTTGTCTTTCTCTGTCTGACTTACTTCACTCAGTATGACAATCTCTAGGTCCACCCATGTTGCTGCAAACAGCATTATTTCATTCTTTTTTATGGCTGAGTAATATTCCATTCTCTGTGTGTGTGTGTGTGTGTGTGTGTGTGTTGAATTGATTGTTTTTGTCATCTTTATTTTAATATGGGTATGGTGCTGGTGGTCTATGACATAGCACAGATGTGAATATCCCTGCTCGCTCTCTGACCTTGCTTATAGATCAGTAGGCTGACCTGTGGTTCACTTAGAAGAACTTGAGACTTTCTTAAGCATCAGAGTGGCAATTTTATATGCAGCACAGACCATACAACCATGTAGCAGAATACAACTGCATCCACATTCTCCATTGTCCAATAACTGTGCAAACATACTGTAGTGTGCCACATTTTTATTTTTCAAATGGAATGTTCAAGGTACTATTGTCCTTTCAATGGCTTCCATCTTTCTTGATTTTTCATTACTCTTCTAAGATAAGGAATTTAGCAGTTTCTCTCTTTTCGGTCGATTTTGGGGTACCCCAAAATTGTCTCTATTCAAAATTATAGACAATCTTGCTTAGCTCCTGTTCTATAGCTATGGGACTAGGTCTTTACTAACTGCTTGACCTATTCCCACCTGGACATGACAAGTGAGTTTGCATTTTCTTTTCATGAATATGACAAAATAAAAAATTACAATTCAAAATACATGTCACCTGAGATTAATTTTATCACTATTGAGGACAAAATGGGTATCTGTTTCCAAAGACTAACCCTCTAGGCATCAATCAGGAATTAGGCCATAGCCACTGTTCAGCACGTTTTCTGGGCTGCCAGAGCACTCTGTTCTCTTGCACTCACATGGTCATGGATCCAACTAATTTAAACAGCACAGCTAAAGCATGACAATCAGAAGCTAGTTTTTGCTGAGGATGTGAGCATGGAAAGCTAGAGTTTCTGATCCCAGAGCCACAAACATTTCACTTCCTGTGGTCAGTTATTCAGTGTCTGCAAAACTCAGGGCTGACCCTCAGTATAGACCCAAACACTTTTCCATTGATCAGGGTGTGTGTGTGTGTGTGTGTGTGTGTGTGTGTGTGTGTGTGTGTGTGTGTCTGTGACTGTGTCTGTGTTGAACGGGAGACAGGGAGGTCAATTCATTTTCTCTTTCAATGACTTTCAGGTAAAGAGCCAGGGATGAAGTGAGGTATTAGCAGTTTTTCATTCAGCTTATGAGGTCTGATAGACATTCACCTTGTTTAGCACTATGAAAAATATGCCTTCCCTGGGAAATGATGCCTTGTTGTATTACCCCCATAATAGGGAAAATGTTTTGCTGTTCTTTATCTTTTACTGAATCATCTTCCCATTTGCTCTTTGGATTCCAACTTCAGGTGGTGTATCAAAACCATCCTAATAATTTAGAAAGAAAAATGCCAAGTTTTATACATTACTTAGGTAAGTAGGGATGAGTTTGTTAAAGTGTTGATAAATCACTACAGCAACTGGGCTCAAATTGTCAAAATTTTCCCAAATTTCATTTGAGTCCCAAAGTTTTTAAAGTAAAATAATTATTATGATTTCTAAGAATTAACATCTCAATTATGATTCATTACTATAGCCAATACATCTTCTGAAGTTTGAATATGTATACAAGAGTGCTCAGATGTCTAGAAATGGCAAGGCTTTAACACTTTAACACTTGATGCCTTGAATGCTTTAAATTTGATGAATTACAAAATAAATCACCTGCTTTTGTGAAATAATTCAAATTTGGATGATGTAAACATGGAGCTAATTATTCTTTCCAATTACCTTTAAGAAATAGCCATTGCTTTAAGGACTGTATAGGATGTAGACTGCACCTGGTAAAACAGCAATTCCTGATGAGTGAATTTTTTGAAGCAGCAAAGAAATTTCTCTTCCAAATTTGTTAAACTGATATACCAATGATAAATAAGCACTTGAAAAGATGTTCCACATCACATTTCATGAGGGAAATTCCAGTTAAAACAACAGGATACCACTATACCCTTGTTAGGATGACCCACATCCAAAATACTGACAACAAATGCTGGTGAGGGTGTGGAACAAGAGAAACTCTCATCCATTGCTGCTGGGAATGCAAAATGGTACAGCCACATTGGAAGACAGTTTGGCAGTGTCTTACAAAACTAAACATACTCTTACTGTATGATCTAGCAATTGTACTCCTTGGTGTTTACCCAAAGAAGGTGAAAATCTATGTCCACACAAAAACTTGCACATGGATATCTATAGCAGCTTTATTCTTATTTACCAAAACTTAGAAGCAACCAAGATGTCCTTCAGTTTAAGTGAATGGATAAACTGTGGTATACCCACAATGGAATATTATTCAGTGCTAAAAACAAATAAGCTGTCAAGCCACAAAAACTATGGATGAGTCTTAAATGCATATTTCTAAGTGAAAGAAGCCAATCTGAAAAGGCTACTTACTATATGATTCCAACCGTATGACATTCTGGAAAAGGTAAAACTATAGAAATAGTAAAAATATCAGTGTTTGCCAGGGGTTGTGGGGAGAGAGGGATGAATATACAAACCACAGAGGATTTTTAGGGCAGTGAAACTCTTCTTTATGATACCATAAGGATGTATATATATCATTATACTTTTGTCCAAACCCATAAAATGTACACCATGTGTGACCTATAAACTATGGACTTCGGGTGATAATGATGTGTCAATTTAGACTCAATAATTGTAACAAATGTATCACTTTGGTGGGAGATATTGATAGATAATGGGGGAGGCTATGTATGTGTAGGGTAGGGGGTATGTGGAAAATTTCTATACCTTCCCCTCAATTTTGCTGTGAACCTAAAACTGCTCTAAAAAATAGTTTTATAAAAACCTCTGTATGCTGATCCTTTGGTATAGTATTTGGAGAGAGAACTGCCCTCCTCACTCCCCACATTCCTAAGCATGTTTGCATCCAGTGGATATAATCAAACCTTGGTAGAGAGGCAAGTTAAATATAAGCTGTTTGTCCCCTTAACTCATCCTATTTCTCTCCTTTGGTCATACCTATGTCACTCTACCCTCATTTCTCTGCAGAAAACTCAATTTTTAAAAAAGAGAATAAATCAATATACCTCAAAGATGATGTATTTTCTCTTTAATTCAGTCATTTGACAAACTTATATTGTGTCTATAATATGTGCCACACTCTTTACTATGCTTTTAGGGGGATCCTATGTAGAATAAACCATCATCACTCTTCTCAAAGAGGGTAAAAAAGAGGAATATTAGATGAGGGGCATTTGGAAATAAAACACAAAAGCAATAGAGAAGATTTTAAAAGCCCAACATTTGTTTTTTGAAAAGATTAACAAGATAGACCTCGGGCAAGACTAAACAAGAAAAATCAGAAAGTACAAATAAATACCAAGTGAAAGAGGGTGATAAATTAGACACATTAGCAATTTAAGCATATTAAAGCAACAATTAGAGAAGCAAAAACCAGATAGCATGCATAAGACAAGCTGTTCAAACTCATTAGTAATATGAAAAATGCAAATTAAAACAACAGTGGACTATCTCTTTAAACCGTGTAGATTAGAAAATTAGAAAGCTGGATGGTGCCAAGTTATTAACAGGGATTAAGAACTCTGGGAGTAAGAATCTTGATTCACTGTGAGTGGGAGAAGACTAGGGCTACCAACAAGGAGAGTAAGCTGGCAATACCAAATTCCAGCATTTATGCCCCTGGTTTTACATGCCACGAGAGTTAATTTTATGTGTCAACGTGACTGGATTATGGGATGCCCAGATATTTGTCAAACATTCTGGCTGTGTTTGTAAGGGTATTTGTGGATGAGATTAACATTTAAATTGATATACTGAATAAAGGAGATTACCCTCCATAATGTGAGTGGCCCTCATCCAATCAGATGAAGGCCTGAATAGAACGAAAAAGAAACTAGCCCTTTCCTGAGGTAAGAGATCTTTTCTTGTCTGTTGGCCTTCAAACTGGAACATCAGCTTTTTTCTGCCTTTGGACTAGAATTGAACATCAACTCGTCCTGGGTCTCAAGCCTGAAGCTTTTCAGTCTGGAACTACACCATTAGCTCTCCTGGGTTTCCAGTTTGTGATTCACCCTGCAGATCTTGGGACTTCTCAGCCTCCATAATCATGCCAACCAATTCATTATAATAAGTTTCTTTTTAAAAAAAATTTTTTTAAGGCTTTTTAAAAACATTTATTTATTTATTTATTTTTGCCTGCGCCACGTGTTAGTTGCAGCATGCGGGATCCTCGCTGAGGCATGTGGGATCTTTGGTTGTGGTGCATGGGCTTCTCTCTAGTTGTGGCATGCGGGCTCCAGGGCACGTGGGCTCTGTAGTTTGTGGCATGCGGGCTCTCTAGCTGAGGTGCATGAGCTCAGTAGTTGTGGCCCAGGGGCTTAGTTGCCCTGTGGCATGTGGGATCTTAGTCCCCCAACTGGGGATCGAACCTGCGTCCCCTGCATTGGAAGGCTGATTCTTTACCACTGGACCACCACGGAAGTCCCAATACATTTCTTGATATATTTATACATATACACACACACACACTCTATTGGATCTGTTTTTTAGGAAACCTTGACTAATACACATGCCAAAGTCTTTATTTACCAGTCCGTAAGAGGACATAGATAAGGGTGCTCCTTTATTTGTGGAGGTAGAGAGTGGCTAGGTCAAATGTGGTGTGATTCACATCATGGAGGGCTATACATTAGTCAGAAGCAATGAACCAAATAGAGCTGAAATGGAGGGATAATGAAGACAGAGTGCTTAATGAACAGTTAGAAACAGAATTAGATATATTACACAATATCATTAGTGTAAATTGAAAATGCATGTGTGTAAAACAATAGTATACATTTTGTAAAACAAATGCCTATTTAGCAAGGATACAGTTTTTTATAGTAATGGAAAGATATACGGTAAATATATTAGAATTTTGCCTAATGCGGGTGAGAGAAATGAGAGCAAACTGTGTGGAAATAAGAGGAAATGATTAAATAATTAAATTAATAAACAAATAAGAGGAAAGCTTTACATAGGCCAGCAGAAATAATATACCAAGAACTAAGTAGTATGATTAACTTAACTCTGTACTTTAAAGGGAATAAAGAAAATCTGATATCATCTAATACCTAATTAGATTATTTTAGACAATTTAAAAAAAAATCAAGCATTCCAGGGTGAGAGATTCACAAATTCTTAGCATTGGAGCGGTCCCTTGAGGTCACTGGCCCAATGTACCTCATGATACTGAATATCCTCCCAGACCTCACTAGTAAGTGTGTGTGCAGCTTGGGACAGAGCACTTGGGTGGTGAAGAGCTCAGAGTCACCTACAGCAGAGACAATGCTATCTTTGGGTAACTGTGACAACTAGAAGGCTCTCCTTCAAAATGTGATTGAAAATCTGTCTCCTCAAGATTCCTGGCTGGCTCTAGGCCTTGGTTTCCTTTTTCCTGATTTCCTTTGCCTCGTTATAGTCTCAACATAACACCATAGATGTGAACATTCTTCTTTGTATTTAAATCTTCATTGTCATGATGTTAACTGTCTTAGGAATGCTTGGATAAAGGATCTTCCATCAATCTCCCAACCTTACTCTACAACACAAAAACATATTTCTACAGCTTACAAAAGCCCTGTGAGGCATAGAATTACCTTTATTTCTTTCTTAATTGGACTGGAAGTGTAATTAAGAACCTCACAGATGAATAGAATTAGGTGTCACCATAGAAATAATTGTTAGATAAAATATAAAAGTCCAATCTTAGATTTATAACCATGATCTATTAAATATTTTTTTTTGTTCTGAAGGGTCATGGTATCTACTCAGGACTGAAACATCGAATAGAAATGAAGTTGGATGAATATTCAGAACTAGGTCAGCAAATCTGAGATTCAATCCATCAGAGAAGTTATTGCATTCTCTATCATTGGTGTCCATTCATTTAAAAGGAAGGATGACACAGCCTTGCTCCTATAAAGAGTCCATTTACATAAAATATCATGCACTAACTAAAGAGAAAAATACCAGATAGCTCCAATTCCTTAAAACGTCATTATGCAATGACAGGTTGGGTGTTTCAAACTAATTCTTTCACTAACAACAAATAAAAAGGCCGAGAACATGCAGAAAGATTTGTCTTAATGACATCAAAGACCAAACAAGATATTGAAGGTTATTGGACCAAGTCACTGGCTGAAAATAGGAGCAGAAAGGGCAGAAAATGCCCTGCATGAACATCTTCCTAGGAGTCAGGAGGGAGGCCACCAGGAGGCGGAGCTCTGTGAGCAGGTGGGAGGCAGGGTAGCGTTGAGCCAGGGCACTACATGGCAGGGACCAGAGAGACTCTGCTCTTGTCACGCGCACACACACTGAAATCCTGTCCCCTCCCCCATCTGTGCTTCCCTGACAAACAGCTGAGAGGTGAGTGGAGCTTTTGGTTGACACTGGGGTTGACAGGATGGGAGCTCAGATCCACCAAAGGCAGAAGCCAAGAGTAATGCTTCATACAACAGAGGTTCTTAATCTTTTGTTTTTCCCTCACGGACCCCTTTTCACAGTCTGATGAAGCTTATACATCCCTTCTCAGAACAATTTTTTAATACATTGTAATGAAATACTTAGGATTACAAAGAAACCAGTTATATGGAAAAGCAGTTATCAAAGTGTGTTCTGAAGGAAAATTTATTCTTTTTAGTGTGTAATTCTATGATTTTTGACAAATGAATATATTCCAGTAACTACAGCGACAAAAAAGATATAAAACAGTTCTATCACCTCAAAAAATTCCCCATGTCTCTTTGTTGTCAACCCCTCCACTAAACCCCTGCCTGGCAACCACTGGTTTGTTTTCTCCCTGAATAATTTTGCCTTTCCTACAATGTCATATAAATGGAATCCTATAGCGTGTAGTCTTCTGAGTTAGATTTCCTTCACTCAGTATAATGCATTCAAGATCTATCTAAGTTATGTATAGCAGTAATTCACTCCTTTTTATTCCTGCATAGTAGTCCACAGTATTTATGTACCACAAGTTGTTTATCCAGTCACCCCTTGAAGGACATTTTGTTTTTTCAGACTTTTTATGATTAGGAAAAAAGATGCTGTAAACATTAAGTACAGGTTTTATGTGTGTGTGAACGTATGTTTTCACCTCTCTTGGATAAATAAGAAGTGTTGGGGCTTCCCTGGTGGCACAGTGGTTGAGAGTCCGCCTGCCGATGCAGGGGACGCAGGTTCGTGCCCCGGTCTGGGAGGATCCCACATGCCGCGGAGCGGCTGGACCCGTGAGGCATGGCCGCTGAGCCTGCGTGTCCGGAGCCTGTGCTCCGCAACGGGAGAGGCCACAACAGTGAGAGGCCCGCGTACCGCAAAAAAAAAAAAAAAAAAAAAAAAAGTGTTGGGTCTACCTGTTTTATCGAAAACCCAAAGTTTTAGAGTATATAGAAGAAATGCAGAACTCTTTCTTTCAAATCCTTAACACGTGCTGTCTTAAAAGGTGAAACTATTTCATTCCTTGGAGGATTTTCTATGCGTTTCAATCAATGGGAGGAGACGTTTATAAATTAGCAAAGTCACTGTTTGCTGATAATGGCTTTTTTCTTAATAATTTCATTAGCATTTAAAGAAAGTTTCTTGATTTTCATGATAAAGGATAAACTTTTCCCTTGTTTACCTGTTGATTCACCTTGTAAACATTTTCCCATTTGGACAGTGTGATTATCTTATTGTGGGTGAGGTCTCACTGGGCTCTTGCTGGTTATTGTGCCATGTCTGGCAGAATTGAAGCTCAAGGTCTTATCCAGGCTAAGGGGTTGGCCACCCTGTCTTGAGAGTGCCTTGGAGCAGTGGCAAAAGTAAAGGCAGCCTAATGTGTGTGTCGGGCGGGGGTGGGGGGAGGTGGATTCCAGACCTGCATTAGAGAACCTGTATTAGTTCCAGCTCTGTCACCAACTAACTACATGAACTGACCAATCACTTTGTTTCCATGGGCACCAGTTTCAAGGCTCAACCCTGAGGTGAGTAAGGTGCTTAGGACACAAAAATCCAGAAGGCAGTCCCTCTCGGGGCAGGGCTTGTACCTGTAAGATCCTGTGAGCAAGGGCCCTTCAAATTTTGCACCCTAGTTGCCTCACTCCCCCAATCCCATTCCAGGCATAGATGGTAATTTCTTGGAAAATTACATATTCATTTACCCTTTGACCGAGCAATTCCACTTCTAGGAATTGGTACCAAAATGCACAGACAAAAATATAAAAAGTTATATGCTCTCAGCATTCTTTGCAGGAATATTTGAAATATCAACAGACTAGAAACAATGCAGGCAACCAACAGTCTCCAGATAGGAGAATGGATGAATAAACTGTAGTATTCCACAGTGGAGTACGAAGCAGCTGTGAAAAGTAATGAGGGGGGCGGAGAGAAGATGGCGGAAGAGTAAGACGCCGAGATCACCTTCCTCCTCACAGATACATCAGAAATACATCTACACGTGGAACTGCTCCAATAGAACACCCACTGAATGCTGGCAGAAGACCTCAGAACTCCCAAAAGGCAAGAAACACCCCACGTACCTGGGTAGGGCAAAAGAAAAAAGAATAAAGAGAGACAAAAGAATAGGGACGGGACCTGCACCAGTGGGAGGGAACCGTGAAGAAGGAAAGGTTCCCACACACTAGAAGCCCCTTCAAGGGCGGAGACTGCGGGTGGTAGAGGGGGAAGCCTCAGAGCCACGGAAGAGAGCGCAGTAACAGGGGTGCGGAGGGCAAAGCGGAGAGATTCTCGCACAGAGGATCGGTGCCGACTGGCACTCAACAGCCCGAGAGGCTTGTCTGCTCACCTGCCGGGGCAGGCAGGGGATGGGAGCTGAGGCTCGGGCTTCGGTTGGATCCCAGGGAGAGGACTGGGGTTGGCGGCGTGAACACAGCCTGAAGGGGTTAGTGCACCACGGCTAGCCGGGAGGGAGTCCGG
>NC_041233.1:34150231-34151720 GCF_002837175.3 Physeter macrocephalus | reverse complement strand
CCACGGCTAGCCGGGAGGGAGTCCGGAAGAAGTCTGGAGCTGCCGAAGAGACAGGAGACTTTTTCTTGCCTCTTTGCTTCCTGGGGCGCGAGGAGAGGGGATTAAGGGCACCGCGTAAAGGAGCTCCAGAAACGGGTGTGAGCCGCGGCTGTCGGCGCGGACACCAGAGACGGCGTGGGACGCTAGGGCTGCTGCTGCCGCCACCAAGAAGCCTGTGTGCGAGCACAGGTCACTCTCCACACCTCCCCTCCCGGGAGCCTGTGCAGACCGCCACTGCCAGGGTCCCGGGATCCAGGGACAGTTTCCCAGGGAGAACGCGCGGTGCGCCTCGGGCTGGTGCAACGTCACGCCAGCCTCTGCCGCCGCAAGCTCGCCCTGCATCCGTGCTCCTCCCTCCCCCGGGCCGGAGTGAGCCAGAGCCTCCGAATCACCTGCTCCTTTAACCCCGTCCTGTCTGAGCGAAGAGCAGATGCCCTCTGGCGACCTACGCGCAGAGGCGGGGCCAAGTCCAAAGCTGAACCCCAGGAGCTGTGCAAAGAGGAGAGGGGGAGGTCTCTCCCAGCAGCCTCAGAAGCAGAGGATTAATGGTCCACAATCAACTTGAAGTGCCCTGCATCTGTGGAATACCTGAATAGACAGCGAATCATCCCAAGTTGAGGAGGTGGACTTTGGGAGCAAGATATATTATTATTTTCCCCTTTTTCTCTTTTTGTGAGTGTGTATGTGTGTGCTGCTGTGTGAGATTTTGTCTGTATAGCTTTGCTTTCACCATTTGTCCTAGGGTTCTGACCGAACCGTTTTTTTTTTTTTATAAAATTTTTCTTCTTAATGATTATTTTTTATTCTAATAACTTTATTTTATCTGACTTTATTTTATCTTCTTTCTTTCTTTCTTTCTTCCTTTCTTCCTTCCTCCCTTCCTTCCTTCGTTTCTTCCTCCCTTTCTTCCTCTCTTCCTTCCTTCCTTCCTTTCTTCCTTCTTTCCTTCCTTCCTTCCTTTCTTGCTTGCTTGCTTCCTTCCTTCCTTTCCTTTCCTTTCTATTTTTTCTCCCTTTTATTCTGAGCCGTGTGGATTAAAGGCTCTTGGCGCTCCAGCCAGGTGTCAGGGCTGTGTCTCTGAGGTGGAAAAACCAACCTCAGGACACTGGGCCACAAGAGACCTCCCAACTCCACGTAATATGAAACGGCCAAAATCTCCCAGAGATCTCCATCTCAACACCAAGACCCAGCTTCACTCAAAGACCAGCAACATACAGTGCTAGACACCCTATGCCCAACAAATAGCAAGACAGGACTACAGCCCCATCCATTAGCAGAGAGGCTGCCTAAAATCATAAAAAGGCTACCAACATCCCCAAACACAACACCAGACGTGGACCTGCCCACCAGAAAGACAAGATCCAGCCTCATCCACCAGAACACAGGCACTAGTCCCCGCAACCAGGAAACCTACTCAACCCACTGAACCAACCTTAGCCACTGGGGACAG
>NC_041233.1:34072237-34145943 GCF_002837175.3 Physeter macrocephalus | reverse complement strand
ATATGTATATGTATAACTGATTCACTTTGTTGTAAAGCAGAAACTAACACACCATTGTAAAACAGTTATACTCCAATAAAGATGTTAAAAAAAAGTAATGAGGAATATCTCTATATCTTATTGATAATTTGGGGAGTTCTCTAGAATATCTTATTGACTAATAATAAAGGGGAGAAGAGCGTATAGCTTGCTATCACTTATACAAGAAAATTGAGAATACCAAATTGTGCGTGTGTGTGTGTGTGTGTGAGCTTAAATATAGTTGGGGGATGAAGCAGAAATATTCAAGGAGGGACAGAGTTAGAAACTAGACATCTTTGAATGTACTTTTTTTTCTAAGATTAATTTTGGAATCAGATATTTGAAAAATTGATGAACCGGTTTGCAAGGCATACATAGAGACACAGATGTAGAGAGCAAACGTACGGACACCAAGGGGGGAAAGATGGGACGGTGGGATGAATTGGGAGATTGGAATTGACATATATACATTAATAGGTATAAATAGTTAAGTAATGAGAAAATGCTGTATAGCCCAGGGGACTCACCTTCACTTCGCTATACAGTAGAAACTAATACAACATTGTAAAACAACTATACCCCAATTTAAAAAATAAAAAAAGAGAGAAGTGATATGGAAAAATGAAATTAAATGTTTGTCTATTTGGTGGCTAATCATTCAGGGTGGAACTGTTACAACTGACTCAAAAACGCCAATCATTTTACTCTAATATCCTAGTGGGATATATTCTCAAAGAGAAATACTGCAACAACAAAAAATCTCAATTTTTTTTTACAGTAAACATATTGTTGCTGTCAGTTATTTGTATTTGTCTGTTTGTGAGACTATTGAGTATGTGTATTTTGGGATTCATTGAATGAGTAATTATATGATATTCTAATTCAATCATCCCTGTGTCCTGGAGTACTGAGATTCAAACTATAATTTCTATATCTATTACACAAAATAGATATATAAGATAGATAGGTGTGTAGATAGAAATAAATATACATGCACATACACACAAGTATATACATAGATTACGTATATAAATACATACATATGTGTCTATGTGTATTTTCTAGCTCTGTTCCCTGAAAATGCCTCAAAAACATAACAAACCAAATAGCAAGGAACACTCACGGCTCACAGATTATAGTCTTGAAATGCCATTTCGTACCCAAAGTAGCCAGAGCTCCTTTAAGAATGACTGCCTCTAAGTCTGGGGCAGTGTAAGATGATGATGGAATATCTTTTTATACTGGATAACAAGAACTCTATCTCCTGGGAGGGTCATATGTAAACAAATTGGAAGTCAACCCAAGTAAGTTGTTATTGGCAAAAGTAGTACAATTTAAGCATCACTAGCACTCATTTCTGCTATGAATTTAAACACATAAAATATGTATAAAACTGTAAGGTGCAATATGATACTGAAAAAGAAATAACCTTGGTGACTGCTGGAAACTTGAAAATAAAAGGAAAGAATTCAGCATGTTATCATGTCTTCCCATACCATTAGGTCACCAAGAAGTAGAGGGGGCAGTTTCTCTTTACAGAAGTATTCTAGCTAATGCGTAAGGAAGAAATGAAAAAATTAGAACATCATCACTGTGTAACACATAGTGAATTCATATATCGAAGCACTGGTCATTAACTACTGCTAACATCACAAAAAGTGGCTAACAAATATTCCATACACCCTGATGAAATACACAAATCTATATGCAAACTACCCTTGTCCTCACTCAGATCAATCCTGAACCTGATCAAGCCTTCCAGATTCAATTTAGCAAAATATGAAAGACAGAACAATATGTTGAACAACATATTATGTTAAATAACAGATGCTAAAGAACAACCTTAGGGCTGTAATCAACAAAATTCAGCTTGTACGAAGCTCTACAAGATAAATAATCCTGTTTCTTCAACAAGTACATTGTAAGGGGGATGGAGAAAAATGGAAAGGAACTTAAAATATGGAACTTAGTAGAATACTGAGTCAAAGAAACTTTAAAAATGATATTTATGAGACAATTGGAAACTTGAACATTGTCTTATTTTTTGCCTTGTGGTCATGGCTGCTTGACTCTATACATTTATCAATACTCATGGAGCTGTACACCAAATAGAGTAAATTTTTCTACATGTAAATTTTAAAGAATTCTAAACAAAAAGTAGCAAACCAAATCTAGAAATATAAAAAGTATAGTACATCATGCCCAAATTAAGTTTATTCCTTGAATACGTTTTTTTTAACATTAGAAAAATCAAACAATTTAATGTAGATGTTAACAACTTAATAGAGGGAAGAAAAACATGATCACCTCAATAATGTTTGATGGAATTTAACATGCATTTTAAAAACTCTTACTGAAATGTGAATAGGACTTCCTTAATTTGACAAGGAAATCTACAAAACGCATAACAAACATCCCATTTAGTGATGAAATGTTGAAAGCTTTCCTTTGAGATCTAGAGCAAGACAAGGATACTCACTATCACAGATCAGGTTCTCTTAAGAGGAGACACTGAGATTAAAGCATAACCAATATCTGAAACATAAAACAGGATAAAATGGAAATAACAGGAATTTAGGTACTTATGAGGTTTAATGAAACTTCTGCTCCAATTCTACATATTGTCTACTGAATCATGATACAAATCCTATTTCTTGTTGTGGTTCACATCACAAAAGTATGGGGAACACCACACAGAACAGAGTCCAAACAGCTTTGTAAGTTACAGGAGGCTTTCCTTAACCCTGATTTTGCCTACCCTCTACCTGCCTCGATCCTCCTGTTCCACACTTCTTTTATCTTTCTTTTTAGCATTATTTAACAACTTGCAGTTTTTAGAATGCACTGTATCATTTCAGGTCCTGTGTGTTTGCAAACGAGAATCCTTCCCTAACTCACCCACCTAGTGCATTTCTACAGTTCATTTAATGCCCAGCTCTAGTGCGTTTCCTGCAAAGGTGATTCACTGCCACCTCTCTGCCCCCTTGAATATACTTCCACTATAGTACTTAGTGTATTTCCATTATTTGTGACAAGCTTCTTTATCTCTGCACAGGGTGCTTTTTGAAGGAAGGTATTATGCCTCAATTATCTTTTTAATTGAGATAACAGACATTTTAGGAAAGTCAAGAAGTGAGGAAGGGAGAGAAGGAACTGAGCCTTGAGTAGCAGAAGTACATTTCCAGCAGTGTCTTTACTTAGGCTTGAGCAGAGTGTGTAGGATTTGAGGAGCCTTTAAATGGGAAATGCTCCCAACACCTCGTCACTCACTGCCAAGCCTAGCAGCAAACACGTTGAGCCGTACTTTCCCACGTGGACCCCTGTCACCCAGGCACAGTGACATGCCCCCACAGGGCTACTTTCCATAATGAGAAATGGGCCACGGAAGCATTTTGGCTAATAGGCAGCACTGAATTGTCAAATTATCCTCTGCTCTGGGATAGCAGAAGCCTAGCTTCTGTCGTCATGTGCTTCTCATTACTGTTAGCTTTATTAGCTTCATGATGCTGGGTAGAACCTGATGATGAAAATCTACAGATAGCTGAGCTTGAACTCTAGCATTTTCTCCACCAAAGCCCCAAAAGTGATTCACTAATGAATTGGGAAAAGAAGTGCTTCTTAGGGGATTGTAGAAACCATTCTTTCTCTAATAATTCTGAAAATATTTTCTGAGGAGGTATGAGCCCAGAACTGTGCATGTGAGGATACACTGATAAATAAAACAGATTTCTCATCCTCAAGGAGCTTAACAGTCTGGGAATTCATGCAGACCAGTAAAGAGAAAAATGTAATGGTGTAAATATAAAAATAGAGGTCTGCCCTGTGTGCTTCCCACACTTTAATGTACATACAAATCAGATGGGATACTCGATAATATGCAGGGTCTGAGTCAGTAGGTCTGGGATGGGTCCTGAGATTCTGCATTTGTAACAAGCTCTCGCATGGTGCTGATACACTAGTCCGGGAACCATTCTTTGAATAACTAGGAGCTGGAAACATAGGGAAATGGAAGTGTATCCTAATGTAGTGTGTGAATAGAATAGTCTTCCCAAAGGCTCCAAGGCTTGAACCACATCTTGACAGCTACGTCGCTGTTTCCATCCTGATCTAGAGGGGTTATAGGCATTTAAGGTAGAGAGACGAGCACGCCCACAGTCCATTATGTTTAAGTAATTACAGTGGTGTCATGGGATGAAGCAGAACCATGAATAAATCAATGACAGGTGACAACCAGGGAAGGCACAGACCAGATGTTCAAGGGCATAGTAAGAAGCAGAAACTGTATCTTGTAGACACTGAGGAACCATAAAAAATGAAGATAGTGTATGAAAATACATGTGCCTTTTATATGCTGGGGAAAATGAGTGCTGCTGTACCTGTGAAGTAATTTATTTATGAATAAGATTAAGGAAATGATATCAACCCAATGGTTTTATGTATATATTTTAATATCTGCATATATATACATAGTCATATATATATATGATTATATGATGTGTGCAGATTATTTTATGCTTTTCAAAATGTTTTAGCCCAAATGGAAGCAGAAATAAATGAATTCAAGATTTAAAGTTAGAACCTATATGAGTTGGGGAAAAGTATCATATCAGGTTTTTTTTAGTCAAGTAAAATTCACATAAGATAATTTCACCATTTGAAAGTGCATAATTCAGTGGCATTTTGTACAATCACAATGTTTGTGCAACTACCACCTCTATTTAGTTCCAAAACATTGTCATCATAGGAAATGGAAACCCCATACCCATTAAGTAGTCATTTCTCATTCCTCTCTCCTCCCAGCTCCTGCCAACCACTAATCACTGGTAAAGGACTTCTGTTGTTTTGCTATTTGTTTCTTTGTGTATTATGTCTTTTTATATGCCTATGTTCCTCCATTACTGCCTTTCCCAATAATCTATAAATTTTTTTCTAGTGCATCATTTTGATTTCCTTCTCTTTGTGTGTATTTTTAGTTTTTTTTTCCTTAGTGGTTACCATGAGATTACAATTAATATCTAACTTTATAACAGTCAAATTTGAATTTATACCAACTTAGTTTCAGTAATATTCAAAAACTCTGTTCCTTTACAGCTTTATCCCTCCTCCCTTTATGTGTTATTGTCCCAGTTACATCTATAAACATTATTTGTCCATTAACATTAATAATTATTGTTTTATGCCTTTGTCTTTAAATTGTATAGGAGAGAAAAAAGAGGAAATGCAAACTAAAATGCAAAAATACTGGCTTTTATATTTACCTCTGTAGCTATCTTTGCCAATGTCCTTTGTTTCTTCACATGGCTTTGCCTTACTGACTAATGTCCTTTTACTTCAGTCTAATAGACTTTTTTTTTAGCTTTTTTTTTTTCGGTACGCGGGGTGTCTCACCGCTGTGGCCTCTCCCGCTGCGGAGCACAGGCTCCAGACGCGCAGGCTCAGCAGCCATGGCTCACAGGACCAGCCGCTCCGCGGCATGTGGGATCCTCCTGGACCGGGGCACGAACCCGCGTCCCCTGCATCGGCAGGCGGACCCTCAACCACTGCGCCACCAGGGGAGCCTTTTTTTAGCATTTTTTGTTGGACAGGTCTACTAGTAATGAACTCCATTTTTTAAAAATCAGAGACTATTTTAATCTCTCCTTCATTTTTGGAGGATTTTTTTTCTGGATATAGAATTCTTTGTTGACACGTTTTGTTTTTGTTTTTAATTTAAGTACTTTAAATATAACATCCCACTGCCTCCTGGACTGTATGGTTTCTGAAGAGAAATTAACTGTTAATCTTACTGAGGCTTCTTTATACATAACAAGTTGCTTCTTTCTTGCTGCTTTCAAAACTCTATCTTTGGCTTTTGAAAATTTACTATACTTTCTGTTATTGTGGATATCTCTTGAGTTCACCTAGTTTGCAATTCCTTGAGCTTCTTGAACATGTACTTTCATGTCTTTCATCATATTTTGGCCAATATTTCTCTAAAGATTCTTCTGCCCCTTTCTCTCTACCCTCTCCCTCTGGGGCTTTCATTATGTATATGTTCATTTGCTTGATGTTGTCCTACAGGTCTGTTAGCCTCTGTACATTTTTCCTCATTTTTTTTTCCATATGCTCCTCAGATTGGATAATCTCAATTAATTTATCTTTAAAGTTTGCTGAATCTATCTTCTTCATAGTCAAATTTGATATGAACCACTTTAGTGAATTTTTAATTTCAGTTATTGTACTTTTCAGTTCCAGAATTTCTATTTAGTTCCTTTTTACAATTTCTGTCTCTTTATTAATATTCTCTACTTGATGGGACATCATTTTCATGGTTTCCTTTAGTTCTTTGTCCATGTTCTTCTTCAGCTCTTTGAACACAGTTAATATAGTCTTTGTCTAGTAAGTCCAATGTCTGCTTTCTCAGGGACGGTTTCTATTAATTTATCTTTTTTCCCCTGTGGCTGGGACATATTCCCTTGTTTCTCTGCATGCCTTATCTTTTTTTTTTTTTTTTTGCGGTACACGGGCCTTTTTTTTTTTAGCGGTACACGGGCCTCTCACTGTTGTGGCCTCTCCCATTGCAGAGCACAGGCTCCGGATGTACAGGCTCAGCAGCCATGGCTCACGGGCCTAACCACTCCGCAGCATGTGGGATCCTCCCGGACTGGGGCACAAACCCGTGTCCCCTGCATTGGCAGGTGGACTCCCAACCACTGAGCCACGAGGGAAGCCCATGCCTTATCATTTTTTGTTGAAAATATTCTTCTGAATATTTTACTGTGGCAACTCTAGAAACCATACTCTTCTCTATCCCTGGGTTTGTGCTCCTGCTTGATGGGGGTTGGTTGTTTGTTAATGACTCTTCTAAATTATTCTTCTAAAGTCTATATTCTCTGCCATATGTGGTCACTGAAATCTCTGTTCTATGAACTTAGAAGTCAACCAGTGTTTTGACAGAATTTTCTTAAATTCCTGGAGACAAGAAAAGAAAAGAAAAGAAAATTCTCCCTATCTTTGTAGATTGGCTCTGCATTGGCACACTTTTTCAATGCTTAGCCAGGACATTTACAACTTTGCCTTAAGCTTCACTTCCTGCTGTGTGGAGCCTGAAGATCAGCCAGAGGTGAAAACTTAGTCTTTTCAGACTTAGTTACTAAGAATATATCTATCTGTGGGAATAGGTTTGACCTTCTTGATTCTCCAGTGTCCACGGGAGCTTTTTAAAGCCCTTCTTCTCCTCATATATCTCATTTCCCAGCCTCTTCTTTCCTAGGAGTTTTGGTCTGTCTATTGTGCTTGTTCTGGCTGTTTTCCCTTGCCCCAAGATGCTGCACTCAATACTTTTGCCTTTAAGTATTTTCACTAAAAGCTGCCCAGCCCTGGGAATGCTCCAAGCCAGGCAAAACCAATGTCAGCCTTTGTGCCCATCATCAAGGGAGCTGCCAGCCAGGTTGAATCCTAAAACCACAATCTTTTTTTAAAAATAAGATATTTATTGCTCCTATGGTACTTGCAACATGAATCAGGTGTTCAGACTGCTTTTTTCATGGCTTCTGACATTCTGGAGAGTGGGGAAAGGTAGATGGGTGATGCAAATGCCACAGCTCTCTCTTACCATAGTGAAGCAATTTCTGTCTCCATTAAACTTTTCCTTGGCTATCTGTAAATTTTTGACTAGATTCCAGAGTTCTATAAAAGTTAATTCTGACAGTTTTTGCCAGCTTCTTGATTGTTTTTCTAGATGGACAGTCTTGGAGCTCCATATTTCACATTTGTTGAACTCACCATGATATTGTTTATACAGCCCATGCTGTAATCTGCATTTGTTTGTTTGTTGGCCATGCCACATGGCTTGTGGGATCTCAGTTTCCCAACCAGGGATTGAACCCGGGCCATGGCAGTGAAAGTGACGAATCCTAACCACTAGACCACCAGGGTAATCCCCTGTAATCCATATTTCTGCCCAATTTGAGCAGAATAGAGAGCAATGTTGAGTGTTAATTATGGAGGAGTATTTACTTCCAGAGAAATTCTTTTTACTTCTGGAGCAAAAGGATTTCTGATCTTCCATCTACCTTGATTAGGTTTCATTGAGCTGGCCTCATAGGAACACAACAGCTCTGATCACAGGAGAAAGAATCCAACCGTTGACTGAGAAAGTTACTTGTATGTTGCTTTGGGGTGCACATACCTCTGTGCCTCATCTTCACCTTTTCCTCCTCCTCTCAGATAGGGCTTGTTAAAATGTGACTTTTAACTGTCTAGTGATCTCTGAGAGACTATTTTGGAGGCAGGTCTGGGGCATGTATATCATCCTTAATACTTAGTGATTCATTCAATGTTTACAATAACTTCACACATACCCTATGCCAGGACAAAGCCAGGAACTGGGGAGATAAGGAGGAATAATGTGTGGTCCTACCCTCATATAGCTCACTGGCAGCAGATGCTGGGTTCCAGATCAAAATAGTCTATCATTATGTAATTGTGGGGAAAAGATTCACCCTAAAAAGAAGTGCAAACTATTAACCTACAGCCATGACTTCTGTTAGCAAGAGAGTATTAGCAGTTTTAGCAACATACACTTCTGTCTTCTCTCAATAAATTCATGGACAATATTCTAATTTGTGCCTTTATTTTCTAAGTAAAAGCAGGCAACTCTGAAACCCAAACTGTTTGATCAGGCCTCTTAACCCAATGTTCACATGAAAGCCAGTCACTACACAGTATGCTCCTTCCTTTGTTAAAAGGTTATGAATGATAATGATCCAAGTTCTAGTAACTTTGTGAAATCTTATTGGTAATTTGAAATGGAAGGAAAAGAATTAACAATTAGTTGTTTTTTTGGTTTTTTTTTTTTTTTTTTTGCGGTATGCGGCCCTCTCACTTTTGGGCCCTCCCCCGTTTTTTTGGTTTTTTTTTTTTTTTTTTTGCGGTATGCGGGCCTCTCACTGTTGTGGCCTCTCCCGCTGCGGAGCACAGGCTCCGGACGTGCAGGCCCAGCGGCCATGGCTCACGGGCCCAGACGCTCCGCGGCACTTGTGATCCTCCTGGACCGGGGCACGAACCCACGTCCCCTGCATCGGCAGGTGGACTCTCAACCACTGTGCCACCAGGGAAGCCCAACAATTAGTTTTGTTAGTAAAATTTACATGAAATCCATTTGGGGAGGTGGGGCTAAAAGGCTAAAGAGTATATTTAACCAAGATTGAGTAAATACTGGATTACTCTTTCATAAATGAGTAGAAAATTGGACAAAATATATATGAAAGAATAGTTTCCGACGGGTACGACATGATTGTGATCTCTGAGTGAAGAGAAAGAAAGGAGGTGAGCCCTATAATCACTCTACATTTCTGAGCTGCTTTCCAGAGAATGGTTTTCCAGTGGGAGAGAAGGAGAGCCCAAACATACAAATGTGGTTTCATTTCATTGAGGACAGAGATTCATGGAGGCCAAGGCAGCTAGAATTTCCAGGGCAGATACCAGAGAGGAAGAAGTCACATAAAGAAAAAGCAACAGAAATATTCATAAGTTTCATAGGTTTCTGTTTGAATCTTTGTCTGTTCATATATACAATGATTCCCCCACAAGGCCAGGCAAAGAATGATCAAAGACCTTACCCAGAAACAGAGCAATTGTCAGACCTCACACAGGGGTAAGAAACTTTCTAGTTCCAACCAACCAGTGTGAAGAGGGCTTGTTGAACATCTGAAATATTCAGTAAATAGCTCAGTAGGGAATCTTACTAGGAGGGCTAAACTATCAAACCTGGAAGGAAAATAGTCAACATTTTTAACAGCTTTATTGAGATAGCATTCACATACCATATATTTCATCCATTTATACTGCAGTTTGGCAATTCCTCAAAATGCTAAATGTAGGGTTGCCATAGTCCCAACAATTCCACCCAAAAGAAAACACAAATCCACAGAAAAACTTGAACAATAAATTTCATAGCAACCTTATTCATAAATACTTAAAAAGTAGAAGCAATTCAAATGACCATAAGCTGATGAATGAATAAACAAAACATGTTATATCCGTACAACGGAATGTTATTTGGCAATAAAATGGAGTGAAGTTCGGACATGTGCTCCAATATGGGTAACCCTTGAAAACATTATGCCCAGTGAAAGAAAGCCCAATTAAGAAAGACAACAAATTGTATGATTTCTTTTATATGAAATGTCCAGAACAGGCAAATGTATAGAGATAGAAAATAGCTGAGGGCTGGGGAGGGGCAAGTGGGGAAAGGGGAGTGACTCCTAATTTGGGGGGTGATAATATGTTCTAAAATTAGATTGTTGTGATGGTCGTACAAGTTGATGAATATACTAAAAACACTGAACTGTACGTTCTGAATGGGTGAATTATAGGTTATGTGGATTAAATCACAATAAAGCTAGGGGTGTTTTTCTCCCATGAGTTTTAAAGGGCATAAAAACTGGATATAATTCCTGGTTCTGTAATGGATGCTCATAAACAAATAAATGAATTATTAAAGACGGTTACAGAAATTTGGATATGGAATGGACATTAGCAAGACAAAGAATATTGAATATTGACATGGAAGCATAAAGGTAGACATTGCTTCTCCCAAATAAGAAAATAAACACATTAACAACAGAAAAAAAGGTAATTAAAAATGTAAAAAAAAAATGTATACTTTTATCTAATTTTGGTTAAATTAAAAAAAATAACAAGTAAGTGTGTGTGTGTGTCTACACATATGTAAAGATTTGGAAGGACATACAATATAAGAACATGCTCTTAATTAAATTCTGGGTAATAGATGATGTTTCTATTTTCTCATTTTTTCTTTCTTTTTTTTCAATTCTTTACACTGTACACATATTTATTTTATAATTTTATTTTATTTGTATATGTCAAACAAATGCGAAGTAGAGAGAATAAAGTGACAAACCCCCATGCACCCGTCATGCTGTTTCGACAGTTATCAGCACAGTCTATTCTGTTTCATCTGAACCTCACCCTTATGCTCCTTGTGTTATTTTGAAGCCAATTAAAATGTTACTTTTAATTCAAAGATTATCATCAACTTGATAATTAACTTGATATAAATGCATAGAAGAAGGTCTATTAGGTACATATCAATTTGTGATTGAGAATAGAATAAGGACGCGGTAGAGTGGGTAGCTCTTTTATGATGGAAAAGTAGTATTTATGTAGAATTTTTTAAAGCATGCAAAACAGAAAGATAATTTTTAAAAAAGAAGCATTCCTCCATATGCATTAGAGGCATAAGGTTTTCCTCAAATTAGTAAAGGTCCATGGAAAGAAGTTGAAGAAGCACTGAACTAGAAATCAGGAGATGAGTTTTACTTCTATTTGTCACTGTAACAATAATCTCTGAGTCACTGCTTATAAGGATCAAGCGTATTATTCACTCATTCCGATAATGTCTTTGAGCATCTACTATATGTCCTGCATTGTCCTTATTGCTGGAGATACAGAATGACTTCATTTCCATATTAGTCAAGACTCTTTAGTGGTAAGTAATAGTAACTCTGACTCAAACTAGCTTAACCAAAGAGAAGATGCAACGGCTTACACAACCACAGAATCTAGGGATGGATCTGACTTCACATGCATATGGAATCAGAGGCTATTAGAGTTTCATCAGGACCTAGTCTTACTATCTCTCCATCCCATCTCCTCACCTCTGTGTGGGCTTCCCTTTCATGCAAACTCTCTCAATATGGTGACCCCTGGCAGCTCCATGGTTATATCCTCACTGCATCAAGACCAAGGGCTCTCGGTACTACCTTTCCTCCTCTCGGTCAATCATGATCCCATCTCAGCATATTCTCTTGCGTAAAATCCAGAGTGCACCAAGCGAAACGTCTGGCAGTTAGCTGCTACGTAAATGTCCTCTCTTTCCACCGTCCACCTACAAGGATGCATCACTTATGCTTGACAACCAAGTTGTTTCCTTTCTTTGTTTTTTAATTTTTAAAAATTATTTATTTTTTATGTTTTTATTTTTAATCTATGATCTATCTTCTGAGGCCATAGTTTGGAAAAGATCCATAGCCCATTGACTCATGATGATATTCTGGGCTGATTTTCAATTAATCATCGTTGGATGTTTCCCTATTGAACCATCAGAGATCCTGCATGGGGTTACTTTGCCACTACAACCCACGTTATTCACACTCAGTGCTGATGGAAAAAAACTGTGCTTGTGTTTTCACAGTTGTTTCAGGAAAAAAAAATGCCCATGATTCCCATCTCTCTTTTGCAGAATTACTTATATTTTCCCTATTATCCAATAGAAAGTTGCAGCATAACATAGTTCTCTTTTTTCCTAAGGGCAGTGTAAACATCTTTCCTCTCTACTTTCTCTTTCCTTAGAGTCAAGGAGGTATTCCAGAAAGAGAACGTAAAACGGTGTAAAATCCCTCTCATCATCTGCTAGCTGGGGCTTCCTGGAAAGTCATTTGGCCCTTCTGAGCCTCATTTCTCACAACTATTAAATAAGGATAGTAGTGGACCTACCTACCCCACGATGGAGTTCAGAGGATTACGGAAAATAGGTCTATAAAGTTCTAACATAGTGCCTGGGACAGACACAAGTCACTTTTCCTCCTCCAATGGCACAGCATGTTCAGATTTCTTTCTTTAGGTCTCACTTTATTTCTTTTTGTTGTTGTTGTTATAAATTTATTTGTTTGTTTATTTATTTTTGGCTGCGTTGGGTCTTCGTTGCTGTGTGTGGGCTTTCTCTAGTTGCAGCGAGCAGGGGCTACTCTTCATCGCGGTACGCAGGCTTCTCATTGTGCTGGCTTCTCTTGTTGTGGAGCACGGGCTCTAGGCACGCGGGCTTCAGTAGTTGTGGCACGTGGGCTTAGTAGTTGTGGCTCGAGGGCTCTAGAGCACAGGCTTAGTTGCTCCACGACACGTGGGATCTTCCCGGACCAGGGATCGAACCATTATCCCCTGCACTGGCAGGTGGATTTTTAGCCACTGCGCCACCAGGAAAGCCCCTCACTTTACTTCTTATATGACCATTACTTTTATCTCTCCTATTCATTCATAAATCCCTTGAGCTTGTGAATCATGCTTTGGTTCTATTTATTGCCCATGGAGCTGAGCACAGTGCCTTTTCAGGCAGAGGGGCCCTAGCCAATGACTCATAGCTGTACAAAATATCGTAACTTTGATACTCCTATCCCCAAACTATGGGTAGGAATATATTAATGATACAAGCATCTAATAACCCCACTACATGTGAGACTGTGTTATGTGATTTCTGTTTATTTTCTCATTTGATCTAACACTGTGAGCATAGGTATGGCTCCTTTCTCATTTTACAAATGAGGAAACAGGTTTGTAGATGCTAAGAACTCACTGCAAAGTCATTCAGTGGGTGAGTGGTGGGCTTTGTCCTTAAGCCCAGGTCCGATTACGCTGGACACCTAGTCCCTCTGACTCGACTGCACTGCTGCACATTGCCCGTCTTAGGACTGTGGCATCTCAGCCTGGAGCAGTGTCCAAAGATCAGGCTAAGATGTAAAGTCTTTAAGAGCCCATACTTCATGGTACAGGTGTATAGTACTGTGGGAGCAGAGATGTGAGTGCTCACAAAGGCAATCAGGGGAGAAACCTGGGCTGCAAGAATTCCTCTCTAGCCCTAAAGCCCAGTCAATTATGTGCAGATAAGCTCTTGTTCCAAATAAGCTCTTGGGCGCTTAGGTGTGGCGCCCATTCCCTGCTCTGGTCCCTCTGAGGATCCTCTTTATGTTATGGTTCCAGGTCTAGCCTGGATTCTCTGTGGATGTCTTGTTTTGAGTCTCAGGTCTGTGCCCCACAAGGACACCCCCTCCTTGCCCTCCTGCTACACTGAGGGCTTTGATGTCTCAGCTCCCTTCTCAGCTTCCGCCTGCCAGCTGGTCTAGTCAAACTCTAAATTGTTGTGGGAACCTGGCTTCTCCGCCTCTCTTCTGCAAAGTAGCATCATGCTTCACTCTTGAGATTTAAAATTTAACAGCATACATATTCCCACAACAGGAAAACATTTCGGCTCCCTTTCCACTGACTTTTTGCTACTTTAAACCTTCAAGCTTTCTCTTTTCAATAGCACTTGGGTCATTGCAAGCCCTGCCCAGTTGCAGGTGGACAGAGCCCAGTCTAGGTTTACAAAACAAGAGTGGGTCCCAAAGTGCCTGGGTGGAGATGGTAGAACTGCCAGGTATTTGACCCTTCGATCTGGATTCAAAAGGAAGCAGGAAAAATGCACCTGGGGCCAGACACTGGGAAATGAGTGTAGAAGGAAATGAAGCAGGACCCTGAATCCAGATCATGTGACTGGAGAATAGGGTAACAGCATCATGACTCTGGAAGGCAGTGATGGAGAATCCTACAGATGGAGGCAAAAGGGGTTAGACCAGGAAAGGTCTAGCCTGCCACGTGATACTAACGAAAAGAGTTGTTATCACCTTACAGATGTTATTTCTCTTCATCTTCCAAATAGATCTTTGGTATATATTTGTATATCCATTTTAAAGATGGGAAATTTGAGGTTCAAGTAGGTTAGGTAATCTGTCCAATGTTCTAGAGACAATGGGTGGCCAAGATTTAGATGTTGATTTGTCTCATTCCAGAACTCACACTGATTTTCCAGAGATGCTGTATTTAAGGAGCTACACTTCAAAATTATCCATGGAAATTAAGATGGTCTCTGAACCTAAAGAACTGATGGGGCAGGACGTTACTGATGTACTGCCCAGTCAGATTGCTTCGCCATGGTACTACTCAGGTGACTGTGGTCCCTTATGGCCAAAGGAGACAGGGCTGGTACTGCAGGAGCTCACACACGTGGATAAGGGGTTAGCACCCTCCTTATTTCCCCACCCTTTGACATCTTACTCCCCTTACAGGCTTTCTCTCTCATGCCCCCATAACGTGTCTGCAGTGATTTGAGAAGGTTCACATGCTTTCCCGTGTCCCTCCAAGCTTGTTATTCCACAGGGCATGTTCTAAAAATAAAATGCAGCTATTCTGAAGTAGGAATATTCATTTGCTCAGAGCTAAGCTTCTGGGGAGCTGCAGGCAGTCACCGACACATTTGCAGAGACCTGTTCCATCTCTTACAGCACTGTCATCTACTCCCCGGGCCTCGAAATACTGCAGCCTGCCTCTGTGGCCCAGTATGACCAGTGCAGATTCTCTAGGCCTCCATTTCATTAAAGATAAAATATATTCAGTGAGGATCAAAGCACAGAATGCTCTAAGCATCCCTAGAGCAATGGTGGGAGCTTGGGAGCCAGCAGTGAATGATTGGCAGCGGTGCAGGGCATGGAGGTGGCATGCAGGGCAGGGAGGCTGTGGGAAGAAGTTATAGAGAAGTAGACTGTGGTCATATGAGGACATTCTAATAGCCTGAGCTGTCTGAGGATGAAGTGAACCATTTTGGAAGGCAGAGAGTTTCTTGTCACTGAGAGCGGGGCTGTAGCAGCACTTAAGGGTACAGGGGAAGCGCTCACCCCTGCTGAAAACCTGGCCCCCAGGCCTGCACAATGGGGACAGAGTTCTGGAAATAACTAGTTGAAGTGCTTGACCATGAAGGAAGCCGTTAGCCCAATCCCATCCTCTCTATGCGGCATTCCAATTTGGACCGTGTGGGAGCAGGGTGGTATAGCTCCCTGGCATCAGCAAGCTGGGTGTTGGCATTAATCCAGCTTAGCAGGGAGCAGAGGAATGAATGAAGCCAAGTGGGACATTTGGCAGCATCTGAAAGAGTAGGGCCAGCTTTGCTTTCTTACAGAGTACAAGGTCAAGTCTCACAGATCCCACCGAGGGGGCGCTACGGTCCAGGCGGGTGTCTGGAACTCTGGAGGAGCAGCATGATGTGCCCTAGACGCAGATGGTGGGAGGGAGTGTTGGGGGCAGGGAGAGTTCCTTTGCTCCGCGATCCTGCCATTGGGCATGAGGTTCTTACGGAAGGTCAGTGTGACACTGCCCAGGGAAGGGCCTGTGTGTCTACACCCACTGAGGCAGGGCAAGCAGGAGCTGAACTTCCCTGCAGGGGCTGGCTGATTGAACCTTATACTGCCTTCCATTCTGAGACCACAGCATCCCATGGCCTGAGGGAATCTGGGATTCAGCCAGAGTTGTGTTAAGTGTACTTAGAGGCGTCAGTCCTTGGTCTAAAGCAGCGATTCTCAAAGTTTGGCATGTGTCAGAGTCACCTGGATGGCTTTTTAAACCCCGGATGGCCAGCCCCACCCCCAGAGTTTCTGATTCAGTGGGTCTGGATGAGGTCTGAGAATCGGCACTTCTAACAAGTTTCCAAGGTTGCTGGTGCTGCTGGTCCAGGGACCACCCTTTGAGGAGCTCTGGTCTAAAGTAATACTAAGAAAAAAAGTACACAGGAAAGTGGCGCTTAGTCTTGATGCCAAGAACTAGAGATATCCCAATAAACAAGACAGAATCCCTGGTGTCAGTGGCTTATTATCTAGAGATACATGAATGGGCAGTTACGAGGCAGAGTATTGCCAAGACAGGAGTAATTACTGGTGATGGTGAGCCTGTGTGCACGTGCGTACTGAGACATACAGTCCGGGGACACTAGAGAAAGTTTCGAACCACTCGACCTTGAAACTGGAAGCTGATTTTAGGGTCAGAAAACCCTGCATCAGCTCTTGGCTCTGCCCTTGGTAGCCGGTTGACCTTAGATGAATTAATTAGGTTCTCTGAGCCTCAGATTCCTCGTTAGCCAAGTGGTCCATAGTCACTCATCACCATGGCCACAGGCATGCTCTAGGCACAGGGCCATAGAGAGTAAGCCTGACAGCCTGTCCCTGTTCCCAAGGAGTTCACACTGCTAGTGGCATTGGGACTGGGGACAGGACACTACCATGTAGATGCATAAATGAGATAAGCTGTGACAAAGTACAAACAGGATAGCCAGGACAGGGAGAGATGAAGGAGGACAGACGATTTTATAGAAGGTGGTCAGAAAAGGCCTCCCTGAGCAGATAACATTTGAATTCAGGTCTAGATGATAAGAAGAAGACTGTTATTTTCCATATAAGGTGGACTTTGAGTAGATATGTGAGTTCAATAACTCTGATGGTCAACTATCAATAAAATATGCTTATTATTATCACCATCTTTCTCTTTATTACACTTACTGTTGTTGTTATTCTTACAGTTATTACAATGACTATAATGCCAGGAATGCAAGCATATGAGTGAGGCCCAGAGGAGCGTGCCCTCCCAGGTACATTCAGAAAGGTCATAGGTCAGCAGCACTGAAGCACAGAGCATTCAGGGGGCGTGAATGACAACACCTGAGATCCAGTAACAGATCTGCGGAGCTGGCCAAACCCTGGACGTTGTCCTTGGGAGCCAGGGGAGAAATCTGGGTAGCAATGTGACACGTTCGTATTTGTGTTTTAGGAAAAGCACCTGTCATCTCGTTTTCTCCTGTGTGCGGTATGGGGAGTGGGCGGAGGTCAACAAGATTGTGGGCGACGGGGAGACGCCAGCAGTCTACACCGGGAAGGACCAGTGGGGCAGGTGGTGACAGAGGTATTTAGGAGGGGCGATGAACAGCTGTGGATTGGACTAGATGGCAAAGGGGCTCGGGCCATGCAGGGAGCCTGCCGCGGGAACAGGACGCGCCTCTCCCCAACCTCCCTTCAAACTGTGAGGAGGCAGGGCTTTGGGGAACCTGCTGAGGGATGTCAGGCAGGTGACTCTGCCATGTGGGCCTTCTTTCTATCAAACAGGATATTTTTCTGCTTCCCGGAGAAGAGTATTGTGAGGGCTGAGTCAGATGGCAGGTATGAAAAGCACTTGGGCAATTGTAAAACATTGTGTCAAATGTGAGGTGCTATTTTTATTACCCTTCATTTCCTTGTATAGAATGTGACCCAATAACTGGATGACAGTGTCTGGCTGCTCCAGAGGCAGCAACAAAGGAGGCGATGGCAGGCCCCGGGTCCCACCTGCCAGGGCCTCTGGACATGGCCTGAGCTAACTCCCCAGGGGCCCACCTTTCCCAGCAATGCCCTTAATGTACCTCTCATTTAAAATGATTTGCTGGGCAAAGCTGTGTACATCATCAGAGGAAAGGCGGCAGCCTCGGATGATTCAGTGGCTGCAAAGAAATAATCCCTTGGCTGCAAAGAAATAATCCCCATCAACTCTAATAGGGGTTAAGATGGCAATGACATGATTACCAAGCATCCTCCCATGATTAAGCTGCACGGCAGCTGGCTCTGGATGCAAACAGGCACTCCCAGCAGGGGCTCCCTGTGCAAAGCATTAACAGAACTTAAGATAAATTCCTCTTCATTGGGCTTTGGAAATGGAAACCTATTTAGGGCAAGGCTGCGCGTGACACACCACACCGTGGAAGTCATTTTACTCATAGCTGATCCCTTCCTTCTTTCCTTTCCTCTCTTTCCTCTTCCCGCCCACCTCTATTTCCCTTCATCCTCCTGTCCCTCAGGTCTTTCCATCTCCTACTGTGACATTAGGAAGTAATCCCCAAGGCATGTACCCTGATGCATTTGGAGCCCAGCAGTTTAGTGATGGGGGCGTCCATGGGAGCGCCGGGCACCACCTGCAGAGCTTCTCTGCGTGGGTGCTATGGGGGAGAATTGTGGGGAGCCTGTGGTCACACACACACTTGATTCTGTCCCTTGGAATGTGATGCACAGGTGAACACGTGGTTTTCCCATCCTTGTGTGTGTACACATGTGTGCACTGTGGCCCAGCGTCGCCTCCTGTCCTCTCGCTCCAGCCAAGCATCTTGAGGACTTGCTCAGAGCACGGTGGCTACTTGAACTGTGAGGCCCCCGAGGTTCCAAAAGAATCTGCAAACATCAGCAGACTCATTTGCTGTGAAGGATTTTATATCAAGACTCCTACAAGGGCCACAGCAAAATAGCTCAATCTCAGATTGCATCCATAGTCATGAGTCTCATCCATTCTCTCTCCTTCCCTTCCCCAAGTGATGAGCAATCTTGTCTATCCCAGCTCAGCTCCTAGGAGCTCTGCTCTCACATTCTCTCAGACTGAAACCCTGAACCCTAGAGGAGGTCCTGGATCTCCACAGGAACAGACCCTGGATTGGGTCCCCCCCCTTCTCAGAGCTGCTTTGCCCCTTCTCCCAGGGCCTATGTTGGAATAGGTTATCATCTTCTCCCCAGAGATTACGGCCTTTCCAGCATAAGACAGCATCCATTCAAGGCTGCACTGTTTACCACGATAGGGACCACCGTCCCCGTTTGAGCTTCAGTACACAGCTGGCATTTCCATTAGTTCAATAAATGTTTACTGATTAGTGATTAGTGGGGATACAAATGAAAATAAGACATAGCTCCTGCCTGTAAGAAAACCACAATCTAGAGGAAAGAGAAAGATGTAAACAAATAAGCTCAGTAGATTATTTTTAGTGTCCTTTATAATTTGGAGATGTTTCCATTTACAGATATGTGTTCATCTCTGGAGAAGCCAGGGTGGAATAGAGCATCTGACTCATAATTCCTAGGGATCTCATGTTATTACCGAGAGTGACAATAATATTACAAGCCTTACCGTGATCTTCAAGTATCTGTAAGCACTAGTTCCATTATACTGCCAAGGAAACTGAGGCGTAAAGCAGTTAAATGACTTTCCCAAGGCCAGACATCAAGAAAGTGCAGAGCTATAAATCAAATTCTTACCTATTTGACTCCAAAGGTCTCACTCTTTACCTTACCCCAGCCTGCCTTTCTCTGACACCCTCCTTTTTGGATGAGGACTTGCTAAGTGGTGGAGGGTGACCCTTTTTATGTCAGCATCATGTTTCAACTTCTGAAATCAGGCAGCATCAGACATGTGACATGACAAGGGAACATTTCCCCCATTCAGAGGATCATTAACGGAAATGAAAGCCAGTGGATCATTGTTATGCACGAGGAAGCAACATAAATGGAAAAAATCTATGAATGTCATATCCATAAGTCTCTGGGGAGTTTGCAGTGGAAACAAATGGGCCAGAGTGTGAATGGGTAATGCTTCACCAATGGGAACCTGGGAACCATCAGGCCGAGCTCTCAGCAAAATGATCCATTCTGTTCAGCATGAAATGAATTCTCTGGCAAAATAGAGGAAAGGCAGCTTAACCACCTGTTTCTCAACTGTAAGATCTATGGATCTGGGTTTTGTCTTCTGGAAGATGAAGGAATGCTAAAGCATATTCCTTTGGGCATGTGGACAGAAGCTCGGCGGATTCTCCTGCAGGTGGGTTAAAGCCCCTAGGCCATGGCCCTGCAGACTTGGCAGTGTTCGGAGATCAGGGCTTGTTCCACATTCCTCAGGTTCGTTCTAAAGATGGCAGCTGGAAGATAAGGCCACTCCAGGAAGTTGGACACGGCATCCAACATGATGCCTCTTAGAACAAAATCTGTTCAGCAAGCCCAGGTCCTTTCTGACAAAGGGACAGTTCCTAGTTGATCGGGGGGATGTTTGATCATTAGGCCAAAATTTTCACTCTGTCCCTACTTGGGCATGGTCCAAATTTCCCCCAAATCTCTGTCTACTTGGGAATTCCATTCTGCTTTTTCTCAGAAAAGTGTCTTCCTCATGAAGATCTGACTGATCATCAGTACCAAATGAACAGCCCCTCCCCCTCAGGGTCCTTATGCAGCCACTGGAAAGTGTGAATCATACAGAGAAATTTGTTTTTCCCTGCCCACCATCTATCCTCACTTTGTATAATGGCACCAAGGTTTTCGGAGAGGAACTTTCAGGACAGATATTTGTTCTCTAATTAGGATTCAGTAATTTTATAGAAGAGAGGCTCTGGGCAGCTTCCATGAAACAGTATGATCCCATCTCTTTTTTTTTTTTTTTTTTTGCGGTATGCGGGCCTCTCACTGCTGTGGCCTCTCCCCTTGCGGAGCACAGGCTCCGGACGCACAGGCCCAGCGGCCATGGCTCACGGGCCCAGCCGCTCCGCGGCATATGGGATCCTCCCAGACCGGGGCACGAACCCGTGTCCCCTGCATCGGCAGGCGGACTCTCAACCACTGCACCACCAGGGAAGCCCCCATCTCTTCTTAAAAATAAAAATAAGAATTATAATGATGAATTAACTTCTATTGCATGCTTAAATACACGTACTGTATTAAGCACTTTTCATAAATTATCTCATCTAATCACCACACATCCATCTATGAAGAAAACACTCTTATTCCCATTTTATAGGGACTGAGAATCAAGGTGCCAATAGTACAGAACCAGGTATTTACACCCAGATGTCTCTGACTTCAAAGTCTTTTCCTTAACTGCTATGCTCTGTGCTGCCTCAAAACTCCTTTATTTTCAGATATACAATATAAATTTGAGGATTGAATGCCCTGAGGTGTACTCAGTAAAGAACATTATTTAATTTTGCTTCATCTTAAATAACATGGAGAGCTTTGTAAAGCTTTTCCAGGTACCACTGCCACTATCAGCAGGTATGTCCCTTCCTGACCTATGTTCAGAAGAGGACAATCGTGTAGAAGTTGGAGTAGTAGTATTGGTGGTGGTGATGGGGATGGTGATGATAGTATTTACTGAGAGCCTATCATGTGCTAGGTGTTTTCCATGTATTAGCTCATCTAAGTCTGACAATTTTGGTAAAGAGTGAATGTTATTATCATCCCTATTCATAGTAGATGAGGACACTGGGATTTTGAGAGCTATCTTGCCAAAGGTCATACTATTAGGAAATGGTAAAACAGGAATTTGAACCCAGACCCACCTGAATTCTCAGCCCCTGGGTGGTGTCTGCTTTTCTCCTAAGCAATGGCAGGCTGCCTTCCCTCGGGCAAGGGCCAGCCTTCAACCCAGCAGAGCCCCACCCGCCCTGGTAGCTCAGACTCTAAAAGGACATGATGATTTTCTTTCAAGAAAGAAAAAGGAAGCCCCTTGTCCATCTGTCACTCAGCCTTCTAAAATGTAAAACATCGGAGCCTGTGGAAGTTCTGCTGTAGGCCACAGAGCTCTCCTGCAGGAGGCTTGGACACAGGGAGGGAGCCCCACAAGCCTCATTGCAGCAGCATAGGCATCGTTCTATGTGGAACCCTATAGACCAAGAGTAGATTAAGGCTCCAAGATACACGAATTTCAAAATTGAAGCAATAAAGCACATTTTTTTTTTCTCGGCTGGCAATTGCCCCTTAATTGGACCATGAATAGCAATTACACTATAAAGCCTAACAGGAATTTGTGGGTAATTAGAGTGTGTCTTGGGTGGTGAGTTTTAATGGAGGAATCCTGCTAATCATTGAGTGACTTTCACCCTCTACCAAGTGATAAAATCATCATGCAACGCCTATCAATCACTCAGAGAAATTGCAAGTGTGATTTTAATTCCTGTTAGAGTAGGACTAAGAAGGCTGGGAAACCACTCTGCCCAGAAGGCTCTGTCTGTGTCCTTGAAGAAGTGGAAAAAGCAGAAGCAAAGGTGCTCCCATGGTCTGGGAACTTACAATGCTCTGTCTGTAGCTGCTTTTTACACAGTACTAACTTCAGTCCTCAGTACGGCTTTGTGGAGAGCATATCTTTACACCCAATGCATAGATAAAAGCATCGAGATTTGGAGTAATTTACCCAAACTCATATAGCCTAGTAAGTGACAGATCCAGAATTTAAATCCATGGGTTTAATTTATGTCAAGCTCAAAGTTCATGACCATTTAACTCTACAATTGCTCAACATTTATTGAGTACCCACTCTAGGCACTGGCTTTCCACACATCATGTGATTTAACACTTTCAACAGGTACACTGGGTAGGTGCATTTTATCACATTTACAAATGAAAAAGTAGAAATCAACAGGAATGGTGGAAGTTCCTGTTCTGGACTATCACCCTCTCCTACACTTCCCATCTCACACCACCCCCCCCAACATACCACATTTCTTCTGTTCCTCCATCTCTAGTTTCAAGTAGCTGAAGCCACACTTTTGGGGTTTCCCTCAAAAGCAGGCCGTAGCCAACAATACAAGAGATACCCTAAGAAGCACCAGGGGGATGGAGAAATAGCACAAGAAAGGTAAGGCAGCCAAGAAAGGATAAGTTAGCAAGGCAGCTAGCAATGTTAGAGCCTGGGTACGGCCTCACCGGGAAGCTAGAAAACAGTGTAGATCACACATAGCACTCACTGCAGAGCAACAGGGTGGGTATTCATCTATCGACTTCAGCAGTCATAGTTGGGGAATCTGGAGGTGGGAGAGTTAATCCTTCCATGCTTTCAACTTATGGCAAAGATAGCAAAATAGGTTCCAGAGCAAGAGAAGGCCCTCAGCAAAAGAATTCAGGCGCAAGCGGTAAAGACCAGTTCAACAGTAATGGAACAAACTCGTCTTCAATGAACCAGGAAGCAAAGGAGAGGCAACAGAAAGAATAGCTCTGGAATGAGATAGACCTGCTTAGATCTGCTTGCTATATCATCTTCTGGAAGTGACTGACCTGGGCTAATGTGCTCACCATCTTCCTTTCAGTCTAGATCAACTCACACATGAGCCAGGGAGACTGATGCACACATCCAGAGTGGATTAGAAGATTCTAGGGATAAGACCTGTCCGATCCCAACACTGTACTTATCTGGCAGACATTTGCTGCTCAAGATAGTAAGTCACCTGCACCTTGAAAACTGCCTTAAAACCAAACAATAAAAGGCAATTTCTGGTCTAGCCAAAATATCAAATCATTCTTCAGATGGGTCCTCTAAAGAGTAAAGTGTAACTTGTAACTTCTCTATCCAAGGGGTCATGGATTTCTTTGAAAATCTATTGAAATCTCCCAGCTCCATCCCAGAAGTACACACAGAAGATACAAAAAGATAATTTGCAGAAGGCAAAAGAGATACTTCCACAATTATCTGGGGGAATCAATATGTAAACACAAGTACATTTAGTGAATTTGCTGGGTTTTGCCTACTATGAGCATTCCCTAGTCCTAATCCTGGTAGTGATGTAAGCCTGTGTGGACTCTTAGAAGGAAAACATTCTTTATGGTGTCTCTGAATGGCTGAGGGCCAGCTAGGACCCTTATTCTGTATCCCGGTTCCCAGCAGCATCAGGACCACATGTTTCAGCAGAGACAGAAGCATTTTGTGAATCATTTGCTCAGTTCGGCTTTGGGCCATTGGTTTCCCTTCATGTCAGTGTCCTTCCAGAAAATGATTTAGGTCAAGCTGTAGCATAATTGCTGACTGGTTTATTCCAAGCTCTCAAGTATAAGCAGAAGAGTGATGGAAAATACAAGCCAAGTTTAGAGTTACTTAACCTGGCTAAGAGACGTCAGTCTTCCATGGAAAATATACCAATCTGCTGAAATTTTGGATCTGAATTTTGATTTGTTCCTTTTGGGAAAGGAAACCTCTACATGTGGGTGATATAATATCCCACCACCTTTTTATAACTGAATTCCTAAACTTGGCTTGCTAAGGTTTTGCTTCCCTACCAAGCAGCATAAGCCAGAACTACACAGCACTGGGACCCATTACTCACTTGACATTGCCCTGTGTCCTCATTTTCTTCTCCCTTTACTCCCTCCTGCAATATTTCGGGACAGAGAGTTGTGTTCTGAGGCTTCAGAAGAGGAGTCGTACTAAATCTACTTTGTGCCAAGGGGCTCTTCCATGTAAAAACAGACTCTGTTCCACTCAGACTCCGAGGGACCGAAGAGGGATCACTTAACTGCAAGTTTACTGCCGAGCAGTCCTGCCACTAGGCTCCCTTCCCGTGGAAGAGGAATCTGCTACCATCTGTATGTGACAAGAGCAAGTGGCTAGGGGACTGAGTCACTGAATAAGGATTTATTCCTCCTTCAGAGATGAAAAAAGAAGCACATTTATGTCTTTGCCACACCTTCCCTGTTATCTCTTACCCTCATTTGTCCTCAATAAAGTATATAGTTACCAACAAGCCTTTCAAATGCCATGCGACAAGGGTACACAAGAGTGACAGAAAAATAGCAAGAACTCCGCCCCTCCTCACACCCTCCAGTCTCCTGATGTATCGCCCTAGAGATCAGCACATTGTGGAGATAGAGACACACAGGCTTAGGAACCAGGTAGTTGTGATCAGAGAGCTGAGCCTCACCTACCAGCCATGTGACCCCGGGCAAGTCCTCTCTGAGTATCTATGTCCTCAAAGCGGTGACACTCATATCTGTTGGGGTTGTCGAGAGGTTCATGTGAAATAAAACATGTGAAATACTGGATGTATTATAAGTGTCCATTAGATGAGAGGGCTCTTCCCCATTGCTCTGGGTTCCCAGAAGTCCATATCACCTTTTCTGTGCCTCATGTTAAAGTATAACCACATTACTGTGGATCCCACAAAAGCAGACAGAAAGACACATTTTTAAAAGGATGTATAACGATAGGAAACATACCTGGCATCCTTATACCTTACTGAGACCTATGATAGGGTTGTCAGGTAAAATATGGGGTATCCAGTTAAACACGGTTTTAGCTTAAGTATTTCCAAACTTGTGTAGGATACACTCGTACTAAAAAATTATTTACTGTTTACCTGAATTTTAAATTTAATGGTCTGTCCTGTATTTTGATTCATTAATTCTGGCAGCTACTTGTACGTGTGTCTCACGACTCTCAATTTGCCTTACCTGGTTGAGCAATGTTAAGAGCTCAAGGGCACTAGTCAAATTACGTTGCCCTAATTTGGATCCCAAGCCAAGATGACTGTCCTGCATAATCTTAACCATGTTTTAGGCAGCACCGGAAAGATATTAACAAGCTTCAGGCAAGTAGACACAAATATCTTTTTTATGATATGTAGGTTTGTCAAAACCAATACAATAGCAAAATGAAAACAGAACCAGATAAAACACGTTACTTCTTCGTTGAGAGGCAGCAATCTATAAGGGAAATTTAAGTTTTGTCCTAAGAGTGTGGAGATATATTTTTATGATATGTAGATTTGCCAGAAGCAGTATAAAAGCAAAATGAGAACAGAGTGGCTAGAACCCGTAGAATGCTTGTTACTTCTCCACCCAGGAGCATCGATCTCCAAAGAAATTTTAACTTTTTTGGTTTTAAGAATATTTCTTTGTCTGTGCTAACATAAGAAATGGGAGAGGAAAACTTTGCAAAGGACAGATAAGATTTGTCCAAATAGAAGATTCAGTGTGTCCTTCTACATGCCTGATTTGTGGCTCTCCTTCTTTTAGAGGAAGCTGGTTCTTTGGAGAGGGGTACAGGCAGGTAGACTCTTAGAAGGATGTGCATTGGGAAAATCTGAGATCATAGGCTAGATTCCATAATCTAGATGTTTTGAGGCATTTCCAAGTTTGCTATTCTCGTTTCAGCTGTCTATTGCTGTGTACCAACCACACCCCCTCTACACACACACAACACACACACACACACACACACACACACACACACACACACACACTACTTACTTAAAAATAATAACCACCATTTATTATCTCTCACAATTCCGCAGATCACGTGGGCTTAGCTAGGGTGCTTCTGCTCCTCATGTTTTTGACTGGGACTGCTGTGCTAAACAAGCAGGACCCTATGGGGTTTTCCCAGAATAGACCCCACCCCCATGTCCTCTGCCTGCCTTTTGTCTGTAGAAAAACTTCAGTCAAAGAATAAATTTAATCAGAGAAGTGAGAAAATGCAGAAAGAAAGGAAAACAATCTAGCAAGACAAAATAATAATAGTTTAGCCATTAAACCAAGTCAAGAACCTTTAGTTCTTCCTCAAGGACTACAGATAATATTCTGAGCCACGTCCTTTGAGCTGTTTGGCAGACACTGAAAGCCCCACCAGGTGGAAGAAGTTAACTGCATGCTGCCCACAGGCCAGAGACCCTAGACCAGTTGGAACCAGAAGGTTGATGACGTTGACTCCCAATTACCTCACCACCAACCAATCAGAAGAATGTTCACCAGCTGATCACGCACCCCACAATCCCCCTCCCTCACCCTGTCTTTAAAAACCTTTCCCTGAAAGCCTTTGGGAGATTGGGCCTTTTAAGCAATAGCTGCCTGGACTCCTTGCTTGGTGCCCTGCAACAAACACTGCTCTTTCCTTCACTACAACATGATGTTAGTAGATTGGCTTTACTGCGAGTACGGACAGTGGACCCAAGTTTGGTTCGGTAACACTATCACCTGTAGGCTTGGCTAGGCCGGAACAACCAAGATGACTCACTCAAATGGCTGATGTTTATTAGCACTGTTGGCTAGGAGCTTGCCGGGGGCTGTCAGCTAGAGAGCTTGCTGGTCCTCTACCCAGACTCTCTAACTGCTTGAGCTTCTCACAGTGCAGCCACTGGGATCCAAGGGAAACTGCTCCTGGTGCACAAAAGCTGCACGCCTCTTAAGGTCCAGACTTGCAAAATATGCAAGGTCACTTCCATCACACTCTACTGGTCAAAGCAGGTCCAAAGACAGCCCACATTCAAGTGGAGAAGAATAGGTTTCACCTCTAGATTCAGGAGGTGGCAAAAAATGACCACCATCTTTCATTACCCACAGTTCATCTTGTGGCCACAGATTATTTACATTCCTCCCACATGAAAATATACTCCCTTACACCCCAGGAACCATAAAAGTCTTATTCAATTATAGCATCAAACTTACGTTTGAAGTCCAGGATCTTGTCATTTAATCACGTTCAAGAGTGTATGAGAAACTTACCCTGATGTGTCATTCCTTGGGGGTAGGTCCTTTAGTATGGTTCTTCTCAATTTGATGACCTAGGAATTAAAGAGATACAATTTAACATGCAATGATGGAACAGGCATAGAATAACTACTAGAGAAACTCATGTTCACAAAGGGAGGAAATATGAGGTATATAAACATCACTATTCCATAGAAATCTGAAATCTAGCTGGGCACATGTCACAACTCCCCCTCCTTTGGGGGCAAGGGATGTATATTGAGTAGGGCCTGGTTTTGCTCCCTCAGATCTTAGCTTTGTTAGATCTGGTTCTCCTGCAGTCTTGGTTTGTAGTCTAGGCCCTTGGTTCTATCTGAATCATCTTTCCTGTATTGGCTATATTTTCTTATTTTCTATATTCTTGATGCTCTGACATTTGGGGCCTTCATCCGCAAGAGAATGCCCCTCCCAAGGCTAGCTAATTCCTAGAGATAGCAAACACCTCCCTTTATAGTACACCTTTGATATCAATCAATCCACAGCCCGCACATCCAACCATTTCCTTTATTAAACTCTCACACACTAAGCCAATGATTCCTCTGTCCTAACTCACCCCAGGGGAAAGACACTTGAAAACTGGGAATTACTCCTATAACCTAGAGTCCACTTGAAATTATTCAAACTATCTAATCCTGAACCTAGCATATTCTTCCCTGCCTCACCCATTCCTTCCTACAAAAACCCTTAATTGAGTTTTTGTCTCTGTATCATACACGCCCCTCTCTGCCTCCTGACCTTCCCTGGCCCTTTCCCATAAGGCCCTGCATGGCATGGCATGCCTTCAGCTTTTAGGGATCTGTGAGTATAAACTTCTTCCCTCATGACAGTCATTTCTGTGTCTGCTGTCGTACCATATTTGATTAAAACAAACCCTGGGAACATTTTAATACATCTTCTTTTACATAAGAAATAATTCATGTTTACAGTACAGTAGCTTTCTGAGGCTGCTTCCTGTCTAAAGAAGATTGCGAGCATGGAAGCTTCCTCATTTCCTATAGTCAGGGTTCAACCATGAAGGAGATCACTAAAAGCACTGTGGAATAGGGGATTTATTACAGTAATTAGAATTTCCACAGTTTGTGGAAGGAGCTGGGTCAGTCAAGGTCTAGAAGGAAAAGGTACAAGATCATAGGAAAGTCACAAACTCGGTGTCCTGGAGAAATGGAGCAGTGGACAAGCAGAAGCTGGCTGAGAAAACACCAAAGTGGATGGGGAAGAGGGTCTGGAAAGCCATCTATGGAAAGCTGTTTTTGTGTGACTATTGCCTTTGGGGGCCTGCAAACAACTTTCTGATAATGGCCAAGGACCACTATTGGTGAGCAGAGCCAGCATCTGGAAGAAGATCAGGACACAGAGCAGATGAGCATAAGGGCCAGCTGGAAGCCATCGGGCACGATGCTCTTGACCTGCATCAAATCTCTGCCACACTTGCCTTTACTTCAGACATTCAGTTTCAGTTTTTCTCTCCTTTGCTGAGGACAGTGCTTCCCACTTCCTGTGGCAGGAGACTGTGTCTCCCTTCCCTAACTCCTTGTGGACAGACTTGATTCACAGTGTCTGAAGCACTCGCACTCTCCCAGCATTATCCAACCCCACCTTTGCCTTCTGGTCCAAGAGAGAAATTTTAATTGATGGGACTGTAATGCAGTTAAATCTTGACCTCACTTGAGCTCATTCCTCCCTCTCTCCCTCCCTTTCATCTTGCCTTCTTGCCTTCTATCCTTTCCTTATGCAAGTTCTATGCATCGAATACCTATGATGTACCTAACACTGTGCTAGGTGCTGGGGCAGGTCACCATCTGAGTAATTGAGTAAAGGTACAGCTTCATTTATCTGTGCCTGCCTACCTTATTCATTCATCTAACAGTTGTAATTGGAGATAACATTTGCAGGACTTTGTGCTGGGGTCAGGGAGGCACCCAGCTCATTCTCTGGCAGAGGACAGGAGACACTTACTAATAGGTAAAGTAGATACTGAAAAGGCCAGAGGGGAGTTGAAGACAAACTACTGGAAGGTTGAAAAGATACACTAAAGTCAGATTATGAGAGTCTTTTAATGTTTGTCTAAGGACTCGGCCTTTTTCTGTGTTTAATGGGAAATCATTAAAGACCTTTGAGCTGGAGAAGGCTATAGTGAGAGTTGAGCTTTAGGGAAGTGTATCAGGTAATGTTGCAGAAGGATGAGAAGATGAAGGTGACTAGAGTTAGGCTTATCAGTTGGGGGCTGAGGACAGGTGAGCTATTACTGATTTATTAAATGAATCTCCTTGGAGCTGGAGCCTCGGTGGCGTGCATCATCCTGGGATGACTGCAGGTATCTCTGAGTTTTCACGGCTATGGGCATGGGAGGTACTGGGCAAGGGTTGTGCCATCCTCTCGGTGGCAGTGGGGTGTCGAGATTGTAGGGCCAGGGTTTAAGGCATTCTGGAAGACAGGGTATTTGCAGGACTCAGGACACCATGTCACACAAGTTCACTTCATCCCACAAGCACAGTAAACTGTTCTCTTGGCCATGTCCCCTCTGACAAGTGAAACTTCTCTTGCTACCAGATCAATAGTCACTGAGCTAAAGAATTGTTAGAGGGCTTCCCTGGTGGCGCAGTGGTTGCGCGTCCGCCTGCCGATGCAGGGGAACCGGGTTCGCGCCCCGGTCCGGGAAGATCCCACATGCCGCGGAGCGGCTGGGCCCGTGAGCCATGGCCGCTGAGCCTGCGCGTCTGGAGCCTGTGCTCCACAACGGGAGAGGCCACAACAGTGAGAGGCCCGCGTACCACAAAAAAAAAAAAAAAAAAAGAATTATCCATGTATTCACAAATATCGGTTAAGTGTGGGCTGTGGCACCATGATATATAGAACATTAATGGTGGTAGAGATGCGAGTGTTCCTGTCCTTTCCCTTATAAAATGATGGTGATGGCAGTACTTTCTTTTCTTTCCTTTTCAAAATAAGTAAATAATGTCCTAACTTGGCAACCTTATGTTAATACCCCACCTCCCTTGCTGGTCCGTGACTCCAGGGTAGAAATCATTGCTTCATGACAGAGGCTGCACATTGTTTTTATCCTGTTCAAATGATTATTATGGATTTATAAAGGCAATGATGATATTCCTATCAAGTTTCTGCATGACAGGAATAGGAAAGGGGTCTAATATGTAGATATCTAATATGCTGAATCATGATCCAAAACTTCCTCAAAAAATTGCCAGTGCCTTCAGGAGATAGATTATGGAAGTAGCTGGTGACACATGGCAGCATGGTTCAGACCACAGCTGCACACTGGGTCTAGAGCTGGCCAGCCTACTCTAAGAGCAATACTGACAGGGGGAGTCAAGGAAAGACTCGCCAGGATGTAGAAGCCATCGTTTCAGAACAGGAAACAATTGGAAGAGAGTTGTTTCTTCTTTTTTTGTTTTTCAGCCATGCTGAGAGGCTTACGGGAGCCTAGTTCCTGACCAGAGATTGAACCCATGCCCCCTGCAGTGGAAGCACAGTCTTCTCACTGGACCGCCAGGGAAGTCCCAGGAAGACAGTTGTTTCATAAAAGAAGAGATGGCTTGAGGCAAAATGGAGAGAGTAGCCTAAGAATGCTCATTAAAAAAAAAAAAGTTATACAGTTGTATTATAAAGAATTTTGAACTTTTTATGCGTCCCACCAGGAGGCAGAACTAGGGAGAGTGGATGGAAACTACAAGAAATGCTGTTGGTCTACCTATCAGAAAAAAAAAAAAAATCCCTCCAATATTAGCATTTACCCCCCAGGGGATATATCATTGCCTTGTCTATGATCTCATTCAATTTATAGCTCTGTGATGTCCAGACCTCATCTTGGAGCTTTGGGTGGATCCCCAAACAAGTAGCCAGTACAGTGCCTGCTCCTAGTAGGAGATGGATAATTGTGCAATGAACTGCATTAAGTGGATTCACTGCTTTGGTGTTGATTTGTGTCCAGTATGGCAGTTTTTCACACAATTCTTTTTGTCCTCACTCATCATCGTTAATCCACAGATAAGGATTGCCCAGCACACGAACATTTTAACTTGTATTCCCTGTGGTAGATAACTTCTTGAGGCTAGAACAGTGCACTCCCTCAGTTTCTCCATATGTACAAAAGAAATCCCCAGGAGTCCATAAGCCTAAATAATATGTACTTGGAGATACATAAAGATAGGATATTTTGTGATACTACTCTTTCTGCCACTTGTTGACATTGATTGACGATGATTGAAACTCAATGGAGCCAGGTAGAAATAGCAGGAGGAAGGACATAAGGCTGCCTGTGGGGGTCAGGAAAGGTTTCACAGAGAAGGTGGTATTTCTGCTGAATTTGCTAGGTCAGCGGTCCCCAACCTCTTTGGCACCAGGGACCGGTTTCGTGGAAGACAATTTTTCCATGGACTGGGGGGCTGCAGAGGAGGTGGGATGGTTTTGTGATGATTCAGGTGCATTACATTTATTGTGTACTTTATTTCTATTATTATTACATTGTAATATATAATGAAATAATTACACAACTCACCATAATGCAGAATCAGAGGGAGCCCTGAGCTTGTTATCACTTGCCACTCACTGATAGGGTTTTTTTTTTTTTTTTTCGGTACGCGGGCCTCTCACTGTTGTGGCCTCTCCCATTGCGGAGCACAGGGTCGGGATGCACGGGCTCCGGACGCACAGGCTCAGAGGCCATGGCTCACGGGCCCAGCCGCTCCGCGGCATGTGGGATCTTCCCGGACCGGGGCACGAACCCGTGTCCCCTGCATCGGCAGGCGGACTCTCAACCACTGCTCCACCAGGGAAGCCCAACTGATAGGGTTTTGATATGAGTCTGCAAGCAACTGATTTATTATGGTCTCTGTGCAGTCAAGCCTCTCTGCTAACGATAATTTGTATTTGCAGCCGTTCCCCAGCGCTAGCATCACCGCCTCAGCTCCCCTTCAGATCATCAGGCATTAGATTCTCATAAGGAGCGCACAACCTAGATCTCTCGCATGCGCAGTTCACAGTAGGGTTCGCGCTCCTATAAGAATCTAACGCCGCCGCTGATCTGACAGGAGGCGGAGCTCAGGTGGTTATGCGAGTGATGGGGAGCGGCTGTAAATACAGATGAAGCTTTGCTCACTTGCCTGCCACTCACCTCTGGTTCCTCATGCGGGTTGAGGACCCCTGTGCTAGGTGGGCAAGGGGTAGAGGGTTAAGGCAGGAGGTGAGAGTGGAGAGCATGGGTAGAGTCAATCTGGAAGTGTTAGGGGCAGGATGGTTTGGGGAACTCAAAGATGTGATTAGATATGATGTGAGCACATATTTTGAGAGAGAAGAGGTTGATGGGACAAGAAACCAAGCTACATAGACGAGGAGACATGGTAGTCTTAAAGGGCAGATAAGGGGTTAGTGACATCCTGCAGGTAGCTGGGCTTCTTCTCAGGGTGGTCTATTTTGTGGATCATGGAAGCTTCTAATGATGTGACTTTCCTATCTTTAACCCACAGCTACTTAGATAATTTTGAAAACTTGTTGTATCCAAAGAGGTTGCCATACAATGACTCAGATATCTAATGCATTACCTTCCATCAGGGAGATGGAGCATTGCTAATCATGTTAGAAGAAGATCTTTATTTTCCCCTTTGAAATAAATGTTTTCTGTCCTCTCTTGTCCTATACCTGTTTCTCATTCTTCTGGCAATAAGAATCACAGATTTGACAAATGAGCAGCTAAGCTACCTTCAGCCTAACAACAAAGGCATTTAAAAAAATTATTATATTTTAAAATAAGCTTGACTTCTTTAAGTCTTCCTGTTTCCTAAATCTGTGAAACAGGAAGATTTAGAGAAGGTGGGCCTTCACTGTGAAAAGCAAACACTCCAAAATGACCCTTTTCCCTGCATAGACCTCTTAAAGCCAAGACTACTTGTGTGTGAGAATCATGTTTTGATTAAAAAAAAATTTTTGTAGCAAAGTTCCCTCACCTTGAATTCATCAGCAGGTATTAAGACATCCTTGAAAATGACATCAGAAATTAGGAAGATTGTCCTAGGGCCACCAACTTAAAAGGCTTAAGGAACCCAAATGGTTTTAATAAGATAATTAGAAGCCCCAGCCTGAGTTGAGGATTACAACTCTCTCCTTTGTCTTTTTCAGTAGAAAACACACGAGAAATAATGATCCTTAAAGCCATCAGAGCAAAATAAGATTGTCCAGAAGGGATGGAAGTGTGTGACTATGTGTGGGTGGGATGCTGGGACTGGAGCAAGCCAAGCAGAAAAATTGCAACCATTTGCATGATGAATACATCTAGGCAGCCTGTGTGTGGTACAGACGCTGGAATGAAGGGCTGGCTGGTCAGACAGGAGACGGCTGGGAATTTTGATAAAGCAGAAGTGAAGATGGAGTCACACCCCAACCATGCCTGAGCCCTGCCAAGCACAGGGCTTGTAACACTTTCATGAGAAAATGACCTAGCAGGTAAGATAAGGCCCCTCTTTTCCTCCTTTACCTATCACTACTGGCCCAGGTCTGGGTGCTCATTCCCTCTTCCGTGGGGCCCTACTGCCTCCTGGGAAAGCGATCTTGACCATCAGTGGCCCCTTGGGCTAAAGTGTTCCTACACATGGTACTGTGGTCCCCCCCCAGCATTCTCAAGCATTGTCCACCAGCTTTCCTGTCCTTTGTCTCCTGTTCCTATTTTTCCCTTCTCATCTCTTCCTTGCAATGGCGACTCTAAATAATTTCAAATAAATATGACCCTGCAGAGCAAACTGCTGTTAACAGTGAAAAGGCTTTGGTTACAAGTACTAGTTATTCGGCAACCAGTACTACTGCTAGGACTTATCCAGCACACAACAAGCATGGCACTAAACGCTATTAAACAGTGTCTCATTTTTCCTCACAAGAAACTTGGGAGGGAGCAAATCTTTATACCCAATATCGTTTGTGGCTGAGGAAACAGAAAGGCCAGGTAACATGTATGAGGTCACACAGCTAGTGAGTGGCAATGCCAGGTTTTGGAGCCCCAGGCCCATCGACACTCTTGATAATGACAAGGGGGAGCAGGTTACAATCCACTCTCCCCGTTGATCACTTACCTATGAGAGCAGAAAATCCACGATGCCTCTTTGGTACACTCTGACCTCAGTAATTCTGACAAGTCTGATTTTCTGAATTTAATTTCTGTGACTCTCTTTTTTTCTTTTTTTAATTAATTTATTTTTGGCTGTGTTGGGTCTTCGTTTCTGCGCGAGGGCTTTCTCCAGTTGCGGCGAGCGGGGGCCACTCTTCATCGCGGTGCGCGGGCCTCTCACTATTGCGGCCTCTCGTTGCGGAGCACAGGCTCTGGACGCGCAGGCTCAGTAGTTGTGGCTCACGGGCCCAGCTGCTCCGCGGCATGTGGGATCTTCCCAGACCAGGGCTCGAACCCGTGTCCCCTGCATCGGCAGGCGGACTCTCAACCACTGCGCCACCAGGGAAGCCCTAATTTCTGTGACTCTTGATGAAAAGAATCAGAGTTGTCCCCAGGGCTCATGCACCCATGAGCATGGAATTTGGAAACATACTGGGGGCTGCCCCAGCCTCCCAGAAAAGCTACCTGTGAGCTGGGTAAACACTGAGCTTCTTCATGGAAGGTAATATTTTCCCCAAGCAGCTATGATGGGGGATAAATGAAATCCTGGATGTAAAAGACAGTACAAAACCTGTCACAAACGATGTGCTTGGAAAACGTAAGTGCCTGCCCTCATTCCCTCTTCTGTAATCTGCAGGCTCGTGCCAGGCAGGCTCATGGACAGCAGCAGCCAAGTGGCACGGCTTCATGTGGAACATTTCCCGGTGGCATGGTCAGAGAGAGGGACAGGCTGAATATCCCTTTTCTAGAGCCTGTACAGGAAGCAGCATCCTGAAACGTGGAGATCATGAAGTTGGGGCGAGAAACTTAGGGTAGAGGTGACCTGGAGCAAGTCACTTAACTGTTTTCAGTTTGTTGATTAAGTCACCTTCCAGACCCTGCTTCTGAGGGTGTTTGAAAGTTATATACGATGACACGTGAGAAGTATTTGGCATGATGCCTCGTTGAGAAGAAATGGTTAATGGTTGTACACGCTCTCTTGTCTCCTGTATTTCCTTCCGTGTTCAGACTCAGACCTCTGCCAGGGGTTGATCTCTGAGAGGATTTGGAAGATGAACAAAATGAGCTCTGACTCGTCAGATCCAGGACTCCGTCCAGGTGAAAGATGCGCAGTGCCCTGAGGTGAGTGTCGCCTTCTGGCACGGAGGAAGCAGCATGAAGGATGAGCCTTCTCCCGCCTCAGCACTGGGTCAGGAAGGCAGAAAATCACACTCACTGGGAGCCGTTCTTCATTTTCTGCAACGAAATTTGGGAGGATCACCTTCAATCGGTATCATTCTCCGGAGGAGAAGGAGCCACTTTATATGTTCCTTCTGATTTCCCACAAAAAGAAAACCTGGATGAGGCCGGCCCTTGGCATCCACCGTCCTCCCCATTCACAGCTCCCCCACCTGAAACGCCTCCCGAAGAGCACAAAGTGCAGCCCACAGACTTGGGGAGACTGCCCTTCTCTGTAGACCCCATTTCCACCTTGTTTCTTGGAGGTGCTCCACAGCTGACACCCTTTCTCACCCGCTGAGGCTCCGTGAAGCTTCTTGTTTCCACATCCCGTGCATAGAGAACATTCAAGGGGGGGCTCTGTAACACCCCGCCCCCAAACACCAGTCACCGTCCTTGGCCATGCCTCGCTCACAGATGTCCCCACCTCCTTCATTTCCTTTTTGCCTCACTTCCAGGGCTGGAGGAATTATAAACGTGTACTCTTGCCTAGGATTCCAACATGGCCCTTTGCCAAATGGCCTTAAGGTTCTTGACCAGAGACACTGTCAATTTTATTCAAGTCTAGAACTTTTCTTTCGGGTCTGTTCCATCAGGATGACCACTTATTTTACCCCTGTCTATAGGTGAAGGCTGAGCACAGTCTAAAACGCTCTGTAAGCCAGCCATGCCTCATCCTCTCAAGGCTGTCTTCTCTGTTTAAGTCACTCACACGGGTCACCTGCATTGCTGTAATAACTGCTTGCCTTGTTTCCCTGCCCATGTCTTGCTCCCCCACTTCATGTGCCTCCAGAGTCTATTCTCAAAGCAGCGACAACAGAGGGACTCATTAAACGAAAGTAAGAGCTGCTCAGAACTGGCTTATGTCTTCCTCTCTTCCAAGGAGAAAAGGCTTGGAGTATCCCAGCCTCTCCCCTTTCCATCCCAGGCTACCCACGACCTGATCCCACCTCCTACTGTCTTCTCTGCCCCTTGACTCCTTGCCGTCTGCCAACATACTAGGCAGGCCTCTACTTCGAGGAATGCTCTTCTCCCAGATATCCAGCGTTTTACTTTTTCTTCATTTCCTTTTTTTCCCCCCTCAAACACCGCCTTTTCATTGAGGTCTTCAGCAAACACTCCATTTTAAACTGCAGTTTTTGCCTCCTGTACTCTGGCATATATCATTCTGATTCCCCTTCCTTGCCTTATTGTTTTGTCCACAGTACTCATCATGCTCTAACATACTACATATTTTAATTATTTGGTCTGTCTCCTCACATTCCATTTTAAGCTCTATGAGGATGGGAGTTTTATCTGCATCCCGGCACCTAGAACACTTCCTGGTACATAGTGGGCTCTCAATAAATACACGTTGGTTAAGTGGACTCTAATAATTGCAGCCAGGTCTGGGATCTGGTCATCTCTCCATCCATCCCCTCTCAGTTTTATTCTTCACTGCTATGCACATGGCCTTTGACTGGACCCAGAGACCCACAGCAGGAAGACGATAAAGGCATCACCCCTTTCTTCAGGAAACAAATCTATCTTGACTTTTTTCCAGTCTTTATCTATGCCCTAACTCTAACTAGTTTTTCATTACCACGTGTCATTGACTTTAAAGGACTCTTTGGCGTGCAGATGACCTTGTACACACCTGTTTCCTGTTCAGGGGCCAGTGTGGAGATGAAGGATGGTCCTGCTATAAGTTGTCAAGAAATCTCCTTGGCTTGATCCATCCAGACAACCTTTATTCAGAGGGGAGAGACAAATCAGTCAAATCAGTTATTTGACAAGGCGTCAAAGACACTTCAGTTATTTGGCCGAAACAAGATTGTTTCTATCAGTTAGGGTGGTTTTGTTTAGAAACGTGCCTTTCCTCAAAGACTCTATAAAGTACACATATACTTAGTTATTCAAATCCCTAGAGAATGAGCCCAAACGTGCCTCATTTACTTGTCCTGAAACCAGGAACTAGTATTTGTGGATGGACATGGTGCAGAGCTCCTACCCACTTCCCTGTCAGTATTTGTGAGCTTCGGCAGTCAGAGTCAGATAGGTTGCACTTGAGGGTGGATGGGGAACTAATATTTATAGGGTGGCTACACTGGCCAAGGGCTTTATATAAATACAGCTCCTTATTTCTCAGAATAACCCTACGAGACAGGTTTTATCATCACATTTTACCGATGAGAAAACCACAGTGCAGAGAGGTTCACTAATTCTCTATTTGATATGTAGCATCAGAGCTGAGATTTGAACCAGGTACTGACTGATTCCAAGCCCAGGTTTCTTTAGTGTTTCAATCTGTATTCCTAGTCTCATTTTTTCTCGTCTAGGTTACTTCTGTGGCCAGTTGAATAAGAACTGTGTTTAAAATAGTCAAAGGTTCAATAGAAAAAGCAGATTAAATATCCAATCCTTTCCCCTTGCATGATCCTTGGAGTGTATTTGCTCTCCAGCTATGTACATAAGCATTGAGGGGTCAGCCATTCTTAAGTTAATATCCAAGGTCAACCATTACTTATTTAATTCAATCTTAACACTCATCCAACTGCTAAAGAGAGAAATCTACCTTGAACTGTCTTAAGAAATAAAGGAAAAGTGTTGGCCTCCTAAAAAGTCACATGGGTAGCACCAACTTCAGCAATGGTGGAACACAGGTGCTAAAACTATGGCACTGGAAATATGTCTCTCTTTATCATACGTCTCTAATTTCTTTCATATCAGCATCACAATTAGCTACACTTATCTTACCCGAGCAATCAGAAGAAAGAGCTGTTATCTTTCCCAGCATATCCAGGAAAATGCAGGAGCTCAGTCTCACTGGCCTGGCCAAGGCCATGTGCCCAAACTGAATTCACAAAATGGTCAGGATAATGGAACAATCTGCTTAGCCAGACCCAGGGTGTGAAATGGAGTCAGCCCCATTTCCATACAACATGTACTAAAAAATTGGGAAAATGCATTTTCAAAGGCAAATCAGGGTACTATGACCTGAATAATGGCAAATGATTGCTGGACAGGCAAAACAATAAATAACCACCAAACCAACAGTGTGATATAGGATAGCTTGCGTACCCTATATTTATATCAGTTTCCTTATCTGTAAAACAAACATACTGTGTATCTCACAGCATTTGAACAGGATCCAATGATATAATGTTTGAAATTGCTTAGCACAATGCTTGATGCTTTGCAAGGCCTCCAAATAGTCACTGTATTATTTTATATTACAGTGTCCCAGGCCTCATGACTTCTACATGCAATAGCGTTGAATTATTTTACATTACACTGCCCCAGGCCTCATGGCTCTCTTCTCATGCCTTCCTACATGCAACTGTATTGCCGTATTTTCCTCATGCCTCTGGCTCCTTATTTAAATGGTCCGGAATTTGTTAGACAATCTGAATTTTTGATGGCCAGAGGGTCCATGGGAAGCTGGAACTTTCAGAAAGGCTGCTACAAAAGCTGTTGGCAGCCATCATCTTTCAGTGGGGGTTGTGTGTGTGTGATTTGTGTAGAGACGGTATGAGACAGAAGTACACATCTCATTATCCTATTAATCCTCTAACATGTTGCTATTTGGCCATAATCTCCTTTCCCCAAAGACGAAAAGGGAGAGGGAGACAACAACAATACCGCGCATAACAGATTGTGCTTTGATACCCATGAATGATCTGGGGGTAGAATCACTTCATCCACAGGAAATACTTACTCCATAAAATCTGGCCCCAGTAGCAATTAACTGGTTGGGGAATATTTTCGGGGGGAAGGTGAGTCATATTAAATAAACTATGGGAATAAGCTTCTGGGGACAGCTCTTCCCTTCCCTTTCTTCAAATCTGTTCTGTAAATACTTCAGGATAAGTGCTGAGAGCTGACTTTGCCTCCCTGGTGACACATATCATTGTTTCAGAAAACATGGTTTATAAGCAAGTTTCTGTGGAATGCTTTTTTTTTTAAAAAAAGCAGCCAACTTTACTTTTCACTGATGGAACATGAAAATGGCTGAGGAAACAAAGGAACTCCAGGGAGCAGGTAACCATGACAAGGACAATGGACAAGTCGGTCTTCTCATTTTGCTTTTAACGCATTCTTTGTCTGAACACAATTTTTTTTTCCCCATTCCAGGAGAAGGTAGAGGGCAATCAACACTCACTCATTAAACCAGCCTTTGCTCTAGAGTCTAGAGACGTTATCTATGAACAAAATAGACGATGTAACTGCTTTCAAGATCCTATGCTCTAGTCAGGGAGACAGAAAATCAACAAGTAATTAAGCAAGAAAAATATCAGAGAATTAATGTAAGCCAAAAGTTAAGCTAGGTTTGTGTGACAGTGCGTAGATAGCAATGCTGGGGCAGGTGGTTGCAGCAGGTGAGCTGATGCCCTGCTAGATCCTATTGTCAAGCCAGTGCACACATCCTCCAGCTGGAGGATAATCCTGTGGTCAGTGGCTTAAATGTGAGACCTTCTCAGGAAGATTGTCCTTGGCTGGTAGGAGATGCCTTGGAGTCAGCCAGTGATGGATTGATACAGTGGTACAAAAGCCTGGCTCCTTCCTTCAAGGCCAGCCACCTATGAGGAATGATTTACCCTCCAGATCCCCCACGACCATCACAACCCATAGATCAGGCCAAGCTAGACATTACCTAAGATCACATCTCAGACCACGTCCTGGTTCTATTTTTCTCTTCCCCTCCGTGCTGCCCTCACCCTTTTGTAGGTTTTTCCTAAGTATACACTTTAAACAAAGCGTGTGCTCCCAAATCCTTCTCTCAGGCTCTATTTCTAGGAAACACAGCCAAGACAGTGGTCGAGGAAAGTCTCTTTTGAGTTATCATATTGAAGCTGGGAAATGAGTGATGAGAAGTAGCCAAGAATGCAAACATCTGTGGCACAAACTTGACATGCTTAAAGAACCAAGAGAAAATCTTGGGTGGCAGGCACTAGAAAGAGGGAAAGTGGAAACAGAGGAGGTTGGAGAGCCCCCAGAGCTGGGCCCAGATCTTACAGGAGGAAGATCCTGGATTTTAGTCCAAGTGTAATGGGAAGCTATTAGAAAGTTTTGAGCAGTTGTGTGCTCTGACTTACGTTTAAAAAATTCCTCCAGGGATCCCACATGCCGCGGAGCGGCTGGGCTTGTGAGCCATGGCCGCTGAGCCTGCGCGTCCGGAGCCTGTGCTTCGCAACGGGAGAGGCCACAACAGAGGGAGGCCCGCATACCACAAAAAAAAAAAAAAAAAAAAAAAAATTCCTCCAGAGAACAGAAAATCCTGGGGTCAGAATAGAAGCAGGGAGATCAGGTAGGAGACTACAGAGATGACGTTGGTTGGACTAGCAACTGTTGTGTGCCTGTTATGTGTTAGACAGTTTACCTATACTGTATAAGTTCTACTAACAACTCCACAAGGTGGGTATTATTCTACCCATTTTAGAGATAAGGAAAGCAAGATAGATTGTTCATATAGCTACTGTGAGATCCCCCAGCTATTAAGTAGTATATCTGCTATTTAAACTAGACCATTTGGTTCCAAAACTGATGTTTTTATTACTATACTACCCTCCTCATCTGACTTCCTGGTGTACAGTTTTCTTTGAAAATAGCTCAATCACTCTGGCTTGCCATGTTCGGGTCATCAGAGGTGCTGAAGCCTCTCTGTCCCACTGGGGATATGAGTTCGTGCTGAAGCATCAGTCTGTGGGGCCCCTGAAAGACTGGTTGCCATTCTTCAAACACATCTGTTTGTAATTACGAGGTGCCCTTACACTTCCCCATTTCGTCAACATAATTACTCTCAATTATATGAACACTCCACCCTGACCAGCCCAGGGATCCACACCCCTGCCAACTACAATGGTTGATTTCCAAAGCCCCTGCCACTCCAGGCCAAACATATGGACCCTCTTCTCAGTTTTAAGCACAAGAGGGTTCAGGTCCAAATACAGTATGAATAGTAGCTACTTCTTGCTCTGTCTGTATCACTATGGCAATGCAAGAGATGGTAAAATTACTTAGGGCCATCTTTGAAATTTGCAATGACTTTGCCAACTAGAGGGAAATTTTTAACGGGCATTTAATTTGAAAGTGGTTCTCTTGCCACAAAAAGCCACGGCAATCCAAAATCTCCTCCTCCCAAAATGATGCAGAGAGAAAAAGAGAAACCAAATCTGTTTCAAATAATCAATTTAGAATTAAGGCAGAGGGGATGTACCCAAATTCAAGAAGTGCACAGTTCTGAAGAATAGCAAAATAGGAGCAGCAGCAGTGAGAGTTTTTTACGTGGCTGATGAAGATTCTAGATTAAAATCCAAACTTTGAGAAAGGGCGGTTGAAAAGTTTTCTGTAGTTAGTGTAAAGCCCTGAAGTAAATATGAGATGAGTCCAAAGTGCACTAAAATATGGAAGAAAAAACAGAGAATTATCACTTACTTTGCTTCCTCTTGCCACGCAGGTTTAAAGGTGTTTTACCTTAATGATGACATTTAATCTTTATACCAATACTATTAGGGCGATTACTGTTATTCTTGTTCTCTAATGGAGGAAATGGACTCAGAAAGCTTTACAACTAGCCAGAGGCTATAGACTTCATAAATGGCACAGAAGTCATCTGAGCTCTGGTCCCGGTGGTTTCAAAAGCTACAGTATCTTTTTAATCTGCAATAGTGAAAATGGAAATGTGAGTGAACTAGGGAGAAGCAGAGAAGAGGAAGACAACATCACTAAGGAAGAGAGATGTCCTTTGGAGATACTTGACCAAGAAGATCAAGCAGCTCTTCAATTTGGTGTTGAGGGAATGATCAGAGATGATACAGAATCCCAAAGCATACTAATTATAGCTTGATGAGTATGTATGTGTGTGTGCACCCAAAATAGCTATGTATAATTGCCTATCATTCACTGCATAGTATATATGGTTCAGTTGCTCTCAATATTCCTCTTTGACCCTAGTAATACTGAAGAATCATTGAAGTCTTTGGGACCCATGTACCATGCAGCTTGCAGAGCAGGTGACCACGCCCTATCATAAGACAGAGCTTAAGCAAATTCCATCTCCACTGGAGTAAGGCAGAGCTTAATCCTGTCCTGCTCAGAGGAGGCTCAGTCATTGTCCTGATTCTAATTCCAGACCTGTAGAGATCACCTGACGTTAAATCCACATGCAGGGCAGCGCTGCTGATAGGAGTCTTTCCAAAGAATTCCTTTCCCACGAGTGTCTAATTGGGTCCCTGTGACAGAGATATGAAGATATATAGAGTAACAACAACCACCAACTCCCGAATCTCACGTCAGAGACTGTTGTAAGCACTGTGCCATGTATCATCAATGACAACCCTGTAAGGCAAGTATAATTAAAATCCCCACTTTACAGGTGAGAAAAGTGAGGCTTAAGAAAAACAAAGAGAAATAACGCCTTGCCATGGCCACGCTATAGGTCATTTGGCACCCTAATCAGTACCCTTAGCATGTTGTGTCTCTCTCAAGGCTAAGTGCAGATTAGAGCCCCAGGCAGGGGGAAGGAGGCCTCATCTGTCTTGGGTACTGGGAAGAACAGAACAAAAGAATTGGAAGGTAAGGGGCATGCCACCGTGTGCCAGGAACCCTGGGAGGATATATATAGATGCTTTATGATTGAACCCTCACCACAATCATGCTGGCAGGTTACTTTCATTGCTCACACTGTGCATGTATGTAAATATAAGCTTGAGGCTGTGTGTTCCCCAAGGATATTCATTCATTCATTCATTCATTCAACAGCCCTTCACTGGACATCTACAGGGGATCATGTCCTGTTCTGGAAGCTGGAGTGAATAAAATAAGTGACATTACAGCTCAGGGAGGGGGCTGCACACTAATCAGACAGTCACAAGGATGGATACATGGTTACAGTGTCACAAGTAAGTGCTCGCCATGGTGCTCTCAGAGGGAGTGTATGTCTCCTCAGGGGGTCAGAGGGAGCTCCCCAAAGGAAGGGATGGCTGAGCTGAGGTCTAAAGGATGCACAGGTGGTGAAGGGGAGAGGGAGGATGGTTTTAAGCAGATAGAAAAGCAAGTATGAAGACCCTGTGGAAGGAGAGAGTGTGACCCATTTGAGGAGCTGAAAGAGAAGAGAGGGGGAGCCACAGGGCCATGTGAGGCCACGGAGTTTGTGTGGAAGCCAGGCTTGGCCGAGCCGCGTGAGACCACAGAGTTGGTGATGGCTCGACTCGCAGCTACGCCCAGCCCTTGTTGTTTGCTCTGTCACAAACAGAGCCTCTTACAGGATGGGGAACAGGTGTACAAGGAACTGGAATCTTAAATGGTACACTGTCCAGTGGCTCCAGACATTATAGCCTGTCTTACCTCTCATAGGACGGAGACCTTACCAGCAAAGGCCACGTAGCACTTATTTAGGAAACCTATATTCACTAACCTGGCAGCGAGGTCTTTCCCGGTCGTTCCGGTTTCAGGATAATCTACTCTATGGAACTCAATCTTCATAAGTCTGGGTCCCTGATACAAGAATTCCTACCCACCCAACTCTGTTCAATACTCGAGTTTGGATAGCAGACAATTTGGATAGTGAGGGATACATGGACTTGGTGGGATTCCACAATGCTCTCTGAATGCCTGGCCACTCTGTGGTGCCACCTCTCTGTTCACCTGAGTCTCTGCTGAGCTCAGATCTCATCAGTGACTTGCCTGGATCTCATGTAGACCATAGTAACGCGTTGTCAGCTATCTTTACAATGGGAACAGTCTGGCTGCCCACCTGTATGAATGCCGGACACCAGCTGCCACCCATCTGCCAATTGTCTGCCTACCCTCTACCTGAATGTCCACTCTGGATGCTTGGGTCCATCTCAGCTTTTTGCCGGGACCACTTGCCTGCCATCTGTTCTCCCCTCCCTGGAACAGATGACTCTCTTTTGCGCTTATCTCTGCATATTTGTGTTGGGTTCTGACCTCAGCAATCACACTCCCTCTGAGTCCTCGAGGCTTGGAACCTTCACATCCAGGCCATCCAGGCCCTAAGTAAAGCCAGCTGAGTTTCAGCAGGCCAGGCCTTTGCAGACAGGGACTGGATTTGTCTCACTGCTCTAACCCTGGATTGTTGCTTTATCCGTGGTAGAGTGCAAGCTTCTACTGATCTCCACCATATATTCCCAATGCAATGCATTTGTACCTTTGCCTCATTTCTTACTTTGCTTTCCTGCTCTCCATACTTTTCTGGGGTCTGAAATTCCTGCTTTCTAGGGGGAATCCTTGTCCCCTTAAATCCAGTCTCTGCCAGAGGTTTTCTGCCGAACTGAATGAACTGCCTTGAGCCACAGACCACCTCCTACCACACTGTGAGGGACAAGCATGCCCTTTGGAAACTTTGTCTTACTAACTTACAAAAGTTGATGGATGGATGGATGGATGGATGGATGGATGGAAGAACTGATGGTGCCTGGCTCAAGGGATGAAGGACTCTTCAGCATGGCCTGACAGGTGATATGAGTTGGCAAACATCCATCTGGTGCTTAAGTAGACATTAATCTCACCCACATCCAAGTGCAGCTGAAAGGCTCAGGGACACAGTGGCTATTGGGAGCAGCCCTGGGAGGCAAGAGGTGCGTTTTCTGCTAAATGTAGACTCAGTCCCCGACTCACTGGGGATCAAGGTCAAATTGCTTCACCTCACATGGTCTTGTTAACTCAGACAGAAAACTGGGTTAGAAGCAAATCACATACATGGAGAAGAGCTGCAGCTACCCAGGGCCACTTTTACAGCGTAGCGGGGTCTCTGAGGAAGGAAGAACGGTGAAGGTGGGTGCGTAGACAGGAACGAGGAAGGGATGCAGGCTCCCAGGGGAGTGGAAATCCCCACTAGCATCAGGAACATCATGCTGGAAAACCTTTTTTCGTTTCCTACCACAAGTAGTTGCCAAAAGTCCCCGCCTTCTGTCAGACCACAGTGAGGATGGCTGCCTAGACTTGGGTTGGGCCTCTGTGGGTTGCAGAAACAGAGTGGGCATTTGGGAATGAGCATTGCTCTGGGGATGAAAGCTAGTCAGCACATGGCTGGTCAATGAGAGCAAAAGAAACAGCTATACTGCGTCCTGTCCCACCACCCTCCTCTTACAACTCAGCTCCAGCTAGAAGCTTTGGTTCCCTGGCTTCTGCTGGAGTGGCTCTGGCCTTCTCAGGTTAAATTATGATCAGCACTGATTCTGTCCCACAGATCTCAGAGCCAGACAAGTAACTGTGTGCTCTGGCTGTACCTCAGCACCCTTGCCCACTCCTCCCACATTCACTTCTGCCCAAGGGTTCTGCTGGCCCATGTCTGAGAGGAACAACCACCAAAACTTCCTGTAGGAAGCCAATGCACTGCAGGATATTTTCATGAGGAGAATTTATCAAACCCCACTGTATGAAGATCATGATGGAAGAGGCTGAGTTAGGTGTGTTCACTCTCTGCCCCTCCAGCAAAGCGCAGCCTCTGGAAAAAGAGGTAAATTGGTATGCTCCCTTCACTACAGAAAATGAAAATTTTCTGCTGGGTACCCAGACCCGGACAGAAAACCACTGATCATCCTGAACAAACATCCTTCAATAAATCTTTATCTCTTCTGAAGATAACTGGAAGGACAGTGACTTCTAAGTTTACTCTCTTTCAGTAGTCACCTCCCTTTCACTCCTCTGGGTATATTTGTTTTCAAAGCCAAAATGTACTACGTGGTCCCATCCATCAAGGTGAAGGAACCTCAAATGATTTCCTATTTTAACTCCAATGTGTTGAGCTTGAGAATTCTCTTAATCCACTGGCTTTGCAAGGTGCTTGGCCTTTTCCATCACAGCTAAGCATATCATGTTGCCTAATTCCTCAGGAAGGCTGTACCCACACTACTAACCCCATTGCTCTGTTTGGAGTTAAGACTTCCTCTCTTTTAATGAGCGTATTCATTTGTTCATTTCACATGCAACTTATCATATGCTTATCACTGTGCCAGGATGCCCAATTGTTAAAGTAGATATGATGACAGATTTGCACATGCCTGAGCTCTCTGGATCCCAGCTTGCTTATTAGTGCCCCCTGAGGTGTGCAGCTGAAGCAAAGAAAATCATGTTGGTGGACCACATTCATAACCAAACCTATACATTCTCGGTTCCAAAAGTCATTTAAAACATTGAAAACCTTAAACTTGGTTTAAGGTTAAACCAAGTTTAACTTAAATTTTTAACTTAAATTTTTGATTTTCAGGACTCTTAATTAGCTGTGTAGCTGGTACATCAATATCTTAAGACCCATATTCATTAAAAAAAACTAGGTTATTATAATGTATAACTTCTAATAAAACCTTCCAACTATAGTAATGCAAATCATAGCAACCCTGAAAGCTCTATGAATCAATGCCATCACCTCACACCCAGCTGTGGAAGTTACTTGCTATTCACATAATAACCTTTAAATAGAAGAGTGTGTTCTTAAGCATACTGGGCCTCAACAAGGGGCCCACCCACATGACGAAGAGGCCTGGCCTCTGTGTTGCACTGTTACGTGAAAATATAATGGAAAGAATTTTTAATGTGGCAGAAATGAATGTCAACTCTTACAAGAAGATTTCACAAGCATCTATAGAGTTCGAAGATCATCGACACAATGCAGATGGTTCTTTTATGCAAGTGTATGAAATACAAAAAATGATGGCTCCTCTGAACAGAGGAAGTTGTCAGATCTCACTAGGAAGGCTGTTTGAATAAATTTTAAAATAATAAGAATGAGGAACCAAATTACTTTTACAGTGGAGTAATCTGGAAAACCCCTTGTTTACCGAGTGATCAGTGCTAACCTCACCAATAAGGGCATAAATTGGCATCATGTGCCTCCTGGTTTGATGTGCTGAATAGAGCAGAATATTGCTTTTATAGTAGTTGTACCAAAAATGTATAGCTTGAATCTAATCCCAAGATAAATGCAAATTGAGGGATAGTCTAAAAAAAAAAAAACAGTTTGATTCTTCAAAAACATCAAAACCATAAAAAAGAAGGAAGAGGGGAGAAATCATTTCCCATTAAAGCCATGACCCTAGATTAGCACTTGGATATAGATTAAAGATCTACTGATCAATCTATTTAATCTATTTATCCATACATAATTTTCCCTCTATATCTGTGTGTGTATATCTGAAGAGAAGAAGGACATTCTTTCACATAACTATCACACAGTTATCAATTTCTGGAAAATTTAACACTGATAAAATAAAATAAAAATATTATCTAGCTCTCTGACCATATTCAAATTTGCCGATTGTCCCAATAATGCCCTTTAGAGTAGGGGTTTGCAAACTACAGCCCACCCACCATCTGTTTTCATACGTAAAGTTTTATAGGACCAAAACCATGCCCCCTTTGTTTACATGTTGTCTGTGGCTGCTTTCGCATTACAACCACAGACTTGAGTAGATGCAACAGAGACCATATGGTCCATAAAGCCTAAAACATTTATTATCTGGCTCTTTACAGAAATAGTTTGCCAACTCCTGCTTTAGAGCTATTTTATTCCAGTCTCATCCAGGGTAATATATTGTACTCAGCTGTCAGGTCCTTAACATCTCTTTTAACCTGAATTAGCTCCTAACCCTTTCTTTGTGTTTCTTAACCTTGGCATTTTTTTAAGACTACAGGTCTGTTTTGTAGAATTTCACTCAACTTGGGTTTCTCTGATGTTTCCTCATGATGAGATTCAGGTTATGCATTTCTGGCAAGTATAGATTGATGTTGCATCCTTTTCAATACCTCATATCGAGAGACATATGAGTTTATTTTTTTTCCAGTTTCATTGAGAAATAATTGATATATATTACTGTATATGTTTAAGGCATAAAATATGAAGGTCTGATTTACATATATTGTGAAATGATTATCAAAATAGGTTCAGATAACATCTATCTTCAATACAATAAAAAGAAAAGAAAGAAAAGAAAAAAAATTCTCCTTGTGATGAGAACTCTTAAAATGGTTTTATCCCAATATTGATGATGGTAGCTTTGGTCAGCTGGCTAAGGTGGTGTCCTCCAGAAGAAAAAATATTTTATTTTGCTCTAAAGGACATTATCTGGAAGATTAGTAACATTCAAATACAGGTTGTATATTTGGTAACAGAAATTTTGGCATATTATATTTCCATTATTTGATCATTGTGGTGTGGTTATATTAAAAAAGTCCTTGTTCTTAGGAAATTTGTACTAAAGTATTTAGGGATGCAGGGTCATAATAACTACCACATATCAAATGATTTGGCACACACACACACACACACACACACACACACACACACACGATGTAAATTTGGAAAATCTTACCATTTCGCCAATCTAGGTAAATAGTATGTGGGTGTCCATTGTATTATTCTTACAACTTTTGGGTAGGTTTAATTTTTTTTTAAATAGGAGGTTAAAATAATGATGGATCTATATTACCTGGCACGTAAGACAGAACAGAGTGTCAGGAGGACAGTGAAGAAGTGAGATTGAGAATGAAGAACATCTTTCCCTCTGTACTTGGGGGAGCAATTGTGTAGACTCCAGTGGATAATAAAGGGAGCTCCCAGAGGGGAGATCCCAGGCCATTGTCACATTCCCAGCCATAGCATTTGCCCACCAACTGGATAAAATCGATTTTTATTTAATTGTATAGAATGCTTCAGCACAGTTTTGATTTACCCATGAAAGCTACAACTTCCAAATCACTTAGAGGAAAAAAAAAATCAAGAAGGAAGGAAAAAGGAAAAAGAAAGATGACAGTAAGGAATTGTAAGAGATTTGTAGTAAGCCAAAATATATCAGTTATAAAAATAATGCAAGTGATTAAAGAGCAATCTCTTGGGTAGGGTCAAAACACAAGAGCAAACTAGAAGATGAGTTATTTACAAACAGATAAGCAAGCCTGAAACAAAAATCACAGAAGGGAGAGTAGAAAAGTGTTTGCCAGGGGCTGGGGGGTGGGGGACATAGGGAAAGGTTAGTAAAGGAGTACTAACTTTCTGTTATCAAATGAATAAGGTCTGAGGATCTAATGTATAACATGGTGACTATAGTTGAAAATACAGTATTGTGTAATGAAAACTTGTTAAGAGAGTAAAACTTAAATGTTCTCACTTAAAAAAAAAAAGTAAATATATATGGTGTTAAATGTGTTAATGAAATTGATGGGGGGAATTCTTTCACAATGTGTGTGTGTGTGTGTGTGTGTGTGTGTGTATTTATAGATATATACATAATTATCATGTTGCACACTTTAAATACCTTACAATTTTATTTGTCATTTGTACCTCAAAAAAGCTGGGAAAAGAAACGCAGAAGGGAAGAGCAACTACAGATTAGACAAATGCAAATGCAGAAAGCAGATGTAGCAAAATTAATAACAGACAAGATAAAATGGGAGGGCAAAAGCATAAACAGATACCAAGAGAGTTATTTTATATTTTAAAATAATCCACAAGGAAGACATACATTCATGAAATTAATAATAAAACATTGAAAAATATAAAGGAAAAACTGTTAGAAACCCAAGGAGAATTTGACAGTACCATAATTATAGTGAAAGTCCAAAACACAAATTTCAGTCTTTGACACACTAAGAAGACAAAATTTTAAAAAATGGTATGGAGAACTTCATTAATTAATGTTTCACTAATACATATATATCAAATATATAACTATAGAAAATACTTATAAAAAGCATACTTTTTTGATGCCAATGTAACATTTATACCGAGAGACCATATCCAATAATAAAAAAGAGAGAGAATCTCACTGATCGCAAGAGCAGAAATTCTATTAAGTCGCAACTGATTAATTATAATGTAAACAAACCAAATACTTAATACTAAATAACTTTTGACAAAATACGGACTTAGTAATTATAATTATAAAAACAATGTATTTAAAAATAAATAACAAAGAGTTAAGCAAAAAGCTCCAAATATTTATTTATTTATTTATTTTTGTATATTTGTTTTAATTAAGGATATGGAAAACCTTTCTTTGTGAAACTGATGTCAGAAAAGACCACCTCTATGATCATAAAAACTTTATCAAGTGAACAACTGTGTAAATTGTTTTCATTATCTTTCATAGCCTTTAATTAATAGGCATAACATATTTTAAATGTAGGATAAAAATTTTTCAAAATAAATTTTAATATTTAGTGCAAGATAATAGGATCTTTAACAACAATAGTTATATTTGTATTGTGAAATATTTAATTCTTCCAGGAAAAAAATGCAGAAAATATATATGTGCCTTTTTAAGAATAAACCCACCACTGTACTCAATACCAAAATTATAAAATAGATTAAATGACTTGGAAGACCCCTCCCCTATTCCAGTTTCCTTCAGGCCCTAAGTATTCCACTATACCATTCAGTTCATTAATTCTTTTTTTTTTTTTAACATCTTTACTGGAGTACAATTGCTTTACAATGGTGTGTTAGTTTCTGCTCTATAACAAAGTGAATCAGTTATACATATACATATGTCCCCATATCTCTTCCCTCTTGCATCTCATATCACTATGAATATGTGTGGGTATAATCATAAATAAAATATTTCAAAACGTTTAAAATGATATACTATAGACATGTAAGTGTTAATCCCAATAAAGCAACAAGTCAAAGGAATTTAAAAATTTTGGAAATCCTAATATGTAATTACTTTAATAGAGAAAATAAAGGTCAATATGATTATCAGAAAGATAAGCAGAAAAGGTATTTGATGAAGATTTTCATCAAATAAACTATTTTAATGTAGACCATTAGGAAGATAAGAATAAGCCCTCAGGGACTTCCCTGGTGGTCCAGTGGTTAAGAATCCGCCTTCCAATGCAGGGGACACAGGTTCAATCCCTGGTCAGGGAACTAAGATCCCACATGCCTAGGGGCAACTAAGCTAATGCGCTGCACCTAGAGAGCCCAAGCACCACAACTAGAGAGAAGTACACGTGCCGCAACAAAGCTCCTGAGTGCCACAACTAAGACCCGATGCAGCCAATAAAGTAAATAAATAAATAAATATTTTTAAGAAAGAATAAGCCCTCTGTTTGAAGTCAACAGCCATCATTATGTTAAAGGGACATACTAGTGACACCACCACTACAGCCCCAAACGGTCTCAGGGGCATTGCTGTTATTTAGCATTGCTAAGGTCAGTGCAAGAAGCCAAGAGAAATAAATATGACAAACATACCTATAGGAAAATGGAAGAGGTGACTGATTACTTGGCAAATCAAAAGAATTTATTCAACAAATTTAGAAAGAGTGAAATAATCTAAGGAAGCTAGTTTACATACAGTCATGTTTAAAGATTTAACCTACCATTCAGAAGTAACCATTTGGAAAAGATTTTAAAAAAAAACCTCCCTTTCCAGTATCATATGTATTATAAAAATTTAGTAAGTAATCTGCAGAATTCTTTTGAGCAAAGCCATAATTTTCACTGAAGGAAATAAACACTTTATATGCATTATATAATGTAATCCTCATAACTAGACTATGAGGTAGACATAATTATCTTCATTTTGCAGACAAGAATACTGTGATTCAGTAACTTGCCCAAATTCACAGACTTGAACTCTCATATATTACATTTTATTTAGGGATCATAAAATAATATAAAATATGCAGTAAAATAAGAAAAGACGACAATAGGCAATCAACAAAAGCCCAAGACATTCAACAAAGCATCTGAATAATACATATGATATTTTTTAGTCACTGGAAGAAAAGATTAAAAGAAAAATTAAGCAATTGGTACACCACTGCAGAAAAGTATAATTTAGATGCTCACGCCATGATACACACCAAAAATTTTCTGATGGATTATGAGTTAAGTGATAAATAAAAACATGAATACAACTAAACAATGGCAAATATACGTTAAATATCAAGCTGGGGAAACCCTCTAAGAATAACATCAAAGGCAAATGATGAATATCCTTAATAGATTTTACTAAATAAAAATAGAAAAGATGTATACAAAGAAACTCACTATAAATCATAATAGAAGTAAGCAGAAAAGTGAAGACAGTGTATAATACAGGCTAAGAGTCTATGTTTTTAATCTTAAAATTAAAAAAACTCCTATAAATTAATAAGTAAAAGTCTAATACGAAATAATCAAACTAACCTACTTTTAGGTATATACGCCAGGTAAAAACTAGAAACGTGTGCTTAGGTAAGTTTGTTCTGTGAAATACTGTTTATAAACTCCAAAATCGGGGGAGTGGAGATTAAACATCTAAAAGTATCTGTACTTTAAATTATGGTACACAATGTTATACGACACATTAAGAATACTATCACATTTTCTATATTACACATAATGTACAAAATGCGATGTGTATATTAATGGAAATATACGATTACTAGTATATTATTACTAGCATATTCTTCATGTGATGGTGCTCACAATTTAATTCTACATTTTTTAAAATTATGAAACGTCACATTCAGTATGTTTTCATCTTTGTATCTTCCCCTTGGCCATTTCTTTTTTTTTTTTTGTGGTATGCGGGCCTCCCTCTGTTGTGGCCTCTCCCGTCGCGGAGCACAGGCTCCGGACGCGCAGGCTCAGCGGCCATGGCTCACGGGCCCAGCCGCTCCGCGGCATGTGGGATCCTCCCAGACCGGGGTGCGAACCCGGTTCTCCTGCATCGGCAGGCGGACGCGCAACCACTGCGCCACCAGGGAAGCCCTCATCTTTGTATGTTTTCATCTTTGTGGGGAAAGCATCCTTGTAAGAAAGATTTCAGAAGGATTTGCACCAAAATTATATCAGCAATTTATTTGGAGACATGGGTAAAATTTCATTTTTTCTTATGTCTTTGGTGTTTACAATTACATTTTAATGTGCCCCATGATCTTCCACTCACCCTCTAGTCATGGCCTCCCTACTAGGTGCCAGGCATTATGGAAGCTGATGATACAGTGCTTAGCAAAACAGGTGCCCTCTGTCCATCTCAGGCGGGGTAGCCAGGAAACAGATGAACTAACCAGTTGGTAAGGCCATTAGTTACAAATGCATACAGAAGCTCTAAAGGTACATGTAAGGAGTAACGGGGTACTCCTTCCAATAAAGTAATTTCTCTGAGCAGGCAATAGTAGAAATGGAACCTGGAAGATGAGGTTAAATTAAAGTATTGAGGGAAAGGTGTGGAGACCACGGGAACAGCAGGTATCAAGCCTCAGGAGACAGTGGTTGGTGGTATTACAAGAAGGGAAAGGAGACAGCGGCGGCTGAGTGGTATGAGAAGTGGTGGGAGACTTAGGCCAGGACAAAGAGTTTCGTTTTTATTCTAATTTGACACAAGCCTTTGGAGGTAACACAGCATCTGGTTCACCCTGGAGGCAGACAGGGTGGAGGGACGGGCACGGCTGTGTTGGCTGGGAGGCTATGACAGTGGTCCAGGGTGAGGAGGGCTTTGGGCAACATTATGTGCAGCGTCAGCCAGCAAAGTAAAGAAGACGTGATCATAGGTAATGCGATCCTGACTGCGGGAGACAAGAGTAAAGATTCTGGGGTAAGAGACCATTCCGTTACTGCAGTTATCCAGGCCAAGACTTCGGAGCCATCCTTCCTTGTTCGCCAACTCCTCTCTTTATACCACTCATCCAATCAATAAGCAGATCCAGTTTGCTTTACCTTCAGGATGTCCCCAGAATCCAATTCCTTACCTCCTGCACAACGACCACCCACATCCTGTAGTCTCCCAGTTGCTCTTCCCTTTCCTGTCCTTTCCTCCTTTCAATCTGCTTCATCTCCATATAGCAGCCTACACAGTCCTTTTCAATCTGCTTCATCTCCATATAGCAGCCTACACAGTCCTTTGAAAACCTAAGTCAGGTCATGTTACTTCTTTGCTTACTATCCTCCAGTGGTTTTTCATCTTATTGACAATAAAACCCAAACACCTTGCGTTTGTCCACATGCCTCCTATACTCCTCTCTGACACCATGGCATCCTTGTCTCTCACAACTCCCCTCCTGTAGCCACACCGGTCCCTCGCCGTCCCCTCCCTCTCCCTGAAAGAGCTTGCAGTGCTCTTTCACCGGGTATCTGTAAGACTCCTTTCCTCACTTTTTTCAGGTCTCTGTTTAACAGGGAGGCCATCCTGGATACCTTATATGAAACTGCCCTCTGCCATTGTTTAGGTCAACTCCATGAGGGCAGGGAGCTCTCTTGGGTTCGTGGCTGTATTTTCAGTGTCCAGGACGTTACCTGTCCTGAGGCAGTTCTCCTTAAATGGTGGGGGAGTAGATGAGTTCATTCAAAACATTTACTAAGAACAGGTTAGGAATGAGAAACCACACAGATGCTGAGGAAGCCACTATGTACTAAGAAAACATCACAGTCTAGAGGAGGAGGTAAGTGGAAGAAAAGGGCTGGGGAGTGGGCAGGTGTTGGTGGTCAGCTCCGTGAATGCCTACGTCATGCTGAGTGGCATCTCACTAGCCCTTGCAGCTCCATGATGTGGGCACACGCCCTTCATCCTGAAGAGGGAGATGGAGAACCATGGTAGGGTTTCCTTCAAGTGCTGATATGATCAGTTTTGTATCTTAGAAAAATGTCTCTAAGTGCTTCATGGAGCTGGGAGACAGGGGGCTGCTGTGATAGGCCCTATGAGAAAAGACCCTTGTTTGACCTAAGACAATAGATCTGTGGGGATGGAGAGAAAGAAATGGCTTGGAGAGAAAGGTGGAGGCAGAACCCTAGCCTTCAGTCATGCAAAACAATAAATCAGGCATAATCTTGAGAGGCAGATAGAATTTCCAGAAGCCATCTCACTTCATCTGCTAGAGTTGTTTCTTTTTATCCCTTTCAATAAAGGCAATTAGAAATACTTTCAAACTGTCTTCCTCATCAAAATCGAGGCTGTCCTGTGCACACTCAGGAGAAATTGATGTCACTATAACCATTCAACCCTATAGTCAGTCACCTGCTCACACTGCTCAGTGAGTGATAAACACTAAAGTGAGGACCCTGGCCCAGGTCTACATGGCCCAGTACTGCTGCCACAGAGAATGAAACAGACACTTTGGGGGAAGTAGACACATTGGTGGGTATGGTGCCAAGTTTATTAAAGCTTTATCCTGGCATTACTAAAATCTAAACCTGTTGTCAGACTCAGTGGAGATGCCTCTTCTCCTATAGCATCACCATCACTTTTTGACATTGTAGGCACCCACGTGCAGCCAGACCCCTGATCCCCAGGGATCCTGTTTAACTCCAAATCCAAGACTGCTTGCCTTGGCTTCTCTGCCCAGAGAAAGTGTCTAGGTTAGAGGGACTTCGGCTCTCACATAGAAGGCTAGAGTTTGGGCAAATCTAGCACTAGAGCAACAACTACATGAAGTGGAAACATTGCAAAGTTTGAGAAGAATTTTTTTTTTTTTCAGTCCGGGGATTGGTGGTAGATCCCAGGGTATTTAGTTTAAATATATATATATATAAAACCCTGTGTTGAGGCTAACTCAGCAGTGAAGAGAGAAACAAACAAACATCAGGGGAGCAGAGAGACACAAAATCTACATAGAACCAGGGAAAGTGCTATATGCCCTGTAAGGGTAATGCCACTTTCTTAGACCCCAATGTGGCTTTGGACAAGACTGGGTTAAGCTGGGCAGGAGGTCCACTGCCTCAATATCTTTATTGTGGATTTCACTGGAAAGGGATCAGGCCTCTGCAACTAGGCTAGCTGGGGCACTGGCAGAACGGAGCAGTCACAAGATAAAAAGTACCTCAGTAAGGTGGGCTCTACGTGACAGGTTCCCTGGCAGGTGGGCATCTGATGGTACAATGTCAGTACCCAGCATGCAAAAACTGTCACCACCGTGCATTTATTCATGCAACAAACCCCTCATGTGCATTCACTGCTGGGCAAGAAATGTGGGAAAGTGCCATCCTTCTCCTTTTTCAGCTTCCCATCTAAAAAAGGGCATGACACAGCTATCCAAGCAGTCCTCCAGAAGATGCCATTGTTCAGACCAAAGACCCCAGAGACCCCTTTACTGAGCCTTCCCCACCCCTCTCTTGAGATGTGTGAAACAGTTTTCCATGACCAGCTACTGGGAGTTACGATGCTGTTCTGATTTGATGATGGGGGCTCAGCGCCCTGCTTATCTACGCTTTATTTTCTTGCTTTTGAATTTGCAGGTCATAATAAGGCATTGCATGTCCACAGACCAGCCAGAAGAATTAATTAAGGAGAGCCTTTTAATGTAAAAAGCAGCTTACTGAGATAATGGAAAAGGCCTTGGTAAGACTTGGCTTAATTGGAATTTCAAGCAATTCCTCGCTTGTTGTACCAGGGATTTTTACTGTTATAGACAGGATGAGCAAGCTGTTTATAGAGCTTATGGGCAGAAATGGACTCAGAGGTTTTGGCAGAGATGGATTTGGTTCAAACAATCAGGGCTGCCTCAGAAAACAGCAAGCGGGGAGCATGGACTTGTTCTCTTGTCACTGCATGGACATGTAAGGCTTTTAAGCCTCTGTTGTCTCAGATAACCCAGAAACCAAGAGGTGAACTGGAGGGTCAAGTTCCAGTGCATCACACTTGCTGCCCATTCCTAGATATAAATACGAAATGAAGCAAAGAGGGACGAACTGCAAAGCACGGGCTTTGGAGTTTGAAATGTATGTTCATGCCCCAATTCTACCACGTACTTCCTGATACAGCCGAACGATAATTCCCGCTCCCAGGAGCAGTGCGCATGTTAATTGTTAACAGAACGTGTTAAATGCACAGTGCTCTACTGTGATGGGTAGTATTCTCTGGGTAGGACACATCAGTGGGCAAGATAAAGGTACTTAAAGAGGTTTACAGTGTATTGTAGATGGCCAACAAATTATATTAGCTGGGATGAAGCCTTTTCTATTTGAATCACTAACTAAGCATTAATGAGCAACCGAAAGATAAAGCCAGTTGAAATGACTGCCTTTAAAGGATATGGCAGGGTTTCAGGAAAGAGGACAGTGGTTCTGTCTTTTTGTGGGCTAAAGTGTGCAGGGGCAACAGAAGATGACTGAGGATTAGTCTGACTGCCCCACAGTGCAGCTCTTTGCCTTTTTCCCTGAGTCCAGACGCTACTCATCATAAACATCTGTGCCTGCAAATTTTTTTTTTTTTTTTTTTTTTTTGCGGTACGCGGGCCTCTCACTGTCGTGGCCTCTCCCGTCGCGGAGCACAGGCTCCGGACGCGCAGGCTCAGCGGCCATGGCTCACGGGCCCAGCCGCTCCGCGGCACGTGGGATCTTCCCGGACCGGGGCACGAACCCGTGTCCCCCGCATCGGCAGGCGGACTCTCAACCACTGCGCCACCAGGGGAGCCCTGTGCCTGCAATTTAATGGGACCATCTGAAGGGCTGTTTGTCTGGAAATTAGCCTGATTCACATCTGAATTACCAATGATTACCAATGATTAGTTGATTATGTCTTGACTTGAGCTCCAATTGCTATTAAGTGCTATATGTCACCTTAAAATATATTCCACTGAAGACTATTTCCATTTGCTTCTTGTATTGAGGCTAGGCTGAGATTCTCTTAGCACACCTAAGGGACAGCTTTGGGGAACAAACACATGGTCTCTTGTAACATTCAGTCCACTTACTAGGTCAGGGAGTGCAAAGAATAATTCCTTGGTTCCAAGATAAGGATGGGAACTCTTTCAGGGTGTCAATTTCCCCAGTAGAAACACTATCTCTGCTTTAGTGATAACAAAGAGAAGAAAACTGAATCCAGGGCATTGTTCCGAAGCTTTTTCCAAGTAGCATATATATATATGACTTTGAAAGTAAGCAGCCTTAAATAAGTAAGACCTTAGAGTCAAGAAAGAAACCAGAAGAATATGCATTTACTGGAATAATAACCTTCTAAATATAGCAACACAAAGCTTCCCCAATGCAGCAGAAAATTCCAGGATGAGTTTTGCAGAAGAGGCTGGATTATAGCATTTTATATGAAGGAAAAATGGACCCATATCCATTACTCCCCTCAATGTTTCTTGTACCAATGCCTGATATGAGTATGTTACTCTGAAGAGCTTTCATGTTTGCCCTCCAGTTTTATCTACACATCAACCCTAATGGGTATCTATTTTACTTCCATTTACATGTTAGGCTACCAGGGCTGAGAAAAGGGAAGTGATTTTCCCAGGTTCACACAGCCATAAGGAGTGCAGTTGAGATGTGGAACACAGGCTCTTTCCTCCAATGACTGAGTTTTTTATTCCACGGTTTCTGGAATACTGTTTTGCTTCCATTTTTGCAATTCTCCAGAGCACTTTCCTGGAGGTTCTACCCTAAAACTCCTACCAGGATCCCTATCCCAGCAGCAGGCAGATCTCAAGACCCTAGCACCCTAGACCAGGGGTTCTCAAGTGGGAGTCCATCTCAGAGTTACCACATTTCTGGGCCCTATTCCAGAGTCTTCTAATTAAGTAGGTTGGGAATGGCCAGAGAATTTGCCTTTCTTCCTTTTCTTTTTTTTAATTTAACAACTTCATTGAAACAGACTTTACATACTGTAAAATTCAACCATTTTAAGTATACAATTCAGTGATTTTTAACAACTTGACCTACTTATACAACCATCACCACAATCGAGTTTTAGAACGTTCCCATCGCTCCAGGAATATCCTTTGTACCTGTTCGCTGTCATTCTTGGCCCCTGACAAGCACTAATCTACTTTCTGTCTCTATAATTGGCCTATCTGGAATCATACAATATGTGATCTTTTGCATCTATCTTCTTTCACTTAGTGTAACATTCTTGAGGTCCATCCATGTTATAGTACGTTTCAGTACTTCATTCTTTTTTTTATTGCTGAATAATATTCTATTCGTTGGCTACACCACAATTTGTTTATCTATTCACTGAGAATGCACATTTCTAACAAGTTCCCAGGTGATGCTGACACTGCTGTTCTGGTGGCTACACTTTGAGAACCACTGATTTAGGCCAGCAGTTCTCAACCTTGGCATCCCGTGTCCAACTGGAATCTCCAGAGAACATTTTACAAAATACCACTCAGACCTCATCTATATTCTGATTTACATGGTCTGAGGTGGAGTTTTGGAACTGACACTTTAATAAAACTTCCCAGGTGATCTGAATGCACAGCTGAGGCTGAAAATTACATCTCTAAACCCTTGCAACTCAAAGTGTGTTCCCTGGACCTGCGGCAGCAGCGCTTAGCCTGGAAGTCTGATGGAATCTCCGAATCTCAGGTCCCATCCCAGAACTCCTGAATCAGAATCAGCATTTTAGTAACATCTCAAGGTGATCTTAGATACATGAAAATTTGAGAAGTGCTGTTCCAGAGCAGGGCAAAATGCTGAGGAACAGAGACAGGAATGAAAGGGAAATTTCACTTTCAGACTGAACTGTAATGAGGTCCAAACAAAAGACCATTGATGAACAGGTTGTTCCTTTAGTAGGAATTGCCAAGATGAGCTCTTGCATTGATTAAATTATGGAACAATTGCTGACCTTCCTTCCCATTCCCTGTGGCTACTGATGAACTTAGTGAAGGGAGTTGGGTTAAACTGCCTGCTCTAAATAGATCTCATTCTCTTCCAGAAAGTGTGGCTGGTACATGTTAATGACTTGTGTCCTCTGTTTCCATCCTAATGAGGATGGGCTGGGATTCCTCCAACAATCTCTTGTCTGGACTGCTGAAGTCATGTATAGATTCCATGGAACCTTAACATCTTGACCAGATTATGACAATTTTTTTTTTGGTGAACCTATTTAGTTCTGGGCATGGAGATGTATTAGGGTACAGAGATCAAAACCCAGTGTGTGTCTGGAGGTACTTGGTATACTAAGGGGTGCAGAGGCTCAAAGATACATGTAACATTCAGTGTGATGAGGATAATGGAAGCCCCAGAAGGGAAGACCCATAACCACATACTGACGGGGAGGTGTAGCCAGGGAAGGCTTCCTGGAGAAGATTCCAACTGTCACTTGCCCTATTCACCACCCATATATTGCCTGATATATTTATATCCTGACCTTTAGCCTTACAGCCAGTGCCTCTTCCGTTGGTGACTGCAGATCTGTGCAGCAGTCAGCTCTAGAACTTAAAGTTTAGGTTTCTCTTCCCTCCCTCCCTCCCTTCCTTTAGATTTAAATTTTCATGCTGCAGCTGCCTGAATACTGAGGGCTTAAAAAACATTCGAAACAGTGGAAAAGAATTAACATTCAAGGGATGATCTCATTTCAATCCTCAAAATAACTCCATGAAGTAGATAATAATATATTATCCCCATTTTACACGTTCAGCAACATTGAGGCATATCATCTTGTCCAAAACCCCCCAGCTACTAAGTGGTGGAAATGGTCAATCCAAGGTTTTCCTGGGACCAGGCTGCCCCTCAATGGGGCTGTTTCATGTGCCAGGGGCTCAGCAGACACTAGAGATGCCCCAGTTGCAGTAACGGTTGGGTCATTATCCTCAGAAACAGACTATGATGATCTTGGGAGCAGTTGTGGCCTGTGAAATGTTGCCGTGAATGTGAGTGGATATGAGAGTCCTTCAATCTGCTACGTCTATGATTCCAGGCCAGGCAGCCAAGGGGTTGGCCTGAAAGTGTGCCCACCTGATGTTTCCATGTGTTCCACTGAGAATCCATGTTGTGAGGTCAACACAGGACTCAGACCCAGGGAAGAGCACATGCATCACAGCTGCAGAACAATTCTGCTTTGCTGGATACCAGCAGGCGAGTTAGCTTGAAAACAAATTATGCCTACGAAAGGGTTGGATGGGTCCATTGTGGACGGGCCTGCAGTATAGCAGGTTATTTCTTGTCCTTAATTACACTGTCCTCTGGTGGGGATGGAAAATAAGGTTAATCCATTACATTCTGTCCTCAGAATGGAGACCCCCTTTGATTATTTCAACTTTTAAAATACTCATTTTGTGTGAATGAGCATGATTGTTGTTTTAAATTTGTAAATTAATATAATTAACGAAGAAATCCTAATGGAAGTGTGAATTACATTTATTTGGCATCTATTCCATTAATGTCTAGCATCTAAAAAGCATTGTTAATTATCTCAACATGGTTAATTGCTGTTTTCTTAAATAACTAGTAGGCCACATGTAAATGATCTTTCAAGCATTAACATTTCATTTGTGAAAAAGTAAAACACTGAACAGATTGCATGATACATTAGACCGAACATGATCTTTGGGCCTTTCATGCTGTATTAGGAGGATGGCAAACCAAGGGAATGATTCTCCCTTACCATCCAAGCTAAAACCTCAATGGCCCAGAGGAGCAAACATAACTATACTTGGAAATATGATGGAATTATCAAAAGAACAGTAAGTCTGCAGCATAAATTGTGAAACATAAGTTAAAATTCTAATTTTCTTATGACTGTAAACTTTGCATTTATTTGTCAAGCTAGGAAACAAAAATAATAATGTCTAACATGTAGGGAGCACTTGCTATATTCCAAGCACTGTGCAAGGGCCTGGTGCATTTTCTTGCTTCAATTCATTCCCATAACAGTCCTATGATGAAGATAACGTGATTATCTTCCCCTTTTAAAAACCCAGGCAGGGAAAAGTTAAGTAACCTGCCCAAGGTCACATACTAGTTTGGTTGGGATTGGGATGCTTATCTAATAGTCCCTATTTTCCTCCTTTTACATAGGGTTTCCCAGCAGCCTCTTTTGGTGGGTACTACTTTAAAATGCCAATGACCCCACCTTCTCTGCTTTTGAGAACCTGAGCTCAGCATCAAGTAAGACTTACAATACCCACTCTCTAGAAAACCTGGAAACCTTCTATAAACCTGCTTCCCATCCAGTGTGTTTGGGATAGATATGTTAGTCTGTTCAAGAAGCATGTTTGCTAGATGGGATGGCAATGCTTTTTTATATTTTCTCCTCCAGAGGCAGGAAAAAGGACTAAGGGTCATGGTAATCTCGGTGAGTTGGAGACAGAGTGTAGTGTGAATAGCGATAACAACTCTACAGCCAGAGAGTGGATATGCCATGATGCTAATGCAAGAGGAAAAGGTTGTGTGTGTGGTGATGGACATGAAATAAGAACATGACATTTAACTATAAATGTCAATCAACTAAATATGCTCAGCTAAAATACTATACTAATTTAGAACTTTGTTAAATCTGGAAAAGCTGAAAAACATAGAAAGTGAGTGAAGAAACAAAGTCATGGTGATAAGTGGGGTGTGGTTGGTCAGGGCCCATGCATATGGCAATGAGGGTGAGAGAATAATTTGGCCATGAGCAGCCCAAGCCACTGCCAAAGACATGGTTCAGAGCACAATTTCCCTGAAATGTCACCAATGACAGTAGCTGTATATTTTTAAAAGAAATAGCTTACCGCAATATTGAATCCTTGGTGTTTCCTGGTCTTTTAGCTTTCCTTAATTTGGCTCATTTCCATTATTTTCTAGGCTTACACATAAATCTGTGTCTGTTCATGGGTTCAAATGAATGTATCTCCTTAGAGAAAAAAAACAAGGACAGAGAAGCCACTTGAGTTGGAGGACCACACTCTCTCTGGGGAAATTACCTCCACACTACTACCACCACAATCACCCCCATTCCAGTTGACCTGGAAGGCTCCGAATCATTCTTCAAGACTCCGTCCATAAGTTAAATACTCTCTGCAGCCTTTCCTAATTGCCCCAAATCATGTTACCTTATTTTTGCTTAAAATTTCCCCCCAATAAACTTGTTAACAGTACTTACTACATGTACTTACTTAATATTTCTCTATGTAACCCGAGGACCTAGCAAGAGATCAGTGAAGTTTCTTGAATACTTAAATGAAGGACAGTTAGGGAAGAAGGAAAGTAAAGGTGGGGGGAGTGGGAAAAAGAGAGAAAGAGAGAAAAGAAGGAAAGAAATAAAAGCTTAAGTTCCAGCCATATGAGCTTTGTTTTTGTTTTTTGAGTTATAATTAACATACATATTATATTAGCTTCAGATGTACAACATAGTAATTCAATATTTTTATACACAATGAAATGATCACCAAATAAGACCAGTTACCAGCCATCACCAAAGTTGATACAATATTACTGACTATATTCCCTATGTATACATTACATCCCTGTGATTTATTTATTTTATAGCTGGAAGTTTGTACCTCTTAATCTCATGTCACCTATTTTGTTCATCCCTTAAAACTCCTCCACTCTGGCAATCACCAGTTTATTCTCTGTATCTATGAGTCTGTTTCTGTTTCGTTTGGTTTGTTCATCTGTTTTGTATTTTGGATTCATGTATGTGAAATCATATGGAAGTAGTTTTTATCTCTGACTTATTTCATTTAGCATAATACACTCCGGGTCCATCTATGTATGTTGCCACAAATGGCAAGATTTCATTATTTTTTTAAGGCCAAGTAATATATTTATATATGTATATATAAATATATTACTTAGCCTTAAAATATTATCCATTCATCTATCCATGGACACTTAGGTTGCTTCCATATCTTGACTATCAGAAATAATGCTGCAATGAATATTGAGGAGCACATATCTTTTAATTTAGTATTTATGTTTTCTTTGGATAAATACCCAGAAGTAAAATTTCTGGATCGTATGGTAATTCTATTTTTAGTTTTTTGAGTACCCCCATACTGTTTTTCACAGTGACTGCAACAATGTACATCCCCACTAACCATGCACAAGGGTTCCCTTTTCTCCATGTCCTCTCCAATACTTGGTATTTCTTGTCTTTTTGATGATATTCATTCTGACAGGAGTGAGATGATAGCTCATTGTGGTTCTGATTTGCATTTCCCTGATGATTAATGATGTTGATCACCTTTTCGTGTGCCTGTTGGTCATCTGTATGTCTTCTTTGGAAAAACGTCTATTCAGATCTTCTGTCCATTAAAAAAATTTTTTTTATTGAGTTGTATGAGTTCTTTTTATATTTTGGATATCAACCCCTTCTTGGATATTTCATTTGCAAATATTTTTTCCCACTCAATAGGTTGACTTTTCCTTTTGTTGGTGGTTTCCTATTCTATGCAAAAGCTTTTAGTTAGATGTAGTCCCATTTGTTTATTTTTCATTGTTGTCCTTGCCTTAGGAGACATTTGAAAAAAATATGTTGCTAAGACTGATGTCAAAAAAGTCACTGCCCATGTTTTTGTCTAGGAGTTTTATGAATTCAGGTCTTACATTTAAGTCTTTAATCCATTTTGAGTTTATTTTTTACATGGTGTGAGAATGTAGCCCAGTTTGATTCTTTTGTATGTAGCTGTCCAACTTTCCCAACACCATTTACTGAAGAGACCGTCTTTTCCCCACTGCATGTCCTTGCTTCCTTGTCATAGATTAATTAACCATCTAAGCACAGGTTTACTTTTGGACTCTCTAGTCTGTTGCATTGATCTACGTTTCTGTGTTTGTGTCATTACCACACTCTTTTGATTACTACAGCTTTGTAGTGTAGTTTCAAGTATGGGAGTGTGACACCTCCAGTTTTGTTCTTCTTTCTCAAGATTGCTTTGGCTGTTCTGGGTCTTTTGTGGTTTCATACAAATTTTAGGATTGTTCATTCTAGTTCTGAGAAAAATGCTATTCATATTTTGATAGGGATTGCATTGAATCTGTTGATTGTGTTTTGTCATATATGGTCTTTATAATGTTGAGATATATTCCCTCTATATCCACTTTGTTGGCAGTTTTTTTTTTTTAAGCCATAAATGGATGTTGAACTTTGTCAAAAGCTTTTTCTGCATCTACTGACTTTTATCCTACTTTTTGTGGTATCCTCCATTTTGTGGTATCCCCAACACACGGGTCCTCTCTCTTCATCTTTGCTCTATTATAACAGCAATTCTACTGGTGATACTAGTCATTTTTTTTTTTATCCTACCTCATCTCTCAAGGATCTCAAGGTATATTATCTGTAGGATTGGTCTGAAGAAAGTGCCTGCATCCACAGCACCACATCCAAAGTCAACTCTTCTATCTGCTCTGAGTTCCAGCATCTTCCCTTATCTGCTAAGGTGGGACATTTACATCAGAGTCTTACTGTCCATGAATTTAACTCCAAAGTGCCCAGTGGCTATTTTCTCTCCCCAAATGCCTACACGTCCCTTCTGCAAATAGAACCCTTGGGGGCCAGCCCTGATACAGTGCACCATCTCAGAGTCTCTTCTCAGATGGATTTACAGAAGAGAAATATCTCTGCAACCCTTGCTACATTATCAATGAGCTGACCAAGGGAACATCGGAGAAAGAAATGGAAAGGGACTTAAGGAAAATTGACTTCTATAGCCCACCCTGATTGGATATTGAATTGTTTCTTGCAAGGATGACTTTCTGTCCAGTCATTCTACGGAGTCAGCTGTCAGTATATTAATGTGATCCTTATGCAGTCCAGAGAGAATAATGATAACCTGGCACAGACACAATTACACACTGACAATTTCAGGGCTGCCTCTGCCATCCTCATCCAGCCCAGCAACTTGCAGCTTTCAAGCCTCATTCTTGGTCTAGGCAGGGGACTGCCAGCCCACAAGGGTGTGCTTTTCTTTAAGGTCATTATGAGCATGATGGGGTTGTACCCTGAATATCCTGTCATCCTCCCCAAATGCCAGCAAAATATCATTGAGTCTGTTCACAAATATACTGTTTTCCCAACTGTTTTGACATTGAGGTTAGGTCTGCAGCAATAACCCAATGGAAAATGTAGCTAAAGAGATGATAACGTGCCACCTGGGAAATGAGGCAGCATCAAAACTCTAATTTCCACGAACAAATTTTCTGAGTACTCACTGATGGGACAATCATATTCACCTAAATCTTTAACTGAGCATTTACAAACTATGGTTCTATGAGATTTTAAACCAGACTATATTTGCAAATGTGTTTTTATAGAAAAACTAATTAAAATAACCTGATATTATATCTAGTGTGAGACTTAAAAAAACCAAAAAGACTATAAGCTACAGAACAAGAATAAGCAATAGCTCTACTTTTCCTGGTGGATATAATGAACCAAAGAGATCTTAAAGCCCTGTTGGAGATTAGGATGAATCTTAATGTAAAATTTGGCACGTGTGCCAATTTTAATTTAATCTTTCAGTTGTATTTAATCATACTTCTCCTTTTATGCAGGGGTATTGTCTTCAAGTTTTCTGTGAAGGGTGCACTCTTGGCCCAATGCCTCCTCAGGGACCTTGCGCTTCGATCACTGAACCAGACCCTTCCAGCGCCCAGAGAGGAGAGCAATCACTCAGGCATCTCCCAGGATACCAGGTCAAGTGGTGAAAGTTCGTCCTCCAGGATTCTTGGTCCTCTGGACTTTTGTAGCATCGACTGTCAACTTCACAAAGTCAGCTGAGTTTTTGTGTGCAATCCCCAGACAGCGTAAGGCAGAGCAAATCCTGAGAGGCCAGCACTAAACCTTCAAGCTTTTTAAAGAAGAAGACTGATAGGACATTGTTCTGCAGTAGGAAAAACAAACCACATATATCCAGCACCATTTAGTAACTGCATCAACATGGACCAATTGAATAACCTCTCTGGACCTCTGTTTGCTCATCTGTAAGTAGGGTGGTTGCCCATCTTGCAGTGGGTGAGCTGTCTCTATAGAGCTCTAGACCTGTGTCTTGTGATCCCACCACATGTTCCTCTGGGAACACTCACAGGGGCCCATTCACTGTTATCCTCTTCTCCCCACCTCCCCAGTCATTCAGCAACACAGACAAAGGGCACAAATCTTTATGTGACCATGATGGAACTTGAAGGAAGATCAATAAGACCCAGGAGAGGGTCCTTGAATAACATCCTCAACCCATCGTTGCTCTGGGAGGAAAAGTATCCACTGCCAAAATCCAAGCATGTATCCCATTAAATGATAAATGCAGGAAGGGCACAGTGGGGCAGTCATTTTGGCAAAGATGCTCAGATTATCATAGCCTTGTCAGATCAGCCTGGAAAGAGCCACTAGGGGATCCCTAGTGAGAGTTCACAATATCTTGACATCCAACAGAGGTTGGCTAGCCCAAGGCAAAAGAATTGTGATGTCCCAGCCTAAGAGTTTGCATCTTATTTGTACAAAAAGAGGGGGAGGCTGGGAAATGGGGATCTTCAGATGGGGGCAGCTGGGATTTTTCCTAAGTATTTCTAGGAATTATATTCATCCTGTTAATATAGGAGTTAGATGAGAGAGAAGGATACCTCTGGTCACACAGAAGTTTGAGACATGCTGGATTAAGGAAAATGCTAGACCTTTAGTACGTGACCTATCATTCATTCCTCTTCCCAGAATTTCAAGCTGCAATACCATCTCTCTTTCTCTATAGTGGGAGACGAATTCAATGACTTGCCCAAGGTCACACAGTTAGTTATCTCAAGTCTGCCTCACTCTCATGCCGATAGTTTTCTATGAGAATGTATTCCGTACTGAAGAAAGGAGTGGGCAGTGTTTTGAAGAGGACTTCGAGAAGTAAAAATAAAGCTTGTCAATGAAGGCCATGGAAATCAGAATCAGGCCTGCCTGTATATGGGCAGTATACAGCTGATGGCGCTCCCAGACTTTCAAGCCTGGGAAATATTAACATCCCAAGGACAGACATAAGCCACATTCTCTGTCCGTGCCTAGAACAGAGTCAGAGCAAGGTACATGAACACTCTGTGTGGAGAACAGAGGCCTCATTTGACTAAAAAGTGTCACTTGCCCTGCCCTGTGGCCAGTCGAAGTACAAGCCGCTTCCCTGCTGGGCACTGAGATTAGTCAGGTGGCCAGAGGCAGGACTACCTCTTTCCAAAGCCAGAGCGAACAAGCCCATCAGGCCTCAGGGGCTTGCAGCTAAAGGATGCAAAGCCTTTCACTTTTTTTGAAGGGGTGGGAGAGGTGAGGGAAGCCCAGGCTTCTCTGTCCCTCTGATTCTTTGAAACGTGGGGAAAGCATTGCTGTGTCATTCTCCTTTCCTGGAAGCCTGCCCACCTTTCCAGCCAAGCTCCTGTTTCTTTTTTATCATCCAAGCAATATCTCCACTGGGCATCCTGGACATGACTTAGCTCTGCATGTCTGGACTCTGAGGGTTAAGCTCACACCTTCCTTCCTTAGAATCAATGCCCTTACACGCCCCCCACAGGAAATAGCATGTGCCAATAAGTGCATTCAAGCCTTTTCACAACCATTGGTCTTTTGTTGTGATTCTGGTCTCCCTGGACTTGAAGGGCCGCAACTTCTCCTCCCTTCCTCTTAGTCTGTGCCCCTCCTTTCCAGTGTGTTGTACAGGAGGTGCAACACTCTCCTGAATGCAGTTGCTTCTGGGGATTCTAAGACCACACATGGTCACTACCTTTCCCTGGACATGGAACCTCAGAACTTACATGGTTGAAGGCTCTCACAACGAAGTTAATATCTAGACAGGACTTCTCTGAAAAGGGTTTGCTTGAACCATGTTCTTTTAAATATATCTCTATGGGCAACCCACTTTGTCTTGAAGCCTTCAGAGGACAGTGTCCCTGCCACTCAGGAAAGGCATCAGTCATGTGGAGGATGCTTGGAAATGCTCCTCTTCAGAGAGGCACCAAGGGCTCCCTGGGCTCGGAGCTCTCAGCAGTGAGAGCAGGAGGCAAGGGGGACTTTGGGGCAGTGTTGTTTCTGAAGGATGGTGTGGCCCTGTTCTCAGAAGCCCCAGGGTTCTGTCTATAAGTGACTAGAGAAAGCAGGTCTCTGTGGCTACCTCCAAATGGAGGGATATAAATGGCACTAGTGTTAGGTGGCAGGGGGGCAAAACCATCGTCCAACTGCTGATTATGTGGAAATCAAGTGCTATTTTCTAATATGGAGAAATTACAGGTTGATAATGTGATCCCAATGGAAACAAAATATAGTGGCTGATCCCGTGCGTCATTCAAATCCTAGTGTCAGCAGGGAATCCCCATGCCGTGGGTTAAAATATGATGGTTTGAAAGAGAAGACATTAAAGCATAAATATCAGGTATTTGTGTTTTACTTTATGGAAATTCTTGACCATTCAGCTATTTGGTAATTGCTCTGCACAGCTGAGTAAATATACAGTGAGTCCCAAATCATTCAATACTAAGAAAATGGAGCCATATATATATATATATATATATAACATTTTTCCTTACAACTTCTCTTGACACTGAGGTTTGCCATTCTTTCTAGTTGTGACTGGAGGTCAGCTGGAATGTTGTAATATGTCAGAACTGCCAAACATTTTCTTTAATTTCCAATTCAGAAATGTCGGCCAAAGTGATGGGAAATAGAAAACTAGATCTCTCTGAGCACTTTTTTTTTTTCTTTCCATTCCCCACATCTTTCCTCCCAGAGCAGGTTGGGCATCTCTACAAATAAATGCATTCGTTCCCTTCCTTTCTCCCCTCTGGCAGCTATCTTTTCAGGGCAGGGCAGGACCTATAGGAGTGAGATTGACCCAGGATATACAGAACCAGCAGCCTTGTCAGTTTTGTGCCTCAGGACCTTTGCACATGCTGTGCCTTATGACTAGGAGACAACCCTCACCTTACACTCTTCTGGCCAAATCCTCCCTCATCTTTCAGCTCTCATGTTAAATGTCACTTTCCCAGACAGGCTTTATCTGGCCCGTAGAGACCACGCCATATCTCCTGTGGTTGGTTCTCTCTCTATCCTGGACTTCTCTTTTATAACTTATCACAAGAAATGACAAAGGGATTCTGAGTGGTCAGCAGGAGTCAGAGAACCAGAACATGGGGTCTTATAAGGCCAAGGGCGCCGACTGGCATCTAATCAATATGCACACAATGGTTCAGCCTCTTCTAGAGCATCAGGATCAAAGCAAGCCATAGGGGGCAACTTCCAACTAAAGATAGCTGGGACAGACCTTTGGGCAAACTAATTTGTCTTCTTGCTCTGTGGATATTCTCATACTCTAAGGATTCCATCACTGCCCCAGACCCCTTAAAAATATTGTATTTTCAACCAAGTTCTGCTGGATTTTAAATATATATTAAATATATATATTCTGCTGTCTTGAAGATAATTTTCTGGCATGAATCTATGACAAATTCCTGGCTTTTCTTCTTTACCTTTGTCCTGAGAATCTGTGTCCTCTTACCAGTTAACTCCCCTCCCCTGGTCTCCTTTCTGGATGGCTCTGAACATATCTCTTCGACTTTGACATCTGTCATATCTCAGCTGGGGTATGACCTGTCACCAGCCATTCTCAGCTGGTCCTTAAATATAAGTGTTCAGGCCTTAGCCTGTGTTTTGGGGAAGAGTTAAAATCCCAAGCAAAAAAAAAAAGGGGATCTTAATCTTTAGGAGGAACGAACTTTAGAATAAGTAGTTTTATTTCTCCATGTGGCAGACACTTTATTCTTGAATTTAATAACCAGAGCTCCAAACCCACCTAGAGCAAGAGAGTCTTAATGATGAGTTCAGAGTGTGGAAAAGGAACCTCTGATTCCCTTTGGCCTACATTGAGAATTAATCCCAATGATGAGGAATGGGCCCGGGCCTGGAGTTTCAAGTCAGATGTCTCCATCTACGGGTAAATGCAGATTGTCTGTTCTTATGATGCCAGCATCTTTATATCTCGCTAGGTCTGCTCTCATTTCCCGTTGTCTGCAACTTCAAAAGATGAGACACTGACAACTTCAAAAGAGGAGAAGCCTCAGCCAGTGTCATTTCTAAAACAACATGTGCTTGCTGAGGGAAGTTATGGCCGCTGACATTAGTGACTCTACTGCTACATTCCAGGACTGGTCGTGTGTATGGAAATGTGCTTACCTTACCCTATAAGGATTGCTACCCAACAGCTCCTTTGGGCTTTCACAGCTCATTATCACCTCGTTAGAGAGGGCTGCAGGTCAAACTCTGGCACCAAAAATCCACTGTAGGTAGGTCCTTAGTGGCATGATTATTTGTGCTCTCCTCTTCAGAATTCAATTTACATGCTAATTAACCTTTTGTGCATCTAAGCACATTTACCTGTATAGAGTAGTCACTCTCTTCTTCCTCCTTGAACTCCAATTTGGTAACACTACCATTCCACTGAGAAGGAATCATACTCACTGGGCCTTTGCAGCCCAGAATTGGGGCACTCCTATTTCAAAACTCAAGAAGCCATGTTCATTCATTTAGCTTCCAGAGATGGAGAGCAAGGACAGAACTGCCTGCATTCCTCAACACAAAAGAGGGCTTTTTTCCTGCCTGAGTCATTTTGCAGGGCAGTATGGAAATCGGTTGTCTAACATTCAATACTGGAGATCAAGTGACTTCTCTCTATCCAAATGTGGCTCCAAATTCTTCAAATTGTTACTAAGGGAACTATTTTGCCCTCTATAATGTGTTAGCGTGCAAGTGTTCTGAAGCACAAAATGCCAAACTGTGTGCATTAACCGAGGTCTGCTCCTTTGCAGATTTTACTCCACAGTTTTAATTCAAAGGTAATTGACCACGACAATGCTGAAGGCGCTAAAACTCTTCCTTTATTGGAATTAACTGCAAAACATTTCACCCATTGGTGAGATATGCTGTACAGGAAGGGCGTATGCAAACATCCTGCTGAAAATTCATAGATAGGAATATTTCCTGGAAAAGAATAAAAATGGAACTCAGAGGATAGTGGCATGAAAAAGAGGGCAAATCAAGCACATGGGCCAGCTCTGACTCCTCTTTGATTTCCACCATATATTTTTATGGCCGTTTAATAAGATGGACCAGCCGTGACAAGATGAGCTGCTGTTGTGATGCTGATATCTCTTAATTGCCTCGATGCTGCTTTTCCCTGAATGATTTATAGATTCCGCCCACACCGGGCATTCTACTAGGGACCGCAGCGTGGGAGTTAGAAGAAGGATGGCAGATTTGGAATTCTATGAAACCACTTTCAGCATTTCTCTTAAATTGGATCCTATAAGTCTTTCTCAGAAAATGTAACTGAAATTGGAGTCTGTACCTCTAGTTGAATAAGACATGATATGAGAAACTTATCAAGACCCTGAAAGGACAAATGGTGTCTGGGTGGGTATTTCAGCAGTGGTGAGAAAGCCCTGATGTTTACATGGGATCTAGGAGACCTCAGAGAGCCCTTCAGGATAACCTCACCAGGAAGCATTTGCTGATCACCAACATCTGCCACCACCACCCACTGCCTCAAATGAAGCCGCTCCCCACATGCCACCAAGGGGCTCCTCAGATATCTATAGTAACAGTTATGAACACTAAATTGCACTTATGTATTTGTTTACACAAGTGTCCTACCCACTAGAGGGAGAGCACTTCAATACCATAATTGTGTTACCTATGTCTTTATCTTTCTAGATCTTGGCACTCAGTAGGTGGTCAATCAATACTTGAGCTGAACTTTTGAAAAGGCTGCCTAAAGTGTCCATGACGGCAGCAGCAAGAAGAACTACAATCCTGCAGCCTGTGGAACAAAAACCACATTCACAGAAAGACAGACAAGATGAAAAGGCAGAGGGCTATGTACCAGATGAAGGAACAAGATAAAACCCCAGAAAAACAACTAAATGAAGTGGAGATAGGCAACCTTCCAGAAAAAGAATTCAGAATAATGATAGTGAAGATGATCCAGGACCTTGGAAAAAGAATGGAGGCAAAGATCGAGAAGACGCAAGAAATGTTTAACAAAGACTTAGAAGAATTAAAGAACAAACA